>NC_140768.1:241283072-241810572 GCF_044657685.1 Stegodyphus dumicola | reverse complement strand
TTGTGGTATAAGTAGTCAGTATCTCTAACTAACATTGTTTGATCCATGAATTGGAAGTCCCATTATTTGGTTTCTGGAGAGGACACGGTTGACTTTTTCACGTTTTCTATTCTAAAAAAGCTTAATAATTTCTATATAGTAAGTGAAACAATACAAAAGATAACAGTTACGTGGTTGATCAGTAGATCGGTGAAGGTCTTATATAAGACCACTATCGTCTGATGGGAACTCCTATAAGGATAATGATGGAACTTCAAGTACTGTATATAGAGATATGATGTAATAAGACTCAATGAATCAGTAATAATGAAGAAATTATCGTGCCATGCATTACAAATTTTAGTTCATCTGAAAAGAAAATGCCTAATCCGCATTAGAAGAAGGCCGAATGAAGTTAATGCGTTTTTTTTTTTTAGAAAATAGCACTGCAAATATATAAGTTAAAAAGACTGCAAAGTATTGAAACATAAGAAATTAAGTGCTAAGAATTCTGTTTAGACAGCGTGCTTTTCCTAATAGCTGCACAGTGTTTTAGACAAACTAAACTGAACGGTAGTTAATCAAAACTGAATGGGGAAATTTCTAATAGAAACCTACTATTTCGTGTTTAAGGTGATGTTTCGTTTAGAGGATGAGGGGAAGAAATGGATAGCAATAAACTGGAAATTGTGAGTAGGAAGTGTTGATAATACGAAATGATAATGCTAGACAATAAACAGCGGGATTTTGATCAGAGATTTTTTATAAAGCTATGGTTTATATCAACAGGATGCGGTTACAGTGGGAAGGTATCACAGAACAGGTTTTTAATGAAAACGCTCCACTGATTTCTAGTGGAAGTGTTCCTCGTCATGATTGTGATTTAATAATTTCTGTTCATTTAGCACTAAGCAACTGTTGAGCTAATTGTTCTGGCGTAAAAGATAACGTTATTTACAGCAAAAAGAACGGTAATAGTACGCAATCATTTTAAATGCTTTCGTCATGCACATATTGTTTAAGGATAGGCATTAGAAGCTGCTGATAGTCTATAGCAGATTTGTCAAAACTTTTAGCTTCCCTGGGATGGTGACTTCCCGAATCACACAGTTGCGTAGGTTTCACTGAAAAATTCTTGGATTTTCTCAGGTTTAACTGCTGAAAGAAGCTTTTGAATTTCATGACTAGGAGAGAAATATGCAGCTTTGACTGCTTTAGTTCAAATTGTCTCGATGTGTACTATATATAAGAAAGCGCATACATATAAAAAATGAGTGATAATTTCATTCATATGTCGAGCCGCCACTGCCTAACACTACAGATGGCTGATGCGAAAAAAACGAAACCGTAAAAACATAATTTAAATAATTAAAACTGTATTAATTTATGCTTTTTTAATATAATGGCAGCGACTTAGAATTATTTTAACACCTTATTTGACATTTTAGGTGTAACATTTCATTACAATTTTTTTATAATTCAAACGCTAGCAAAAAGTCATAAAAGTAATGTAATATTTGACCATGAAATTGGAGAAAGTAATGCATTAATGTCTGGTTCGATGGAAGTGGTTGCAACCCTTAGGGAGTTATCAAGATGTTCATCCAATATTTTGGCTCTAATATTATTCTTAGTGTACTTCACTCTTGAAAATAGTTGTTCACAAATATACGTGCTGCCAGATAATGATGTCATAAATAAAGCATGACTGTAGAGTGACACATATTTGTCTCTGGGTTGGTATGATTAGTAAAATTTCAACAAAGAGACGCGATAAAATTTTTCCTTAAATCAGAATATTGACTGTAAATGGAGTCACAAATATTTTTTAAAAAAAATATTTTTCGGAAGATCTTTAAATCTTTTTTCAAATTATCCAATTTTTAGTGTTATGTTTGTTCACAGTGTTGAAATATAAATAATTTTTTGCACTTAATTGGGTTTGCTTTGCCTGGCTTCTCAAAATGCACTTTATTTCGCTCCACTTCGGAGCGTCCGTCCATGTTGAGGGCCACCCTCGAACCCTGATCTCAACAGTAAAATGTATCGTCGGGACGAGGTACTGATATTCTTTTTGCGCATCGCTCTCGCTTCTTGGGCCGCATTCCCCGGATTGGACCCCCTTGATCTATAGTATCACACGAGTTTACAAAAAGCATGCGATAGAATCTTCTAGTCCTTTCAATATGAAATCATTCGATAGCAATCAGAAGAGGCAAGAAAATTTTACTTAGCATTTTAAGAGGCTGCTAAAATTTGAAGCTGCTGCGATATTAATTTTGACTAAGCAAGAGTTACTTCCTTTCAGTGGGAAAATATATTGCTTATCACAGTTGATTTAAGAGATTCATTCCATGCAATATGATTATAACAGATACTGCTTATCATAAACACTTCGTAGCTTTACAAAAGCTAAGGAGTAATATCTTTAAAAATGTGAAAGACATTCTCAGGGAACATGTAGAGTGTGTGTGTGTGTGATTATGGCAAAGCCTCGAGGGCTATTTGCCTAAGAGGAGGGATGCCTTCGTGGAAGACTTTCTAATGGAAACTGGCTCGTATACACGTTACACATGGGGAAAACCACGAAAACGCCCATGCAGCCAGCCCGTTCGCGGGATTCGAACCTCTGACCGAACTACCAGTGTTCAGCGACTTTACCGCTCGGCCGCTGGTGGGCGGGAACATGTAGAAAAAGAATGCCAGCAGCATGTATCATCGAATGAACTTGTACATTCAATGAAAGGGCGATGAATTCCGACAACTTTTATAGAAGTTTTCTGATTATGCATGAGTTTTATCGAAGAAGAATTTAATTATGTTGCATATCTTTTATATTCACAGAACAAATTTGTGAAATCAAATCACAAATGTATATACATCATTAAAAATCTTAAGTATGTACTTTATTTCCATATAATCTTAATGCATTCTTACAATGTACCTTTACTCATATGTGTTTACGTTCTTTCGCTATTCCATTTCCGTTCATTATCAGTAGAACCCAGGTGTCCTACACATTTGTCTCTCGTTACCACTACGCTTTGCATTATCTTCATGCAGTAGTGTGACTATTTGCCTATATCGTAAAGTCAAAGAATAGTGTCTTGTGCACTTATTTTTGCTCTATGATGTTGCATTCTTATCGACTGTGAAAATCTCAATTTTTAATCAGAGTGAAGATAAAAGCTCTTATTGCAGCAATTCCTTAGTAAAACTCTTTTAAGGACTTGCCAAAAGCCACCAATAATTGCTGGTAAACTCACTTACCCACTGTAAAAAAAAATTTTATTAGCTTTAGGTAATATTTTTTTTCTTAGACAATGCAACAGCTGATTGTTAGTATACATCTTTCATTGAAACAGCAGGATTCCCTGGCCTGGAACTTCTAGAGCGTAACAATCGTCACTCACGCATAATCATCTTTCATAGTCGTGGGCAGTTCGCAGCTGGCCTTGACCGAGAAAAGTGTCCAGCAACAGATTATCACCATACCTAAAAACCGTTGGTGGGGAACCATTCGGCGACGTATGTGTTGACGAAACCCCTCAACTTCGTTGTTAATCTGCATTTCGAAAAGGGACCCTGACTCATTTCTTTTTTCTTTATCAATTCTTTTGTCGCCATTTCTTTTGTTACCTTGTGTCCAATATGTCATCTGCTGTTTGATTGGGGAAACCCAATCATATACCAACATGATCTCAATACTTTTGCGTTTCTGTATGTTAATGCTCAAAAACACTTCTCATCAGTTCTTTTCCTTATAAACCGGAAAACAATAGATCAAGATGCTCTGGGGACATTTTTTCTTAGATTTTATTTGCCTTACAATATCTCTTATTTTTATATAATACTATTACTTAAAATGTTGGTCTTAGGTTGGCTGAATCTGTACATTAATCTAATCTTCGTCGACTAACGAAGGAATTATTGACCTGTGTTTACTTGAGAAACCTAAAACATACAATAATTACAGCAATATAAAAGCATTTAAAAGATTAATTTACACTTCAGCTTGAAAATACAGAAAGTAAAGCAATTATGAAAACTAATTCCGCTTCTTGCGAGGTAGACAGACAAAAATCAGTCAAATTATTTAGAAATCTTAAATTTGAAGCTTGACAACCTGGCTTTACTAACCCGAAGGTTTCATTTTAACCAATGACAAACTCACCAACTCATAGTACACAGGTGACAGGTGACGGAGGACGGGGACCCCTGATGTTTAACAGAGGTAAACAGGCATATGTCCCGCGCCCTTCCCTATCTAGTGGCAGCAACTCCCAGGAGCCTCATGAGGCCACCTCGGGAGTTTATTGAAGAATTTTACGTAATTGTACATGGCCATACAGAGGCGTCTTAATAATACATTAGTTTTGATCGACAGGCAAATGATTTGTTACATCTTGGTTTGTTAAACACTAATTACAGCATATGCATACACATACAAGTACATACACTTGCACATATTAAGATACATATAAAACGCTTGTAAAACACATATAAAAGCACATATATAACACATATAAAACATGTAAGCACATACTCATAGTACACAGAGAGATAGAGAGATAAGCAGCAAAACACACGAGTTTTGCACGGCAAGGTGAAGTTGTCAACTCTCTCTTCAAAACCTCGCTCATTATTTAAAGCTAACTTCATTTCCATATTTTAGTGGAGCAGGCAAAATAGTAGAAGTTCAGAATGTAATAACGTTTTGATTAGAATAAAACTTAAAAACTCTACAATATAAAAATCTTGCAAATTTGCAACGAAACAAAAGAATATTAAATCTCAATTAAATAATTTTGGGAGTTTCACACATCATGCTCTTTTGAGGGAATAAATACATATAGTAAGTATATTTTGATAATGCTTTTTCTCCTGCCGCCCACCCCGAAACAGACGACAGACAACACATTAATGTATTTTTACTTCCTTGTACGAAGCAAAGGGAGTATTGTAATTGAGAAAAATTTCTGGTGTCATATTTCAACGAAAATATGCATTTCAAACACTCTATAAACCAATAACGATGTTTTTGAGTGACATCTATGCGTACAAACAGAATAAAGTATTGTTTTTGGCAAAAATGATTGTAAAACGGATTTAAAATGCATTTAGAAGAGACTTTTTCCTTGACATCTGTACGTACGTACGTATGAATCTCGCATAACTCAAGAATGAATAGCCGTAGAACGTAGAAATTTTGTATATGGGACTGCTGTAACATTTAGGTGTGCGCCGCACTATATATATATATCTATATATATTTAAGATATTACAAAATACGATGACTGCTTTAAGAATAACTAGCGACCTCAAAATTAACGATTCTAGAGATTATGCTCTCCTCCTAAATTCATTTGTTCTTCCAAATTCGAGATCCTTCTATATTATAAAACAACCTAAGATTAACCAATCATAGTTTAGAGTAGAGGTCTTCAACCAGTGGCCCACGGGCCACGAGTGGCTCGCTGAAGGCATTTTAGTGGCCCCACATTTGAATTTGAAGAAAAATTGAAGAATTTTTAAACATTTTGATTTCAAGAAAACTTACCATATCAGCTTTTTGTCGTAAAAAAATCATTTTCTCTTATTCTTGATATTTAAAACATTTTATTGACATGCCTGATATTATTTCAGATAAAATTTTCTAAAAATGAGGAGTTTTTCAAAAATTTCACTTTATGTAATTTTGAAAATTAAAAATTTGACTGCCCATAAAATCTCAATTCCATAGAAAGGGTAGAGTCTTACCTTTGTTGTAAAAGTGGTTAATTTCATTTGGTCTAAAGGACTTCAACACTGGCAATTTCGACAGTTCTCGAGTGATTTGGAAGATGAATATGGTGATGTTGTGTATAACATGGAAGTACGTTGGTTGAGCCCAGGAAAGATTCTTCAGCGCCTGTTTTCTTTGAAGCAAACAGCAAAGTTCAACAACTTATGGAATCTAAAGAGAAATCTATTCATGAGTTCAGTGATGAGAAATGGTAGAGAGCTTTGAATTTCTTGTCGATATTACAGGTCATCTCAACTACCGCTTACTAGAAAAAAGATCTACTTGTTCATAATCTTTATTACTTTGTGCAAGCTTTTGAGACGAAATTAATCCTGTGGGAAAGTAAGTTGCTCAATAAGAATTCCACTCACTTTCGAAAATTGATGGAAGAAGTGTGAAGAACTCTACAATATGGAATTCAAAATTATGTACAATGCATTTCAAAGTTGAAAGAGGAATTCAAAAGCAGATTTTCCGATTTTCGTGAAAATGAAATGTTCATGAGAATTTAGCCATTTTCAGTAGACGTTGGAAGTGTTCTGCTGAATTTCAATAAGAATTTATAGATTTACAGTGTGACTGTGCAGTAATATGCAAGTTTCTTGAAAATCCCACATTAACTGATTTTTATTCCAAGTACGGTGACCAAAGAAAAGTATCCAGGTATTCGATAACATGCACTCTTCCTGTTTTCTAATTTTGGCAATATCTACATATGTCAACAACGTTTTAGTAAAATGAAAATCCTAAAATCAAAAACAAGAACACGGCTGACAGACAGACATCTAGAGGAAACTTTACGAATTGCAACAACACAGATTAAACCGTATATTGAAGTTTTAATCAAGCAAAAACAATGCCAAACTTCACATTAAAACTAAAGTAATTACCATCTCCCGCCAGTAATGTAAATTTTTTTTATTGTAAATGCATTTTATAACATCGTTCTGTACAATCATCTTTATATACATTTTTTCATAGTTAAAAATGTTGCAAAAGATTTTAATTCGATTTCCATTTGACTTTTGGGAACCAATGTATATATATATATATATATATACAAATATATAATACTATCTCTTCACTTAGAATCAATTGTAGTCTAGCAAACCTTAAAATATAGCATTAAGTTCAAAAGAATTCAAAATAATTTTAACGCATTGCTTTGAAATGCATTAAAGAAGCAATACATAAAAGGAGAACATTCGAGATACATGAAACATTTGAGATATGATAAAGAAGGGAGTATATAAAATAATTAATGTGACTAATATGGTAACTAGTAGAGTTTTGGAAGATAAAATATAGCTTTATTATACACAAACTTTACTCCGTCCTAGTCTGAATTATTTTTTTTCTTTACGTTCCTTCAGAAGTTACCAAATTAATTTGTGAGGAACTTGTCTAAGGCTTTTCATTGACATATTCACTAAACACCTTTCCTTTATGTTCATGTTGTTGCTGTGTTTATTCGTGTAAATATATATATCTCCTATTTATTATAAAAAAATATTTATGGTTAAATCTTCTGTACGAAAAATGCCTTTTCCCCTCATTATGTAAAATATATTCTTTTGGTCTACAAAAAAATACGTGATTAGGAAAAATTCCATTTCTGTGCTTAAGAAGTACTTATGTGCCTTTTAGTGACCCATGAAACATTGAGGCAAGAAAACTAAAAGGTATTTCATGAAAACAAAATTCTGAGACTTATATAGGAAAAGATTATTAAATGTTACACTTAAATATTGGACAATCATTATATACAAAGAGTACTATGTCCATTATCAATTTTTACTCATTGCTTCACGTACAAAGTGCTTCTGCACTCCACAGAACCTTACTAAAAGGATTTATATAAACATTATTTAGATTCTTTGAGGAAAATAACTTTGTATAACTTAACAGGAAGAAAACTAATGAAGTTAGATTTAATAAGTAGCAAATATAAGCAACAATTTTATTGCAGCTCCGTCGGAACTCCGTTTTCATACATATTCTTTAATGGTAACACATCAAGAAAATGTATGAGCCATTCTTAAAAATTCCAGTCAACTACTCATCCTGGTTTAATATCTGGTGTTGATGTTCTTGCATAATTAAACTCGTCACGTCAAAAACAAACGTGCGCAAAACGATATATATTCGCAAGAATGGATTCTACCTATACTGTTTAGATACCAGAAGTCTTAAAAAGATTTTGTACTTGCATTTTGTGCTTCATTCTTTTCAGTATATAACCTTATTTTATGGAATATACTCCTTGCAATATTGCCTAATAGGTAACCCTGAAGCTACTTAAAACTTATAAATGAATATCTTATAAGTTCATTTTTTCAACACTTCGATTTAAATGTTTGTAAAGACTGTTAACTTTGATTTGTATTCAATTTGTGTTCTACTTGAGGAAAGCAAACTCTCTAATTTGTTAAATAAAGATTTCGTAGTTATTCTAACTTATGATTCTTTAATAAAACTGTGCTAAATAGAGGACAGTATACTTAATTATGTTAAATACACGACATATCAATTCAAACTATCATTTTTTAAAGACAGCATTTGTTTCTCTTTATCAGGATTAAATGTCAGATGTAATTTCATTAAAATTTGTTAGAATTATTCCATTTTGAATGATCTTGCTAAGGTACAGGACCATTCCTTCAACTTCCGTGCTTCTTGAATATGCTTATTTAATATAACATCATATTTAGTTATTTAACGTAAATTAAGCTTCAAAGAAATTGCATAAATTGTGTAGTGCTTATCATTACGCTGAACTTCTTGATTTTTCACAAACACTTGAATTTCGTGTTTTTCAGCTTTACGTTAAGCAGTATATAAGTTGAATCCGAGTTTATATCTGAATAGTCATTAATTTTAGCTGTTAGTCGGTTCTGTGTTATCCCTATTCGCTGATCAAAGTTTTCGATATTTGGAAGTAGAAAAGCAAAGACTAAAGTAAAATCAATTACAAAATAACGTATTTCTGTTCTTTTGGGATGGAAACAGATTGTTGTTATTTTTCAGAAATCTGATAGTCGAAGTAAAAGCTTCTATATTTCAAATTCCTGAATGATATCCATACGTTGGTGCGAAATCGGCGGCAGTTGATAAAATGGAAATGCGTAAATAATCAGATTTAGAAGATTACAGTTAATTTTAAATTCAATATCTATCATTTTAAGATAAATTAATGAAAAAACAACGGGTTTTGTTTGCAAAAAAAAATTTAACATGTCTAGGAAGCACATGCGGTTACTGTTATTATACAAGTATTTTATAGTCATTAAATGCGCATGAAGATTTTTTATTTATTTTTATAGCCCATAAGCGACCGAGCGGTAAAGTCGCTGAACACTGGTAGTTAGGTTCGAATCTCGCGAACGGGCTGGCTGCATGGGCGTTTTCGTGGTTTTTTCCCATGTGTAACGTGTATACGAACCAGTTTCCCTTAGAAAATCCTCCAAGAAGGCATCCCTTCCCTTAGGGAGATAGCCGTCGAGGCTTTGCCGTAATTAAATAACTTAACCTAACCTTTATTTTTATAAATAAAATAGTTTCATTTTATTTAAATTTTTATTTTGAATGAAAAATGCATGTAATTAACTCCTTTTATTAAAACATTATTTTTACCTTCGTAAGTCAATGTAAATAAAAATCATTGTTGGATTTCATACTCGGCGTATATTTCAGTTTGTCATTTTAGAGGCATTTTTGAAGTTTAATATGAACTTATATGCCACACAAATGCGGTAAAAAAAGTGTCTTTAGTATAATTATAACTACTGTGTAACTTTTATGCTGTTCTACCACCACACTGTATTTTGGTTAACCAGTCATTTTAAATTAGATGAATTTTGGTATGCTAAAATTTGCAGAATTTCTTAAAACATATTTACAGTTTAATACGAAGGATCTGCACAGCATAGAAATAAGTCTGTAAATTCCCGTGTTTTGTATCTTCCTGACCTTCATCCTAATCGTTCGGATTTTTACGAATCATTTTGTCCTTATTCATACCTTACGGCTCATTTTCGGAAATCCTAACCGCAGACTAAAATTAGTTGGTAAGCCTTTGCATCCGTTGGGGAACACCATTGCATTAAATAGTGTTCCTACAAGGGCAGTCAACTGATACTGGCAGAAAAGCGAAATTGTTTTAATGTTCGAGAAGAGAAAGAAATGAGAGGTTTATCCAGGTTTGAAGGACAATGAACGAACCAGAAGAGAAAGTTAATGTCAAACTCAATTTGTGCAATTTCCTTCATCGTTAATCATGGACAGTTAATTATAACTGGAATCAAAAGTTAGTGTTTGCGGTTTTTTTCTCCACATCTGTTATCTTTTACGTCCATTTCTACGTCAAAAGGCAGAAAATGAGATTGAAGCCATCAAGTAGGGATTTCCCTGTCGTTAAAATTAAATGTTTCGCTAACGATATTATCTCCGGAACCGGATTTCTGAATTCGCGCAATATTCCCATCGGGAAAGACCTTGCGAGCAGGTGGCAATAAATTGGCAAAGTGAAACCACCCTTCCAGATCATATCCGATGTCGTATGGCGTTTAATGTTTAGCTTATTGAGTGTTAGTAGAGGTCAGGGTCACCCACTCTAACTTTTTAAGGGGTGTGGTTGAACCTAGTATTTCGAACGCAAGTGAAGTCCTTAATCCGCTTTAGTTGATTAATGAAATTCACGCCTTCATTTGAGTGGCTTAATTCCGTATTTCACACATTTTTTGAAGTCTAAAGTCACTTTGGACAATGATGTCAGTTTGGATGATATTTTTGTATTCAAGTTATATATCTATTCATTATTACTAAAGTATAACTACGAATTATCGTTTTGGATGGTTTTTCGTTTACATATAAGTTTTTTTTTCCCCTTCGAATGGGGGGGGTACCAACTGTTATAGGCGTTGGCCACTACTAAGGCCGGAAGCGGTGGTCTTTTATAAATGCCTCCTATGAATTTTAACCCATGCTTTCTCTGGGATTCGACCCGGGGCTCTTCGATATAGCAGTCGGAGTCATTAACCACTTTACCGTCTGGGTGGCAAATAAAAATATTTAAACGAGTATTTAAATTAAATATTTTCTATAGGTCCTGTATTGTTTTCTTTATATCAATTACTTCTTGAGTAGAAATGATTTATTAAAATGATCCAGCTCTTCAAAATGTAAAGTATTACTAGTCGTAATTTGCTCTAAATATCTTCTACGCACAAATTCTGATTTCTTTCGAATTTCTTAACATTAAGACCTTAAAAATTAAATTAAAAAAGTGAGACAGAAAAAATGTCTAAAAGGTTTAAGATTTTAACAGTCGCCGAAAAGTTTCATTGAGGTTTTTTGCGCTCTCGCTGAACTCAGATTCTACCAGTCTGCTGTTTCACTCATTCCTACTAACCTTTATATATTTTAGGTTTATTATTAAGCACCGCTTTCTTCGCAATTGCGGCACATATAACAAAACACAACAAAGTTGCGAAGGTTTTAAAAGCTGCATTGCTGCATATGTTTAGAATTCCCGATGCAATGTTAAGTCTTACCATACATTTTTGTATATATTCCAATCTTTTTACTTTGTTGTACGAAATGTAATCGAGAAAAATTTCGAGTATCAAATTTCAAAGAAAATATCCATTTTGACCACTCTCGAACTCATTTGAACGTTTTTTGGGGGTGACATCTGTCAGAACGAAATAAAAGACCCTTTTTTCTCGAAGGACTGCAAAATGGATTTAAAATAGATTCCATTTTTTTTTGGGGGGGTGTGATTATACGTATGCCGCAACACTCAGAAATGATTAGCCATAGAACGGTGAATCTTCTACAGGGGATTGTTGTAACATCTAGAAGCGCGCAGGGCTTGATTTAAGTATAAGCTACACAAGCTATAGCTTAGGGCCTCCACTTAAAATATATTATAACATACTTATAAAAGAGTTTTTTGTTCCAATCGGCTGCACCAAATATATATGTGCTTAATACCGCTTATATATATTATATGTACTTATATCCGCTTTGCTGATAAGATCTGTTTTTTATTTCTTTGTACGACGTAAAAGGAAATATTCTAATCACGAAAAATTCTAGGTATCCTATTTCCACGAAGGTATTCATTTTGACCGCTATTGAATGTAGTTTAACGATGTTTTCGTTACGTCTGTATGTAAGCATAAAATAAAGGACTCTTTTCCCATACGAATTTTAAAACTGATTTAAAATGGAATCTGAAGATATTTTTTTCCGTGGCATACGTACGAACGAATGTATGTATGTATCTCGCATAACTCAAAAACGAGTAGCCTCTATGTAATTGTGCACCTCCTATTTTGGTCGCAATCGGCTGAACCAAAAGTATATATATAGCGAGTAGCAGAATGGTTATATATATATATATATATATATATATATAACCATTCTGCTACTCGCCTCGGCGAGCTCAGTTTTTATTCTTATATATTGATAAATTGTGCACTTTTTTGCTTTAAAAATGATTGAATTATGTTGTTCTGATCTTCCGATTAAGGATTTTAAGCCTTTAATTAATCTGCATGCAGTAGTTGTAGAATTATCAACAATTTAAAAGTTGTTTAAGTGTGGCTAAGCCTATTTTTTACCATAGCAGCCATATTTGTTTACATTTGAAACTTAGCAGAATACTGAATGAAGTCTTTCTGCACCGTCAGTTTCGTTTTGCCGAATGGGACCAAAAGGGAACTTTTCGTTTTGTGCACCGAATAATCTGCTTTCTTGCCTGCTGGCTGAATTGTTTGTTTTTGCGTAGAAACTGTAATTTTAATTAATTTTTTAATTGCTTTAACTGTATTTCGTGTTTTATTTTACTATACCTTTCAATTTTTAATGAAGATATTTTGAGTTTTTATATGTTTGTGCTATACCGCGAAGTGAGAACTAAAATTAATGGAATAAAAAATATATGGATGCTTCACTTACCAAATCGATTAACTCCATTTTTCGAATTTATTAAATTTTAATACCAAAGCACTTGACTGGCTCGAACCTGTATAATTCAAAACAAATTTCTCTAATAATAAGTATTAACGCCACGACAAAATATTTTAAACATTGAATAATAAACAATTTATTTCAGAAGCCAATCTGATTAATTCCATACTATAATGTATTTATATCATAATAAAAATCTAGTTAACCCGCTGCACTCTTCTAAAGCTGCATTCATTCTATCAATAATAGAAAGGTAACAGTTACAGAGATACCAGTAAACTGGCTCCAAATGCACTGGATAAAATTTGAAAAGTCGAAACTCACCTTATACAATTCAAATATGACTTTAAGGAAAATACCGAATTGAATGCCGTTAATATAAGAAAATGTGTAGCAGGTAGACCACTATGTCTAAAAAATATAGACCAGCCTTTATTACATCCAGAGGTAGAACTGTGACAAGAGAAAAGACGAAGGATATGACGGAACTTGTTGAAATTCATTCCTCCTTATTAAAAACATGAGTATTATAAAACTTAAAGGACAAATCGACATGACGGGTCCTCAGATACAATTAACGAAGGAGATATCATATATATTGATGATAATCAATTTAAACAAAAATAGTAATACTCGTAATATTATGTAACAGTAACAGAATAGTTATTATTAATATTTGCTAAAATCTTTAATAAATATATATGTATTTATATCATGAAGTTTTCCGTAATAAAAAATAAATTCAAAGACTTAATTTGAGTTAATACTTTTCTATCACTTGTCAAATCGATTAACTCCCTTATTCACGAAAAAATTGTAGTAATAATAATTATTACTCCAAGGATAATCTATAAAGATAACTTTCTGTATGTCATTAGAGAAAAATGTGTCTACAGTAATACAGTCTACTTCGTATTTTTTAATTTTTAATTTAAAAATAATTTTAAAAAACTTTATATACTATTTTATCAACTTCTTGTTTTATGGAATTAAAATCGATTAGGCAAACGAAGAATTTATATCTCTAATGAAATTGTAGTAAGCAAGTTTAAATGAAATGCAAAGAAAAAATGCATGTAACATAATATTCCGTACAAGGAAGTCATGTGGTGTACACATCAGATTTTTTTAAATTCTTATATACTGGTAAATTGTGCATTTTTTGCTTCAGAATTGATTAAATTATGTTATTCTTAAGGTTTTTATGCCTTTCATTGATCTGTATACAACAGCTATAGAATTATCAGCAAGTTAAAAGTTAAGTGACGCTAGGCATAATGTGGATACTATTTGTTTACATTCGAAGCTCTTAATAGTAGAGTGAATTAAACCAGTTGGTGTACAAACTTCAGTGTCAGTAGAACCAGAAATAAACTTTAAAATTTTGTGCACCAAAAATTTTATTTTTTTGCTCTTTGGCGATATTGCTTGTTTTAGCTTAGAAACTCTAGTTGAAAAAAAAACTATTTTTAACTCAATTTGTTATTTTAGATTTTACTGTATTTTGTAAATTTCAATAAAGATGTTTGGAGGTTTTATGTGTTTTTGCTTTGCCGCGACTGAGAACAGCACTGACAGTTTGAGCAATATATCTCTAACGAAATAAGTGTAAATGAAGTGCAGCGGAAGATATGTGGAACTTAATAGGTCGTACAAGGAAGTCATGTGGTGCCCACATAAGATTTTTTCAGTTCCTTACATATCAATATTCAGTTCTCTTAGCAATATGGCTGACAAAATTGCTTTTATCGTTTTTTTTTAACTTTTTACGGGTTAACTTAAATACCACGTTCTTCGCAAAAAATTCAATTCAACACCGAAATCGCAAAATATTTAGGAACAACATATCTTTAAAATATCCGATGGAGTTTTGAAGTTGTCATACATATTTTTATATTCGCTGTATTGTTTCTTTAAAAACTAGCCTCCTAAAATAGTTAACATAAAAGCCAAAAATTATATAAGGATTTTAATTCTAATATTATACATATTGATTGTATTAATTGTGGATACTGTTTATAAATATAATTTCAGCTATAATGATATTTATTATTTGTCTGAAAAGTACGTTTTAGCGTTTTGACTTAAAAATCATAAATTATTAGGTGCATTTTTTGAATACATAAAGTTATCATTAAACAGCATTATAAGAATTAAAGTACGATTTAGTATAGTTACCTTTGTTGAATATAAAACTACATAAGTATAGTTTGTTATTACACATAGGGGCTCTCAACTACCTCTTTGACTCAAGTGAAAAAATAGTTAAGCGTGGTTCTGCATAGTTTATTGTCAATTTCAAAGTGTCAATATTCTTTTAAATTGGAATTAACTAATGCCCTAATAATGATGAAATAAAGTAATGACACAGATTACATTACTAAATGAGAAAACTGTTTGACATTAAGTAATCAAACAAAATAATAAAACTTTATAATCACATGATCATATACCCGAGATAACGATAATTAACTTGTATGAACATTAATTAACTTGAACATGAATGATGACTTGAACATGAACTTGAATGAATGATTAATTAACTTGTATGATCTACCTTGTATGATTTAAACAAATACTGCTTAAAGATATGTAATAATTGAAAATGAGATGATAAGGTACGAATTCTCGATCAGTTACACATTCGTAATGAGAAGGAAATTCTTGGTAAGAAATATCCTTTTAGAGAAATCGAACGTTTAATTTCAGAATTTAGATTTACTGCATAAAATAAAATAATATTTTATCGAAAAAATACCCTTTATCAAATAGTAATTCAGTATTAGAAACAATTGTAAAATTAGAGCAGACTATGGACCCATTTATTCAAAAATATAAAAACGTCTACAAGTCTACAGCTACATCAAATAAATAAAGAAAAATTAAAAACAAGGTTGTCATTATTTAATTTTAATTAGCAAAGTTCTTAAAGTTTGCTAACCTTTTCACATAGTGCAACGCATAAGTATGAAGATCTAAGGTATCTTATAAAAATCAAAATTTTACCCGAAAAGACTTGTCTATGGATTTAATATGTATATAGCGTACTCACCTGCAGCGATAAGCCGTTTAAATACTTGCATGTTATATGATAGTTTAGTTTAGTTTAGTTACGGAGGACGTGGGCACCACCCCTTTACCATTATGGTTAATTGGTTTAGCGCCACGTCCACCCTTATCTAAAGCTGACTCATGTTAGAGCCACACGAGATCCACTCACAGGGCACATTGATTAGGGTTACAAAACATAATATTAAAAATGGTTACATCTGTGTGAACACAGTACTTATGAACAAAACTTTAGCAAGTGACACATGAGATTACAATTCAGTACCCTAGCAAGTAATTTTAGCAAGTTACATATAAAGTTTACAATTCAATACATAAAGAAGATATATCATACATAATGATTATATTATACTGTTGTGATTGATAAGTGACGACATTGTCAACATGAATTTACTAATGCAAAATTCAACATTTAAACTCAGTATACAAAAACCCAAGAACATACAAATGCTTATATTTCATACATTGCCAGCTTAAAAAAAAATTATAGTGGAGAAGTATAAAAATACTTAGATCTCACATAAGTCTCTAATATTCTGAATGTCATTGTTAACTTTTATATTACAGCTTACTACTAAAGACACAGTTATTATATTAAAATTGGATATTAATACAGTTAAATGAATAATTGCATTTAGACTATAAATACACTATAAAAACATTAATTCTTTACAATTTCTAAAATGCAATGATTCAAAACAATGATTATATGCGAATATTAGAACAATGATTCACTATAAATATACAATGATTCAATACTATTACTTAAATTAATGATAATACTATTCATATTATTAATCATATATGCCATGTTAACATCAAAATAATATTTTTTTTTCATACAGGTGCTTATTACTGAAATGATGTTACATATTACTAGCAAGCAATTCAAAAATAAGATATGTACAGTACAATTTTACTTGCACATTGGAAATACTATACAAATAAATAATTCAATACAATGATTCCGTACAATTACTCATGAATAATTCAATATTATGATTCTATACGATTATTCAAATGCAATGATTCAATACAACAATTCTATGCGCTTATTAGAACAAAAATCTATATAATTATTCAAAATTTCAATATTATTGCTCAAATTAATAAAAATACCATTTATATTATAAACCTCACTCACCCAAGTGACACAAACATTTAAATTACACCATTAATTAATCATTACAGCAATGATATTACATGTTACTTGAAAGCAGTTAATTATAAATTGTGTACTGAACAGTTTTACCTTGCACACTGAATATTATAAATAATGTAATGATGCAATGCAGTGATATTATACTGCTTCTTTAGAACATGTATACCAAAGCAATAATTATATGCAGTGACTGAAGTATAATGATTACGATACAAGTATTCAGTGATTTAATATATATATTCAGATTTGTAGTAATACTATATATGTTATTAATAACATTTAAATATATGGGTATAGTCATTTAAGTACCTATTATAGTATTGATGTTACATTTACTTGTAAAGAAATCAATTGTTAAATATGTACAGTACAGTATAACTTGCACTTTATTTGTTGATTACAATTCAGTGATTCAATAGAATGATTCTTTTTGATTACTAAAATATAATAATTTAGTACAGTGATTCTATGCATTTACTAAGTACAATGATTAATCATACCATACCAGTTAACACAATGATGCTATAAAACAATACAATTACTCTTATTCAATATGATTACTCTATTTAGTAACAGAACTATTCCGCTATCAATTATACTAGTTAGGTAAACATTAAAAGTAATAACCTTATCATTTATACGATCATCAATACGATTACTCTATTACAATGTTTCAAAACTATAATACAATAAATTAATACTATACTCAATTTCTCTGATACAAAACGATTACTGTACTAAAATAATTATTCAGTATAAATGTAGCCGAGGGAGTCCACATAAAGGGATAATTCTTAGTTTTTATTTGCATTAGTTTTAGCACAGTTCAAAATAGTTTATTTTATGATATACTTTAGAGACATATATAAAATTAGATTTGACACAGGTCAGTGCGGAGGTCCATAAGTTTATTAACAATTTTGTTAATCTTCATGTTATATGATAAAGTTTCACTTTTGTTAGCCATCGTTTTATACAAAGTTCGAAAGCTTTGTAGCTATAGTATTCTTTCAATTTCTTCATTTAATTGGCCTACAGTATCTTCATTTGATATCTGCCCACTGTAGTTAACCAAAACCACAGATAAAGTGGCAAATGTATCACACCCATCTGTAATAATCACATTGGAATGAGGTTTATAGTCCTTTCACCGCGACGGGACTTGGAGCACGTGCTCATGGTGATAATGTTTGTTGCTGTGACTAATCTCGCTCGTGTAACATCTGAACAAGCCCACGAAATTCATCGTGCCAAGAAGGCAACATTGCGCCTGTCGTTGGCAAGAGCCTTAGGCACCATACAGGTAGCAGTACGACTTTGCTCAGTTCGGCTCCCGATTTTGAAGCAGACGTGCCCAGGGTGACGAATCCGAGGGTCCCCCAGCCTTTTTTTCCTAAAACCAACCTCTTAAGAGAAATTTCGGCTCGTCGCATATTTACAGTACCCCCCCAGGCCGCACAGACACATTGACTAGCATTCATGCCTTCTCCGAGATTCGAACCAGGGCACTTCGGTATGGCAGTCAGAGTCACTAACCACTATCCCGGTTGGGCGGCTGAAAGTGACGATAACATAATGGAGATAATCTTGTGATTTTTGTGTGTAATTATGAAGTATATGTTTGTATTATTTTAAATGTAATTTCTATTTGAAGTTCAATTTATCACTTCGTTTGATTACATCAAAAATTAGCACAAGGGACATGATCTGTACGCGAAGATTTCTGCGGTGTGTGGTTGCAATATATTTAACCCACGATACTGGAAGCACTGGATTTTACTGTGGGAACCCTGTTACACAACGAACAGGCACTGTGGCAACCGCATTGCATCTGCGGTTATGACTTCCGAAAAATCGTGGCAAAAACATCGCAAAGGAAAACATCACGGGAAAGCAATGCTAAGGAAAAATATCGTCATAAAAGATTATGGGAGAACAAGAAAACATCAAGGTTCTAGAAAATCGTGATTTGGTACATTTTTTCTCTTCTTGTCATCAACACCTTGCAGTATCTTCATGTGGTAAATTAACGCGACAAGACTGTATTTGTATCGCTAAAAATGAAGTTCTAGTTTCCTGTTCACTGACTCCTGTCTCATGCCGTCCTAAGAGCATCAAATAATTAATGACTGAAATTCCTTTATTGATTGTGAAGCCTGTGCTCTAGTCTCTGCAATCTGCAATGGAATCTCTGTTCTATAATAATATTTTATATTTTCAATAAATTTGAAAATCCAATAATCATTTTAATTTGTTTTCTGTTTACTTCTGATAGACAGTTTGCAAGGTAAATCACGAGATGAAAAGATCCAGAAATAGTATTAAAGTAGTAACACAAAAATATGCAGTTTCCCCCCCCCCTTAGTTTTACGTCAGAAACACACACTATGTAAAAATAATGTCAGTTTCAGAAATAAATTAGCATTTTAATTTTATTGTGGTATCCATTTGCTATTAATTTCCGCTTGCAAGAGTAATACTTACAATTTCCGAAGGTCATTTAATGATCTATATAATATAACAGTTTCATCCATGCACTAAGTTAAAACCTTACCTGCTAAATTAATAAAACTGGACTTCTAGATGTTATTTGATATACAGCGAAATGATTTCTCAATTAATAAAACAGTTCTCACAAAATTATATTTCTCTCTTACTAAGAATTAAACAGGTACTGCAAATATCTAATTAAAAAAATGAAGGTCATTTAAAAACAATGACTTGTTCAAATTTCTACGGTTTATGAATACCTTGAATAAAGGGAGAGGGAGCTAGCTGTACGTAGAGTCCTTCAACTGGCCAGTGTTTTTAGTTGAAAGTGTGTAAGCTAGCCGTATGTTATTTGATGTTGTAAAGGATTTGAGATATTTATTTCATTGATTTTCTCTTCAAGGTGACCTATATGAATGAAAATGGAAAAGGAGGAATGTTTTTTGCTAAGAAGTTCATTCAGAGTTAAAACAGGAAAATTAAACCTCTTTTTTATAATTTATTTTTAAGCTGTGCTAACGTTTTCTTTCCGAAACGGTGGTACTTATAATGGTTGCAGAACCTTCATTATATGGTAAGACGGGAACTATTTAGTTCTCTTTTTATAACATGATTATAAAAAGTAAAATAAAATTGCCAAATAGATCAGAATATTTATTTAATTCCAAAAGCTATCGGAAAGCATCATTTTCTTCATTTTTGTAACGCTGTTTTAAAATAGTGAAGAATTTTAGTTATTAATTAGCTTTGTTTAAACATTTTCTGTCCTATCATTTCTTCTGCTTCACCTTAATTCGCTCAGAAACTGTGAATTTGCGTATAAGAGACTTAGGTTTATTACATTATGGCAAAACATAGCAGGGCTATCTGCCTTAGCCTTTTCTCTCCCTGTGAGTCATGTATGATATGCTTCTTTTTCCTTTTTTGAGCCCATCGTATCAAATTCAATACTGCAGCAAAGTGTCACGGGAGCCCATTGTATCATACTTGATAATCTGAAATAGAATATTTTATTTGAAATTTAAAAAAGCGCATAAAAGATATTAGAATGTTGTGAAACTTAAGTGAATGAAAATGTTTTAATGTTAGAGTTTTTCCGTGTAAGATTTATTTACTATTTTATTCTATGGTGCATAAGATGCATGATAGAATATATTGTTTGAAGTAAAGAAATGTTTCATGCAGGGAACGCTGTTTCATTTTTATTTGTATTATAAAGGTGACAATTGGATGTGATTGGCAGTGATATTTGCATTAGATTTTCTATTCAATATCGTATGGAAATTATTTAAATGTGTTAAATAAAATTATTATTACTAATATTGCACTTTATTTTACTTTTAATTCTTATTTTAATTGTAAAATTAAGAAAATGTATTTTCATCATGGAAAATAACATTTAAATAATGCGTCCAATTATTTCAATAAAAATAGATTTTATTCGTTTTTTACGCACTTGAGCCGGCAGTAAAGATCAGCGCTTCGAGGTCACGAACCCGCCGAAGGAATTCGTTCTCCCTCCTCGGATTAAGGCCTTCGTGGAGAACTTCCCAAGGGAAAGTGGCTTGTAATTATGTTATGCATGGGAATGTGTGTTTGTTGTAGGTGTTGTTTCTAGTTTGCTCTGGTACAGCTCACAAAAAGGCCATAGAGCGACTTAAAGTCTGCCAGGAGGGTCGGCCTGCGTCCGTCATCTCATATCATATCATTAAGCATGGGAAAAGAAAACTCCAAAACTTGAATGCAGCGAACCCTTTTGTCCGGATTCGAACCGGGTCGAGCACCAATCTTCAACGGTCTTAGCTACTCGGCCATTTGGTCAACGCTTGCGTATAGAGTATTAGAAGCTTTATTCCTCAAGGCTTGCCTTCGTGGTGCGTTTAGAAACACGTCCAGCTGGTAATCGAAAGTTCCGGCGTTCAAATCCCTGCAAATTGCATATGTTTTATATTTCTAGCTTAAACTTATTTAATGACTCTACGAATTTAGTTTCACTTGAGAAGAATCAGCAACTGATAGCTAAAAAAATGAAAATAAAATGAAGAATTTCAACGCAATATTAATTAACGCAAATTTTCAAATAGTTTTGTCACTGACTGAAGTTTTCTTCGCTCCAGAAAAACTGCAGTCAGAAATAAAATTTCTACTCATTTTTATTAATTATTAAACTGAACCTCTTCTTTTCTTTACCATATATTTCAGCTTGAATCCAGTTTGACAGATTGTCACTTCAGCTGGAGAAAAAAAGAAAGCGCTGTAAGATAACGTATTTACTGTTATTCCGAATATTTAAATAACATGCTATTTTTTATGCTAATTATTTCCTTTTACTTCTTTTTCTTCCGTCAGGCTCACCAGAATATAAATTAGTTCGAGTTTTAGTAGCAAGCTAATCTGCTTAATTTAGAGGGAGGAAGAGAGAGTTTTGACGAAGCATCAGAAAAGCAGTTTCCCTCAAGTTTTCTGATATTTGCTGGCTCTTGTACTCAGAGGTTCCTAGTAGGTTGTAGAGACATTACGGTGTTTTTTTTTGGGGGGGGACGTGTGAAGCTTTCTATTCCCCAATACCGAGAGAAGCAATAGATAAATTTCTTGAATTTCATTTTAATTGTACCTAGAAGACATAAGTGATAATAAAATTTTAATTACGATTTACCTTTGGCTGTGTTCTGAGAGTTCTAGACTTTTAGCTAAGAGAAAAGACAGTAGCTCATCCGAAGTAATTGTAACAAACAGTAATGAAGTAAAAAAACTTTAAGAATGTATATATCGTTGGCAGTAATATCCAACTTGCCACTTCAAGTATAACATTCATGCTTATGACTGTCAGTGTTAAAATCAGAGCAAGTGCCAACTGGATGTTTACAGGTGGGACAAGCAGAGAATAATGCCGTATACACTTCTTATTGAACTTATCTGTAATGTACAAGTGATAAAAAATATTGAAATTATTACGAACTAGTTGAAAACCCTATTTAAGTTCGCGCGGAGGTTATTTCTTGCAAATGAATATAAGCACATAAAATCTACAAGTTATGTGATTATAGTGTTAAAATGCGTTATGATGCCACGTTTCTAAGGCATTTATGTTGCCATCTTTCAAGCGTGTGAAATGCTCTAAATTTAAATCTTCTTAATGTTCTAGATTTTTCTTTCTGTTATGCTTTTTATGCATGTTTTACGCATATCGTGAAAAGTGCGGGAAAATAACTACCGAAGTGCAGGAATTTCATTTGTTGTTTTGTAGTAGAAACACCAAATTTTGGTAAGCCTAATCCGAATTCAAAATACGTTGTGTATAATGCGTCTTTATACATGGTTCGTTAACTATTAGATTAGCCTCCTCCAGACACATAACAGATGTCAATCTTTGAGATAAATAATATTTGTGGGAGTAAATGCTGTAGAAATCATCATAAATTAATAAATAATAATTTAAGCAATTATACTGGTGATGAAACTTTGAGGACACTGTGCCTTACTGATACTTTTCAGCCATTACATAAAAAATTAAAGAATAGTAAAAAAAATTAGGCTTTGTGTATTTCAGTCATTAAGACTTTCAGATACATTCCTTAGCAAAATACAAATATTCAATAAATGTTTAAGCATTCAAAGCGCGTTCAGAGGTACGCGTAACATGTTGTTTTAAATTATGAATTAATCAATCTAACTGTGGACAATATGCAAGCAGTTAAATTTTATGCATAGCTTGAAATTCAGAAAATATTCCATTTTCTTAGGCACTTACATTCTTAGATTCTCTTTGACTGTGTTACAGATTTTAAGAAGAGGGCAGTTCATTTTTTAGAATTAAGTGAAAACACGTGATAAGTTGTAGAGTCATTAGGTTAATTGAAAGCAGAAAAGATGAAAAATATGCAACCGCCTTCGCTGGGAATCGAACCAAGGACCTCTGCAATACCGGCACAGCGTGCTACCGTTACACCACGAAGGCACGCTAGAGAAGTGGGAAAAATACCTTATATACCCCCCTTAAAGGGCAAATAGGGTTTTAGGGGACCTAGTCGCTAAATCCTGGGTACAGAGAATCATCATCCACAACCCTTTTAGTTCGGGCGCCACTTTTAGAGTCATTAGGTTAATTGGAAGCAGAAAAGATGAAAACTATGCAACCGCCTTCGCCGGGAATCGTATCAGGACTTGTGTTCCTCTTTACTTGCCTTGGAAACATGAACTGTCCTGACTCGGAACAGGGAGCTTACTCAAGCTATGTTCAATAAATTGTGAAGTAGACAATACATACAGGAAGGGTACACGAAACCCTTTATTTTTCTATCTTTACATAGATTTCCGGAACTTCGGAATACAGAGACCAACCACTTGTGGTCTGAACGTAAGAATATAAAACTACTAACTAAAACTCTAACTAAAACTAACTTTGAATTAATATACAAGTGCCTAACTTTAAGGTTGGCCGTTATTTAACAAAATCCGTATGTAGTACAGAGAGCTGCTAAAACTACGATACGTTTGAAATTATCAAGAGGACTAAACCTCTGGCCTTGAAGGCAACCAGCGACCGAGTAAAACTACTATGGCAAGCGGCCTGCTTCTAATAACTCCTTCCTCTCTTTTGCTTGGCAAAAAGCCACAACTTAAGTACTTGGCGTTAGCAAGACAAATTTGCATAAATACGTTAAAGCTTTTAATTCTCTCCGGAAGTAGAAAATAAGAAGTGATAGTAAAGATTT
Organism: Stegodyphus dumicola; assembly: GCF_044657685.1. Lineage (NCBI taxonomy): Eukaryota > Metazoa > Arthropoda > Arachnida > Araneae > Eresidae > Stegodyphus > Stegodyphus dumicola. The sequence goes on along the minus strand of NC_140768.1, from coordinate 241,786,397 downwards.
AAAATAAAATAAACGTTAGTAAAACTTAGGATCCTTACATACTTTCCGCCAGAGTTAATTAGTTTGAAACTGAGGTCTAAAACAACCTTGTTGAAAACTTTTAGCTCTAGAATCTAACGCGAGGCCAATCTTTTACAAACATTTCTCTCTAGAAATTAGAAATTAAAAAGTCGTTTTTACATTATCAACTCCATGGACAAATAATTTTCATCTGTACTGCATCTATAAACAGGAATTTATTAGTTGAAGTCTGGTTCCTTCCAGAGATCTGGAAGGAAAACTAGTTTATTGAAATGTTACACAATCAAATGGCAAGTAACATGAATATTTATATTTCTCTTTTAAAATTCTTATTTCATCCATGACGTTATTTAATTATCTCCCTGTGCTCTCTGACATGTGTTGTAAAGAAAAACACCAAACACGAGGGTGTCTATGTACAAGTGTTCAACACTACCACCTGCAATCAAAACACTAACGTGTTAAAATTCAACATAACAAGACCTCAGAACACACCTTATATTCATCTCTAAACCCTGGGGTACTATACTGAAAAGTGGCTAACTCTGAAGTGTAGCGTCAGAGAGCCTAACTACATTCATTCAACCTTTAACACATATTTACAATAATTTGCTCTTTTTACAGTCACACCAATAAGTTAAAAAAATTTTTTTTTGCCATTACTCTAATATTTTCACTTTTAACATATCACAGTATTTCTTAACTTTTAAGATAACAGTTCACATTGTATATAAGGACATATTAACATTCCGTTAATTTTATGCATTTTAAAACATACATTAGTAGTACATTGTTAACTTCTATTCTTTTCCAAGCAAGTGCCAATTCTTCTACATTGAAATACTACATTTCAAAAGTCTTTCAGACTAAAACTTCTTTCTTGCCAGAATCTTTTAAATAAAATTTTATACAATAATTTTTACAATTTTCTTAAGGTACTTTCTCAAAGATTATCAATGTTTTCACAATATTCAAATATTTACACATTCCTGTTATACATTAGTTCTAGTTTTACTCGCGAGTAATTGAAAAACATAATACCAAAATAGGTAACAACTCATTTCTCGCCTGTTTGGCGATAAAGGTAGGCCTCACATGAGGTAAAACTTCTTGAATTCTGCCACTTGCAGTAAGAATGAAAAATTAACTTAAGGTTTCAAATAACATAATATTTTACTTATCTTTGTAATATTCAGACATCCTTTTTTCTGCCCAGTCCTGGAAAGTGGCGAAGACTACCGTCTGGTTTATCTTCCTTCTTGTGCGGGTTCGCCCTTCGGTTCCTTCCTCCATGAGCTTTATTTTTCTTCCAGTGCGGTCACCCTTGAAGACCTTCTTTTTAGCATCTGCCTGTGGTCTCGGCCGTTTGATGGCAGCTGGTCTTGGCGGAGACGGGACAACTGTCTCTCGTTGTTGCCTCGATCTCGTTGCTCGCTGTTCAAATTTTTCTTGCTTCTTTGCATCTGCAGCTGGTCTTCCTTCATCAATTTGTCGACATTTGCTGCGTAGACTCCTATCCGATGGGCAGATCTTCCGTTTTGGAGCCGTGTTATAGTTGCTGCCATTTCTCCTGGCTCTCTTTGCATTAGTCGTACTTCTCCCTTCTTCATTCTGGGGGTGGTCTTGCCCTCTCATTTCTAGTCGGTGGAACGGCTTCTTTTTCTTGTTACCTTCAGTTTTCCAACGGGGGAACTTTCTTTTCAATTGCTACTGTCTACTAATGGCTTGCTCTTGTAATTGTCGTTGTTCCACCACTGGAGATTTTGCCTGCCGTGCCGGATCCTGCAAAAGATTTTGAAATATTGTCATTATATTACGAATATAAAATGGTTTTATCTGGTCAACGTTTGCGGTGCAGGTTTCACCATTCCTGGCTTTTAACACCACTACAGCCTGAGTTACTTTTTCTATGACATATGGTCCTTCAAATCGTGGATAAAATTTGGCAGTTTTATCTTCTGGTGCTGAAGAAAGTGAGTGCTTAATTTTTAATACTTCATCCCCTACTTTATAAGTTACTCCCCGTCGTTTCATATCATAATAGAGCTTCTGTTTTCTTTGTGCTACTTCAGTGTTCTTTTTTGCTTCTTTAACTCTTTCGCATCGAGAGACGACCAAATCTGTTTTCAACAAACATCGAAAACGCCCGTGTTTACGAATTTGTCTTGGAATAGTTTTCCTTTCCCCCTTTTGCGGTTTCATCCATTCATCCATTGTGCGCAGTTTCACCTTAGGGCCAGATTGCACCTGCGAACGTCAATAGCTTTCCATATTTCTCCTTTATTTCCTTCAAATGAATGATTGACATGTCTTTTAACAACTCGCGAAACCAATGAGCCATACACTAACGTGGAGGGGAAAGAACTAGGTAGAAATTAAACGAGGCGTTCGGGCGGTTTGCCGTTGCCTGAATGAACGGGCGCTACGGGCGATTTCGATGCGAAAGAGTTAATTAACTTTTCTATATCGCCCATTTTAAATTCGGGGCTCTTTGTTGAACATAAAATAATTTATCTAACGGCATTATAATCTTTCTGCCTAAAAATAACTCAGCAGGAGTTTTGCCCGTCGTATCATGTTTTGCGGTCCTAAGGGCGAAAGCTAATTCATTGACATAGTTATCCCAGCTTTTATGAAAATTTTTAACATAACTACGGATAATTTTCACTATATTTCTATTGACCCCTTCCGCTATATTTGATTGCGGCCGATACGGGACCATTTTTAAATGACGTATGCCCAGTTTTTGGCACACGTCTTCAAATATATTACGTACAAATTGAAGACCATTATCCGATATAACTTTTAGGGGCGCCCCGTATTTTAAAATATATTTATTTAAAATAGAATCAGTAACTAATTTCGCGGAGGCTCGTTTTAAGGGAACAATTTCGGTCCACTTACTAAAATGATCAACCATAACAAGGAGATACCGACTTTTATTTAACTGACTTTTTGGGAAAGGGCCCAATAAATCGATGCCAATTATTTCATTTGGAAATTCCGATTTAATGCTATTTAGAAACCCGGCCGGGTGGAAATTAATATAATTAACTGCTTGACATGTTGGGCAGGACTGGACATACGCCCTTGTTAACTTTTGCAGCTCAGGAAAATAAACTGCTTCGCGTACGCGTTGGATGATTTTTCGAATACCAGCATGAGAAGCTAAAGGGGAGTCGTGTAACTCCTGCAGTATATTTAATCTAAGACTAGCTGGGATAACAGGTAAAAATTCGTTGTTGGAATTCGTAGTTTTTGTATAAATAATAGACCATATATTAGTTCGTAATGGCCCGCCATATTTCTTATCGCCACAATATCTTGGTGGCTAAAATTTTCAGGATCTTTTAAATAATCATAAATATTTTTAAATTCAGGATCCTTACCCAGTTCGGTTATTACAGTTTCTCGGGAATGTATCGTACATGCTGTGAGCATTGCGACCTTTACGGTATTACCTTCTTCATCTATTTTTATTCTGGATAGGGCATCTGCTACGATATTTTCCTTTCCGGGGGTATGCTTAATGACCAAATTATACTCTTGTAATTTGAGTGCCCATCTTATTAACTTTGGGGATAAGTTTTTTCCTGAGTACAATCTAGTTACCGCCGCATGATCAGAATACACTGTTATTGGCGCCCTTCCAAAATAGACTCGGAAATTTTGCACTGCTAACAGAACTGCAAGTGCCTCTCTCTCAGTCGCGGAATAATTTCTTTGTGTTTGATTTAAAGTTCTATTAAAAAATGCCACGGGCTGCTGATTTTGCGAAAGTACTACCGCATAATCCGAATCATCCGCTGAAATTTCTAAATTCTCATCGTTTTCAGGAAATTTCAAAACAGGGGCTTGCGTTAATGCTTGCTTTAATTTTTCGAAAGCACTATTGGCTTCGGCCGTCCACGAGAATCTTGCCTTTTTCCTTTTTAATTTTAACAATGGTTCAGCAATAGCTGCAAAATCTTTTATAAAGGACCTATAATATGAACAAAGTCCTAGAAAAGAAGAGAGCGTCTTCGCCGTATTTGGCGGTGGATACTTTTGCACAGCGATTATTTTTGATTCGTCCGTCTCGATTCCTATCTGAGATATTTTGTAACCTAAGTATTTTAATTCAGGAGCTGCAAATTTGCACTTTTCGACGTTAACTTTTATACTGGCCTCATTTAATAATGAAAACACCTGTCTTAAATTCTGTACATGTTGGTTCAGATTATCACTAGTAATAATGATATCGTCTAAATAGATAAATGGGGTCTTTCCTAGAACAGGCCTTAGCACAATGTCCATACATCGCTGAAATGTTGCCGGTGTTCCTGAAAGGCCAAACGGCATACGCAAGAATGCATAAGTGCCAGACTTGGTTATAAAAGCAGTCTTAGGCACATCTTCTAGTTAACCACCTATTTGAAAATAACCAGTCGTTAAGTCTAACGTAGTCATATATTTCGTAGAAATTATGTTCCTTAAAATTTCTTCAATAATAGGTAACGGATATACCGGATATTTAGTCATGTAGTTTAACTTAGTCAATTGCAACCCGCACCCTTTCGGATGTGCTACTGGATAGTCATTATTTTTCTTACATAACACAACCGGGCTAGCATAACTACTTGAGATGGGCATTATGATCTTTTTACGTAACATATCTCGAATGTGCCACTCTTTAATTTTTTCTTTATTCTTATCGTACCGATAGGGTTTGTGGCGAAGTGGCAGTGAATCTCCTGTGTCGATACTATGGTTAGTAACTTGAGTAAATCCTGGAATATCACTAAATAACGAAGCAGATTCACTTATCACTTGTCGAATTTTTTGTTGCTCTCCCTTAGGCAGGTGGTTGAGGTTTAATGTGGGTGGTTCTCTTTTTTCTTCCCGAACTAGTTGCATGGTCAGCTTAAGGGACGCTTTGTTAAAATCCAGCGTTGCTTCTGCCTCTGAAAGAAAATCTATCCCTAAAATGACATGTGCTTGTAAATTTTTTACGATAAAAAACATCATCTTTACTTGCTCGTCCTTTATGCGAATATATAATGGTATTTTACCTATGCATTTGCATCTTTCTCCCTGCGCAGCTAACACTGTCGTATTATCCGAATTATATATGCGGTATCCACTGAAGTACTTCCTAAAAAAATCTTCTGCCACACAGGAACACTGCGCGCATGTATCCAGGAGTGCGGTGGCTGGGTTGTTGTTCACCAAAACTTCAATCTTTGGAAGAGTCAAATTTTTCACAATAACTGTATTTAACTTGAAGGAAGAGGGGTTTTCTTGGCCTTCGGATTTCCGCACCCTCCAGTCAGCAGAAATCCGTTTTAGTTTAAATTTTGTTTCTTCCTTTCCATTCCTTCCTTCTTTTTCCGCTGGCCTTCAGACTTTTTTTCTGGCTTACTATTGAACTGTCGACGTTCGCCGGTTGTTTTTGGATACTCAGGTTTCCTTGCCCACTGATTCGATTTGCTTCCGTAGCCGTGTTCTTGCCTTTGCTGTGGTCTTGGCGCACCAAATTGGCTTCGTTGCTCATACTGGCGTCTTCGTTCAATGTCCGCCGTTCTTCTACTTTCAAACTGCATTGCTAGCTCAAATAACGTTTCCAGTGTAGTCGGATTCCTTAATTCAATAAAGTCTTGTACTTGGGGAAGTAACCTCGGCAAAATCACTTGGATTATCTCAGGATCCGGACGGCTTCCATACAAGAGTTTAAAGACGTGAATTTTTCTTAAAATAAAACTTGAGAGATTTTCAATTCGTTGCTGGTATATGCTGAAGAGTTCCGCTTCTAATTTTGAACGATTTCTTACGACAGAGAAGGCTTTTACTAAGGCTGTCTTGAAATTTTCGTAAGTATAGGTGGGGCTTCCCGCTTGACCCAAGAGGTTTCTGCCTATACATTTGAACCAATTAAGCTCTTGGCCCCTCAAAGCGCTGGTAGCTAAGGTGACTTTCTGGAATTCATGGACTGGATACAGCATGAAGTGGTCCTCCAATTTTTAAAAAAAACTGGTTACCGGTGAGTTTCCTTTGAAGGTTGCTTCTGGTTTCATCGATGCGCGCATGGTCTGGACGATGTACCCATATCCTTCCAGGGCGGCAGCTGGCATTTCTGGATTCTGAGCCCCTTCTGCAGGCACCACAGGTTCTTCTTGAAACTCGGCCATGTTTATTCTTCTTCGTCGGGCGCCACTATCAGGACTTGTGTTCCTCTTTACTTGCCTTGGAAACATGAACTGTCCTGACTCGGAACAGGGAGGGAGCTTACTTAAGCTATGTTCAATAAATTGTGAAGTAGACAATACACACAGGAAGGGTATACGAAACCCTTTATTTTTCTATCTTTACAGAGATTTCCGGATCTTCGGAATACAGAGACCAACCACTTGTCTGAACGTAAGAATATAAAACTACTAACTAAAACTCTAACTAAAACTAACTTTGGATTAATATACAAGTGCCTAACTCTAAGATTGGCCGTTATTTAACAAAATCCGTATGTAGTACAGAGAGCTGCTAAAACTACGATACGTTTGAAATTATCAAGAGGACTAAACCTCTGGCCTTGAAGGCAACCAGCAACCGAGTAAAACTACTATGGCAAGCGGCCTGCTTCTAATAACTCCTTCCTCTCTTTTACTTGGCAAAAAGCCACAACTTAAGTACTTGGCGTTAGCAAGACAAATTTGCATAAATAAGTTAAAGCTTTTAATTCTCTCCGGAAGTAGAAAATAAGAAGTGATAGTAAAGATTTAAAATAAAATAAATGTTAGTAAAACTTAGGATCCTTACAATCGAACCACGGACCTCTGGAATACCAGCCCAGCGTGCTACCGTTACACCACGAAGGTACGCTAGGGAAGTGGGAGAACTACCTTATAAAGTTCCTCAAGCATATGGATTTAGTTACTGGACTTTTGTTACGTCACTGAAATTGGAAAGCCATGAAAGCGAATGTCACAGCCAATTGTATGCTTTTTTATTTTAATATAAGGAAAGAGAAGTAAAAAATGTTTATATGTATGTGTACATAAATTAAGCAGAAATTTAAAAAAAATTAACGACTACTGGATCAATTAGGAATGAAATGTATGAAAAGATAAAAATGTATATGATAAAAATAATTTTTATTTAGCTTGGTTCTTAAAAGTTTTTGCAATGTTAAAAAAAAAATGTGGTTCCTAATAAAAATAATATATAATGAGGCAAACATTTCCGTTTGAAGTATATAATTCATAAAGGCTGTTAAATGGAAACTAAATGATAGATAAATTCAAATTGCAGTCAGTTCAAGGCATTTAAAAAGGTCCGAATGTGCCTCCTTACTGCGTGTCTTCGTAATGTAACTGGAAGCACGTCCGGCTAGCAATGAGAATATTTGGAACTCGAAACCTATATTACTTACATTTCATGTTTCCTGCTCCGAAATATTTCTCGTGACTCTAAACGTCACGCCTAAACTAAAATGCCGTGAATGATAATTCATCACACCTGTATTTGGTAACTGCTTTGCTTACTACCTAATCGACCTTTGAATGGGAAAGAATGTAAGAGATTATTACCTTCCTTGTCACGTTTCATCGAGAAGCACGTCTACCATTGGAGTTTGAATCCCGGTAAGCTCTTTTTTCATGTCTTTTACTATATATATTTCACTATACTTTTCATGCCTAGCAAACTGTACAGCATACAACGAGCAGTTATGTGTCATCCATGTGGGAGTCATCAACGTCCAATACTGAATTAGAATACCAGATGAAGTCATCAGTATAGCTCAGCGCAGTAAGAATCATCCCAGACGGCGGGAGATAGCCGGCAGACGTGGACGTGAGCAGACGGCCCACCTGTCTTCAAGAGTTTATGGAATTTAGCTGTGATGACTCTAGATGATCAACTGTTCAAAGCTACGCACGAATGTTTAAGGGACTGTAATTAATGTTAAGGGACGTAAAGGACTGCCTGTGCATCATTATATTAATCCTGCATACCGTTAACTTCATCTTTACTTAATTTACTTTTTCTTATTTTTATTTCTTATCTTTAAATAAAACCATATTCTAAAATCGTATGATGCTGTTCTCATGATCTGATTTAAAGAGAATTTTACAAAAACTTTGGCGACCAAGCGTGCGGCCTCGAACACGAAAGTGTGTGAGTGACGTTATTAGGAACTGTGCTTTGAACTGACTGAGTGAACTGTTCTCACAAGTTATTCGATTAATTGGATTACTCTATAAAGTGTGGATTACCCTTATTGACGACGATCATCTGTCGTGTGAGTACAAAACTTTCTTTCCAATATGAAGTTAGTAGAAATTCCAGAATTGGAAGCAGCTTTAAAGAATAGTAAAAGTTCTGAAATTAAAAGTTTGCATAAGCTTATTTTTAATACTGATGGAGATCGAAATAACCGGAAAAGATTACGTGAATTTTCTGGCTTTATATTTAAACCAGATTCTGAAGAATTTAATAAGAAAATAGATGCAGTGCAGAATAGTTTTACTTTGAATGAGTTAATTAAAATTTGCAATGTACTGTGCATAAATTCAGAAGGTTCAAAAACGGAAGTCGTAACCCGAATTGTCTCTTACCTATGTGATTTATCTGTATTATTTGAAAATATTTTGCATGAAGAAAATAGTGATATTGAAGATGAAACTATTAATAAAATTTCTGAAGTAATGCTTGATGATAATCAAAGAGACAATCCTGGTTTTAATGAGTCTCAAGTAAACAACAGTATGCAGCTTCCAATTCAAGATCATTTTAAACCTCATCTTAGTTTTTCTGATATTGAAAGTATTGTTAATCCTTTTTCTGGTAATGCATATGAAAATGTTGATAAATGGATTGATGAATTTGAAGATGTTATAAATTCTTTGAAATTAAGTGATTTGCATAAATTAGTTTTTGCTAAAAGATCATTAAAAGGTAAAGCGAAACTATTTATTCAGAGTGAACCTAAAGTTAATGACTGGTGTAAGTTAAAAAAGCTTTTGAAATCTGAATATGGTAAAGCTTTTAATTCTGCTGAGTTGCATGAAATGTTATGTAAACGTAAATTAATGCCTAATGAATCTTTAGATGAGTATTTTTTGAAAATGAAAGAAATGTGTTCGCGAGGTAACATTGAAGATGCTTCATTAATTAAATATGTTATTGATGGTATTCCTGATTCTGTGGTTAGGAAAACTATACTATATGGTTGCGGAACAATATCTGAATTGAAACAAAGGCTTAAAATTTATGATAAGATGAGATCGGACAATGATAAGTTTAAAAATCCGAAACCGAAAGTAGACACTCAAGTTAAAGATAGAAGTAAGCTTTCGTCATCAAACCGAAATCAATCTAACGTTAATAAGGTCAAATGTTTTAATTGCCAGGAATTAGGGCATTATTCTAAGCATTGTGTAAACAAATCAAAGGGTGTAAAATGTATAAAATGTAAGAAGTTCGGGCATTATTCAACGAACTGTCCAGAGCAGACCCCCGAGACACAACAAGCAGCTTTATTACAACGAATTTTTGACAAGGATAGAATTATGAAGACTGTAGAAATAAATAATCATTTAGTTGATAGTCTAGTTGACACTGGTTCGGATGTAACGATATGCAGCGTAGAGTTACACAAGCAGATTGGTTCTCCTAATTTAAATTGTAGCGATATCACATTAAACGGAATTGAATCAAAGCAAACGTACCCCATCGGTTTTTTTATTTCTGATATTTCAATTGATAGTTTTTTACTTCGTACGAAAATTTATGTTGTTAAGTCGTTATGTAATCAAATTGTATTAGGTTTGGATGTATTGAATCAGTTTAACTTTTCTTTTACCGAGAATGGCCTTCAAATAATTTCTCATCGGAATAAAAGTAATGTAAACTGCTGCGTCATCTCGAAATTCTAACGTTCATTGCGTTATGGGAAATTTGAATATTGCTGTGTCAATGAAGAATGTTCATGATCCTTCGCAATCGTCTGGCGTCTCCGTTAATGTAAACAAAAGTCCCGAAAGCGGAAGTGGCTTGACGTTTAATTACCTTTCACATCTGGTGAATGCTATTTCTGTCAACGAGATTGATTTATCGCGTATTTCGAATGCAGAACATAAAGAAAGACTGTGTAATTTAATTAATTCAAACCAGCCTCGGAAAAATAGACAATCTGACTTCAAGATGCAAATAAATTTATGCGATGATATTCCTGTCTGTCAAAATAGAAGATACATGTCTTTCGCGGAAGAAAAAATTGTTGACGATCAAATTAAGGAATGGCTGAAAGAAAAAATAATAAAACCTAGCACCTCTAACTATGCGGCCCCTATTGTTTTATGTAACAAGCGTGATAATTCGAAACGTTTATGTGTAGACTATCGGAAATTAAATAAGAAGATTATTAAAGACAAATTTCCACTGCCTTTAATTCCGGAAGTACTTGACCGTTTAGAACAATCAAAGGTTTTCACGACACTAGATTTGAAAAATGGCTTTTTCTATGTAGATATAGATGAAAATTGCACCAAATATACCGCATTTGTAACGCATAATGGTATCTACGGATTTCTTAAAGCTCCTTTTGGTTTATGTGTTAGTCCAAATGTTTTTCAAAGGTATATTTATTTAGAATTTCGTGACTTGTTAAATGAAGGTGTACTAATTATTTATATGGATGATATAGTCATACCGGCTAATGATGAAGTTGAATGTTTAGACAAATTAGAAAGAGTATTCAAAACTGCTTCGAAATATGGATTACAAATAAATTTCAAAAAGTGCCAATTCTTAAAACGTAAAATTGAATTTTTAGGACATGTAATTGAAAACGGAACTATTCGACCATCACCTTCCAAAACTGTTGCTGTTCAAAACTTTCTACAACAGCGTAACTGTAAACAACTACAAAGCTTTTTAGGACTAACGGGATATTGTCGTAAATTCATTCCTCAGTATGCTAAAATAGCTAAACCTCTTAGTGACTTGCTTAGAAAAGGTATTGGTTTTAAGTTCGATTCCGAACAACAGGAAGCATTTTGCAAATTAAAAGAAATTCTCTCTCAAGCACCTGTTCTACACATATTTAGGCAAGGATATCCATTAGAACTTCATACTGATGCTAGTAGTCAAGGCTTTGGTGCGGTATTACTCCAATTGTCTGATGATGGTAATTATCACCCAATCCAGTATATGAGTAAGAAGACTTCACCGCAGCAAGAGAAACTCTGTAGTTACGAATTAGAAGCCCTTGCAGTTATAGAAGCTCTGAAGAAATTTCGAAACTACTTGTTAGGGTCTAAATTCAAAATTGTAACTGATTGTAGTGCTTTTCAGAAAACTTTAGACAAGAAAGATTTAACTCCTAAAATTGCGAGATGGGCAATGTTTGTTGAAGAATTCGATTACGAAATTATACATCGTTCAGGAAGCCAAATGGAACATGCTGATGCTCTAAGTAGAAATGCTCTAATTTTAACATCATACACATCCGGTGTAACTTAGAAATTCGGTTAGCACAACAACAGAATGAAGATGTGAAATGATCAAGAATTTAGTTGAGAAGGGAGAAGAAAATGGATTTTTCGTGAGAAATGATATTTTGTACAAATTTGAAAATGGTAAAGATCTGCTAGTAGTGCCAGAATCCTTACAGAACGAAATCATACAGAAGGTACATAAAAAGGGTCACTTTGCCATAGACAAAACTGTGAATGCTGTAGGGCAAGAATTCTATATTCCCAGACTGAAATGTAAAGTTGAAAAAGTAATTGCTAACTATATAGAATGTATACTGTACAACAAGAAGCAAGGAAAAGCAGAAGGATTTCTTCATCCTGTACTGAAAGAAAACGTTCCCTTGAGTACGTATCATATCGACTTTATTGGACCTCTTCCATCGACGAACAAGAGATACCAACACATTCTAACTGTTGTAGATGCTTTTACGAAATTTACTTGGTTCTATCCAGTGAAATCACCAACTACGCAAGAAGTTATTTCAAAATTGAAGCAACAACAGACTGTATTTGGAAATCCAGCCAGAATCATTTCAGATCGAGGTAGTGCCTTTACATCGAAAGAATTTTCAGCCTATTGTACGGAAGAAGGTATAGAACATGTTAAAATTACTACCGGTATTCCAAGAGGTAACGGATAGATTGAGCGAATACATAGAATTTTGATTCCTATTTTGTGAAAATTATCACATGAAGATTCAACGAAATGGTTTAAGTATGTTCCAGATGTTCAGAGAATCATCAACAGTACGACTACGAGAAGTACGAAATATTCACCGTTTGAGCTTCTCATAGGCACGAAAATGAAGAACAAAGAAGATTTGAGAATTAGTGAGATATTGAATGAAGAATATCTAAAACAATTGATACAAGAACGTGATGAAATGAGAGAAGATGCTAAAAACAACATTTTGAAGATTCAAGAAGAGAATCGAAAGCAATTCAACAAGAAACGTAAGAAACCAAAACTATACAAGATTGGCGACTTGGTAGCCATTCAGAGAACTCAATATGGGACTGGTTTGAAACTACAACCTAAGTTTCATGGACCGTATAAAATCATAGCTGTTCGATCAAATAAATGACAGATATGAAGTCGAAAAAGTAGGATACCATGAAGGACCGAATTTGACATCTACTGCGTCTGACCATATGAAGCCATAGTCAAATTGATTTGATGTTTGTATCAGCTCAAAACCTAAGGACCTGATACTCTTTTTTTTTATTTTTTTTTATTCTCTTTGCAGGTACATAATAGTGATGTCCGTTCAACAGACATCGAGGACGATGCCTTTTCAGGCTGGCCGAAGCTGTGGGAACGAACGAAGAAGCCCAACGAAGAAGAATAACCATGGCCGAGTTTCAAGAAGAACCTGTGCTGCCTGCAGAAACGGCTCAGAATCCAGAAATGCCAGCTGCCGCCCTGGAAGGATTTGGTTACATCGTCCAGACCATGCGCGCTTCGATGAAACCAGAAGCAACATTTAACGGAAACTCACCGGTAACCAGTTTTTTGGAAAAATTGGATGACCACTTCATGCTCTACCCCGTGCACGAGTTTCAAAAAGTTACCTTAGCTACCAGCGCTTTGAGGGGCCAAGCGCTTAACTGGTTCAAATGTATAGGCAGAAGTCTCTTGGGTCAAGCAGGAAGTCCCACCTATACTTACGAAAATTTCAAGACTGCCCTACTAAAAGCCTTCCCTGTTGTAAGGGATCGTGCGAAATTAGAAACGGAACTTTTTAGTATATATCAACAAAGAATCGAAAACCTCTCGAGCTTTATTTTAAGAAAAATTCACGTTTTCAAGCTCTTGTATGGAAACCGTCCGGATCCTGAAATAATTCAAGTGATTTTGCCGAGGTTACTGCCCCAAGTGCAAGACTTTATTGAATTAAGAAATCCGAATACACTGGAAAAGTTATTTGAGCTAGCAATCCAGTTTGAAAGTAGAAGAACGGCGGACGTCGAAAGAAGACGCCAATATCAACAGCGAAACCAATTTGGTACGCCAAGACTACAGCAAACTCAAGTACACGGCTACGGAGAAAAAGCGAATCAATGGGCAAGGAAACCCGAGCATTCAAAAACAGCCGGCGAACGTCGACAGTTCAATAGCAACCCAGGAAAAAAGTCTCAAGGCCAGTGGAAAAAGAAGGAAAGCACGGAAAGGAAAAATAATTTAAACTAAAACGGATTTATGCTGACGAGAGGGTGCGGAAATCCGAAGGTCACGGAAACCCCTCTTCCTACAAGTTAAATACAGTAATGGTGAAAAATCTGACTCTTCCGAAGATTGAAGTCTTGGTGAATAATATCCCAGCCACCGCACTCCTGGATACAGGCGCGCAGTGTTCCTGTGTGGCAGAAGAATTTTTTTAGGAAGTATTTTCGGAAATACCGCATATATAATTCGGATAATACGACAGTGTTAGCGGCGCAAGGAGAAAAATGTAAGTGTATAGGTAAAGTACCTTTGTATATCTGTATCAAGGACGGACAAATAAAGGTGATGATTTTTATAGTAAAGAATCTGCAAGCACATTTAATCTTAGGGATAGATTTTCTTTCAGACGCACAAGCAACACTGGATTTTAAGGAAGCGTCCCTTAAGCTGACAATGAAACCAGTTCGTACTGAAAAGGCTGAACCGCCGATGGTAAATCTTGACCACCTGCCTAATGACGAGCAAGATAGAATCCGACAAGTGGTAAGTGAATTTGCTTCATTATTTAGTGATATTCCAGGATTAACTCACGTTACTAACCATAGTATTGACACCGGAGATGCAATGCCAGTTCGTCAAGAACCATACCGGTATGATAAGAATAAGGAAAAAATTATAGAATGGCATATTACCGATATGCTACGTAAAAAGATCATAACGCCCATCTCAAGTAGTTATGCTAGCCCGGTGGTTTTATGTAAGAAAAATAATGACTATCCTTTGGAGCATCCAAAAAGATGGAGATTCGCTATTGATTACCGTAAATTAAACTCCATAACTAAATATCCGGTATATCCGTTACAGATCATAGAAGAAATTTTAAGGAACATAAAATCAACCAAATTTATGACAACTTTAGACTTAACGACTGGTTATTTTCAAATAGGGGTTAGGCCTGAGGACGTGCCTAAGACTGCTTTTACAACCAAGTCTGGAACTTATGCATTTTTGCGTATGCCGTTTGGCCTTTCAGGGGCCCCGGCAACATTTCAGCGATGCATGGACATTGTGTTAAGACCTGTTCTTGGAAAGTCCACATTTATCTATTTAGACGATATCATTATTACTAGTGATAATCTCGACCAACATGTACAGGATTTAAGACAGGTGTTTTCTTTATTAAATGAGGCCGGTCTAACAGTTAATGTCGAAAAGTGCAAATTTGCAGCCCCTGAATTAAAATATTTAGGTTACAAAATATCTCAAAAAGGGATCGAGACAGATGAATCAAAAATAATCGCTGTACAAAAGTATCCTACTCCAAACACGGCAAAGAAGCTCTCTTCTTTTCTAGGACTTTGTTCATATTATAGGTCCTTTATAAAAGATTTTGCGGCTATCGCGGAGCCATTGTTAAAATTAAAAAGGAAAAAGGCAAGATTCTCGTGGACGGCCGAAGCCAATAGTGCTTTCGAAAAATTAAAACAAGCATTAACCGCAAGCCCCTGTGTTGAAATTTCCTGAAAAGGATGAGAATTTAGAAATTTCAGCGGGTGCTTCGGATTATGCGGTAGGAGCGGTACTTTCGCAAAATCAGCAGCCCGTGGCATTTTTTAGCCGAACTTTAAATCAAACACAAAGAAACTATTCCGCGACCGAGAGAGAGGCACTTACAGTTCTGTTAGCAGTGCAAAAGTTCCGAGTCTATTTTGGAAAGGCGCCGATAACAGTATACTCTGATCATGCGGCGGTAACTAGATTGTACTCAGGGAAAAATTTATCCCCAAGGTTAATAAGATGGGCACTCAAGCTGCAAGAATATAATCTGGTAATCAAGCATACCCCCGGAAAGGAAAATATTGTAGCAGATGCCCTATCAAGGATTAAAATAGACGAACAAGGTAATACCGTAAAGCTGGCAATGCTTACAGCATGTACAATAAATTCCCGAGAAACTGTAATAACCGAACTGGGTAAGGATCCTGGGTTTGGAAGCATTTATGAGTATTTGAAGGATCCTGAAAATTTTAGCCACCAAGATATTGTGGCGATAAGAAATAGGGCGGCCCATTACGAACTAATAGATGGTCTATTATTTTATACAAAAACTACGAATTCCAACAACGAATTTCGACCTGTTATCCCAGCTAGTCTTAGATTAAATATCCTGTAGGAGCTCCATGACAGCCCTTTAGCTTCTCATGCTGGTATTCGAAAAACTATCCAACGCGTACGCGAGGCAGTCTACTTTCCTGAACTGCAAAAGTTAACAAGGGCGTATGTCCAGTCCTGCCCAACATGTCAAGCAGTTAATTATATTAATTTCCGCCCGGCCGGGTTTCTAAATAGTTTTAAATCCGAATTTCCAAATGAAATAATTGGCATCGATTTATTGGGCCCTTTCCCAAAAAGTCAGTTAAATAAAAGTCGTATCTCCTTGTTATGGTTGATCATTTTAGTAAATGGACCGAAATTGTTCCCTTAAAACGAGCCTCCGCGAAATTAGTTACTGATTCTATTTTAAATAAATATATTCTAAAATACGGGGCGCCCCTAAAAGTTATATCGGATAATGGTCCTCAATTTGTAAGTAATATATTTGAAGACATGTGCCAAAAACTGGGCATACGTCATTTAAAAATGGTCCCGTATCGGCCGCAATCAAATATAGCGGAACGGGTCAATAGAAATATAGTGAAAATTATCCGTAGTTATGTTAAAAATTTTCATAAAAGCTGGGATAACTATGTCAATGAATTTGCTTTCGCCCTTAGGACCGCAAAACATGATAAAACGGGCAAAACTCCTGCTGAGTTATTTGTAGGCAGAAAGATTATAACGCCGTTAGATAAATTATTTTATGTGCAACTAAGAGCCCCAGAATTTAAAATGGGTGATATAGAAAAACTAATAAAAGAAGCAAAAAAGAATACGGAAGTAGCACAAAGAAAACAGAAGCTCTATTATGATTTGAAACGACGGGGAGTAACTTATAAAGTAGGGGATGAAGTTTTAAAAATTAAGCATTCACTTTCTTCAGCACCAGAAGATAAAACTGCCAAATTTTTTCCACGATTTGAAGGACCATATGTTATAGAAAAAATAACTCACGCTGTAGTAGTGTTAAAAGCCAGAAATGGTGAAACCTGTTCCGCAAACATTGATCAAATCAAGCCCTACTTCGATCGTAATAAAATGCAAACATTTTCAGATCTTTTGCAGGATCCGGCACGGCAGACACCGCAGGTACAAGCTCCAGAGGTGGAAAAACGACAAGTACAAGGGCAGGCCAATAAGAGACAGAAGCAAGTGAAAAGAAAATTGCGCCGCGGAAAAATTGAAGGTAACAAGAAAAAGAAGCCGTTCCACCGTCCAGAAAACAGAGTTCACGAACACCTCCAGAATGAAGAAGGGAGAAGGACGACGTATGTGAAGAGAACCAGGAGAAATGACGGCAACTATAACCTGGCTCTAAAACGGAGGATCGACTCATCCGACAGGACTCTCCGCAGCAAAAGTCGCCGAACTGCGGAAGGGCCATCAGCGGCGGAGGAAAAAGTACAAGGAAAATTTGAACGGCCAGCAACGAGGTCCAAGCAAGAACACGAAAGAAGGTTCCCGGTTCCGCCAAGACCACAAGCAGAGGAGAAAAAGAAGGTATTCAAGGGTGGCCGAACTGGTGAAAAAAGGAAGCTTCCAGAAGAAGGCAATGAAGGGCGAGCCCGTACAAGAAGGAGGATAAATCACACAACTATCTCCAATACCTTTAAAGACTGGGCCCAGAAAAGGATGTCCGAATATTACAAAGATAAGTAAAATTTTATGTTACTTTGCAAACTTAAGTTAATCTTTCATTCTTACTGCAAGTGGCAGATTTCAAGAAGTTTTACCTCATGCGAGGTCTACCTTTATCGCCAAAAGGGCGAGAAATGAGTTGTTACCGATTTTGGTATTATGTTTTTCAATTACTCGCGCGTAAAACTAAAGTTGATTTATAATAGCGTTGTGTAAAGACTTAAATATTGAAAAAAGTTATTGTATAAATTTTATTTAAAACATTCTAGCAAGAGAGAAGTTTTAGTCTGAAAGACTTTTTGAAATGTATTATTTCAATGTAGAAAGAATTGGCACTTGCTTTGAAAAGAATAGAAGTTAACAATGTACTACTAATGTATGTTTTCAAATGTGTAAAATTAACGGCATGTTGATATGTTCTTATATACATGTGAACTGTTATTTTAAATGTTAAGAAATACCGTGATATGGTAAAAGTGAAAGTAATGTTAAAAATTTGTTATTCGTGTGACTGTAAAGACTAAATCATGGCGAATATGTGTTAAAGGTTGAATGATGTAGTTAGGCTCTCTGACGCTACACTTTAGAGTTAGCCACTTTTAGAATAGTACCTCAGGGTTTAGAGTTGAAATTAGGGTGTGTTAAGAGGTCTTGTTATGTTGAATTTTAACACGTTAGTGTTTTGATTGTAGGAGGAAGTGTGGCACACGTAGACAGAAACACATTCGTGTTTGGTGCTCTTTTACAACACATGTCAGAGAGCACGGGGAGAGATAATTAAAATAGTCATGAATGAAATAAGAATGTTAAGTAAAATAAAATTGTATATGTTACTTGCCATTTCATTGTGTAACATTTCATTAAACTAGTTTTCCTTCCAGATCTCTGGAAGGAACCAGAATTGAATAAAAGCTCCTGTTTAGATGCAGTACAGATGAAAAAAAATTGTTGTATATCCTGGGAGCTGCTATTGTAACAAATTTCTTTCTTTTAAATTTCTAGTTCTAGCGTTTTTCTTTCCCCATTCTGGGGGTGTTTGTAAAAGATTGGCCTCGCGTTAGATTCTAGAGCTAAAAGTTTCCAACAAGGTCGTTTTAGACCTCAGTTTCAAACTAATTAACTCTGGCGGGAAGTATGTAAGAATCTTAAGTTTTACTAACGTTTATTTTATTTTAAATCTTTACTATCACTTCTTATTTTCTACTTCCGGCCAGATTTATAAGCGTTAAGGTTTTTATGCAAAGTTTGTCTGGCGAACGCCAAGTATTTAAGTTGTGGCCTTTTGCCAAGCGAGAGAGAGGAAGCAGTGAGTCAAAGCAGGCCGCTTACCTTAGAAGTTACGCAGTTGCTGTTTGCCTTCCAGGCCAGAGGTTTTAATCCTCTTGATAAAATTCAAACGTATTGTAGTGTTCACAGGCTCTGTACTACATACGCTTCCTATTATTATAAGGCCAATCTTCCACGTGTATTATTCTAAAGTTAAATTAGAGTTTAGTTTTATTTTTATACTTTTACGTTAGACCCCAAGTAGCGGGTCAGTGTATTTCGAAGTACGGAAGTTCTTGTATATAGAGAGAAAATAAAGGGTTTTGTATACCCTTCGTCTGTATCCTGTCTACTTACCACAATTAGTGAACATAGCTTTAGTAAGCTCTCTGTTCCGAGTCAGGTCCTTGTATGTTCCCGAAGAAGGTAAGAAGGAACATTGATCCTGATAGGTACATGAGGCTTATTTGGAACAAGGATCTTACAAGGATGCCGCAGCTACGGGCACTGCTCTCCAAAACTCCCGCCATTGCTCGTAAAGTGCACCGATTTAATTTCCTGGGTGTTAACAAAATCAAAATCCGCACATCAACAAAATCTCTCTAATATACAGTTATTAAAAAATGGTCCTATAAGCCGTCATATGGTTGTTTCCAACGTGAAGCCGCAAAAAGAAGCATCTCCTTCTTATTCAACCGCCTTTGGACTGTAAAGGGTATCCAATGCTTCAATAGTGCAAGAGCCACCAATGCTGCAATAGTGCAAGAGCCATCAATGCTGCAGTAATGCTCGCGGGTTTGCTCCCATTGCATTAAGAGCGGGAAAGGGAACCATCATCACTCGTATCCTGCAGTTACGGAAAGATGCAGCCTTCCACAACACTATGTACGACTGTCTTCTCTACAAACATTAGAAACAGCTTAATCAACTGCACCCAGGTTACAAGGGACAAGGAATGCGTATCAGCATCAATAGCACAAGATCCCACCTCATACGCGAGACCTACAATTATTCTACATTGACAGCTCAAAAACAGAGGAAGGAGTTGACTGTGCCTATGTCCAATATAAAGACAATCAAGTTATGAAAATATCTGGAAAGGACACTTGCAACAATTCAATAGCGTATTTCAGGCAGAGGCATTGGCAATCTTAAAAGCCGCAAAGCAAATAATCCAAATGAAGTTATCTACTCTGACAGCAAATCATTTCTTTTGGCCATTCTAAATCTTCGGCACAGCTCTCCTCTTATAACAGCCATTCAAGAACAAAATAACAGACATGCCAGCATCCAATTTGTATGCGTTAAGGCACATGATGGAATCGAAGGGAATGAAATGTCTGACCATCTAGCTAAAGACGCCACGTATGACATTGATGCAAGGCAGTGCCACATTTCAGCTTCCTCGTCTCACGTTAAACGTATTCTTCATTGTGAAGCATTAATCCTCTGGCAGCAAGAATGGAATAACAGCGTCAAGGGACGTCGCTTTCACTCTGTCATTCCAAACGTCTCCACTGATAGCCACATTTCCATCCCTCAGCTTATATGTTTTATCACCGACCATGCCCCTCTTCCGACTTATTTCGAAAGGCATGGCATCACCTATATAATACCTATATAATTGAACCATTACATGCACAGTTATCCTTTTACAATATGTCTACATTTACGACCCTCACCAAATAACTCAAATAACACGGCGGAATATAAAAGTATCCTGGTTACAAATCTGGCAACAATAACCAAAATCTTTACGGTCCTGGATTTAGTATTGAACTTTAGTCCAGGACATCTGTCAGGCTCACTAGACAACATTTCTCTAGGGAAAACCTGTATGTTTCATCTAGTGTCATCTCATCTGTGCAGAATATGCGTATGTGACTCAGCATAAGCACAATTGATGAACACTAACCTGCAGTTTAATTCAGAAATTGTAATGAACTAAGAACAAGCTTAGGTCTTCAGTATGTAGTTGCTTAGAGTCGTTTACGTATCTCATGAAGAGTGCTAGTTGTGCTTTATTGTTATCTGTTTTATATGTATGTTTATATTTATAGTTATTTATATTTTTATTTTAAATTTTATGTTCTCTGTTTAATATTCTGGCATTGCAATATGTTTCTTGCTACATCTGTCTCCAAAAAAGCAGCCATTGTATCGCCATCCAGCCCTTGTATGGCCATGTAACTTACCTAAATTCTTAAATTCATTAATAAACGCTAATTAGTCGCGGACGAGGGTATGCACCTGCTTACCTCCGGTAGACGACAGGTGCCCCTGTTCCCCGTCACCTGTATAGAAGTATTTTGTATTTAAGGAGCTTTTCTAATCACAAAATTTAAAATGTTTTCACGAAATCCTCTAATTTATTTTTATGAAACTTGGTAAGTGGAAATATATGTATAAGATCAATGTTTAAGGAAAAGTATTCTCCAATCATTTTTTGCTAGCATTCTTTAAACGAACCTTTCTTGATTCAGATTCATATTCAGTGAAAGAGCTATATGTAAGATTCTAGAGGAAATGAATGCATTTATTTTACTTCTGAAACATCTCCATTTACAAAGTAATGACCTATATAATTGACATGATACAAACCTTCTTTCATTAAAAATGATCACATGTCGTACATTACGACTTTCCTGAAACTTATGTTTTTAATTTGAATAATTTACATACGATTTTCTAATACTTTTACATGAACATAAAAATAAATTCATTTTTATAAACATGCTTTCCTCAAGCATCATTCATCCAGCAACAAAATTATAAAAAAGAGTTTTAAAAGCCATTTTGTTGCTTATTATTCATAAAGGCAAAGTAAAAAGAAAGAACTGCTTAGGCAAATTAGCATGGTCAAAACTCACGCATCGAATACAATAGCAAATGGCGGAAATGAAACTTCTAAATAGTTTCGGTACCACCATTGTTACATAGATGAAAGGGAAAACTTCCAGGTGGACATTCCAGTTAGAAAAGTTTTACTATATTTGATTAATTTTAGTAAGTATTGTCTCGCTATCAATTTGTTATAAACCAATCATCGTTTATTTCGCACGTTTAAAACAGGAATTTAAATTTTATTTTTATTTTATTTACATTTTCCTTCTATTTTTAATCACATATAGTTCATACTGCGTTTTTAAAATCGTTTGAAATTCGTTATATTAAAATGAAAAAAGTTTTTTAACTTTCTTTGAAACTATAAACATATACTTAGAAACTTTATCTTACAGAGGTGTTCTTTATCTCAGATGTTTTTCAGTTCAGCGAATACTTTATCTTTAATTTTTTACCCTTAATATCCAATTATGGAAATATATAATTTTAAAGGCAGAACGAGAAAGGATGAATTATGAAAACGTAGTATTAAGGAAATTGAGAAATAATCGGTTTGGAGGCCAAGTGAGAATACATGACTCCCAAGAAAACTACGTTATTTAAATGCGTAGTTAATATTCCTTTTTCTCCAACTCTCTATCTCTCTGAGATACTTCATTCTTTATTTACCTACCTAATCTGGCTCTACCTTGTCTGGATTCTGCTAAAACTGACAGAAGATACAGGAGAATTGTTAAAGAATTTAATATAAAAATAACGTGTTGCTACGATAAACCTTATAACTGAGCAACTAAAAGTGTATAATCTCAGGTAGTGATGCAGAGACTTTAGGTTATTTCGAAGCAGAAACGATGAAAACTGAGCAATGCCCTCCCCGGGACTCGAACCACACACCTCTAGAACGGCCGAGCGTGCTGACCACTACACCACGAAGGCATGCTAAGAAGGCGGGAGAAATACCTTATTTACTTCCCCTTTTAAAGGGCGGCTGGGGATCAGGGGACCCAATTGCCAAATCCTGGTGGTGATCATTCACCACCTTTTCTTAGTTCGGGAGCCACTGTAGAGACATTAAGTTATTTCGATGACAGGAGAGATGAAAAATTAGCAATGCCGTCGCCGGTACTCGAACTTAACCCATTAGCCGCTGGTGTTGCGTTGACGCAACGGTCAAAATAAATGCGTATGTAAATATAACTACCTAAGATAGTTTATACCAGCAGATTATTTTGTGTAGGGAATATTATGAAGATTATTTCTGTAAAAAAGTATGTATTTCTGATTGCCTTCAACAATCATTTTGTTTATAATAATTAATCTCATACTTTAAGCAAAATTTAAGCAAAATTTTCGACCGAGTATTTTTGCTGAAAATATTTAACGAAAGAGTCGCCGTCTTTATGAGTGATCTATCTGTAGTCAAGGTCACCGTTTATTAGAACATTACATCAGTAAGATGTTTATATTTGTGTTGAGAAGGAAGGGAAAACAGGTGTTGCGCTGGCGCAACGTCAGCAGGAAACGGGTTGTCAGTCTCCTTTTTCACTCATTCCTTTCGATGTTCTGGTTGTTTAAAAATGCCTAGAACGAGGTATCTTACATTAGAAGAAGCCCTTCAAAGATTTTTTTATGAAGAATTAGAGGATGATAATGTTAATAATGACCAGAATGAAACTGATATTGTTGTTGTTCCCCCAGAAATTGCAGAAATTAGTGACGAAGAAGAAAGGAATGGCAATGTTTTAAATAATGATAATGATATTTTACCAAATGATACTGCTGGGGAAATTGAAATTCACATAAGAAGTAAGTTTCAGTCTTCTAAAAGCAGTTACAGTCATACTAAAAAGTTTAAAAAGCAGAAGACTGAAATCTTGAAGTGGATAGAAAAAGAACTGTTAGTTATGTCTCAGGAAGAACATGAAAAAAGAGATAGAAGAGAAATTATAAAAGACAAAATACAAGGTAAAACTAGTGCAAAGATTTTCGATTTTCTTCTTTAGGCATTTACTCTCTTCTCGTTTAACAGACAAATATATACGCTCAGCACACACACACACACACACACACACACACACACACAAAAAAAAAAAAAAAAAAAAAAAAAAAAAAAAAAAAATCCCCAGAATTTATTGCATCTGAAGTTTACTATATGAGAAGATTTATTGGAATATTATTGCTTACAGGATATCATTCTTTACCGCAAGAAAAAATGTATTGGTCTTTTGATAAGGACATTTCTGTTCTGTTGTACGAGAGTCGATATCACGTTTGCAGTACAGGAATATGAAGCAGAACTTGCATTTGACAATAGTCAAACTGACAGTACTGATAAATTATATGAGGCGAGACCGTATCTAAACTTAAATATCACCACTTTTTACTACAGGAAATATACTCTTTTAGATTTCAGACGCGAGAATGCATTATTCCTTTTGAAAACTCTTATTGAGAGTGTAGAATTAGCCAGAAATAGATCAGCAACAGGAAGACCTAGTAAATTCAGCATTCAAAAACCATTGCATGGATATGGTAGACATTTTATCGTAAAGTCCGTTGATAACAAAATACTTTGTTGTAAAGAGTACCATAGCCAGACTGTTTATAGATGCAAAGTATGTAATGTAGCTTTACATCATGATTGTAATCAAGCTTTTCATGCTTGAATCTTTCAATTGAAATAATCTGTATTTGTAAAAGAAACACAATGTATATTTTAATATTAAATTAATTACAAGTAAAGTGATTTGTAGATTTATAAAATGTTATACAGCTAAAAAGTAGTCCTGTGCTCCACTCAAAAAAAAAAAAAAAAAAAAAAAATCACACGAATACAATCCTACTCACTAAACATCCGTAATCTTATTCCGCTGACGTTGCGCGAACACAACACTCGCTTTTTCCACAGGCAAGATTTTTTTTTTTATTTTCAATCTAAATTTATGTTATAAATGCTTAATTTAATATTTGTTATTATTTTCATGAGAAAAGAAACATTCCTTGTAGTTTTGGCCGTTAATGGGTTAATACGAAAGCTTGCTAAAGAGGCGGGAGAAATACCTTATATTGAATGTAAATAATCAATGCGCCTAGTGCACATCATTTATATGATAATCAAGAAAATTGGTATGCTTTCTCAAACAATGAGCAACCTTCCAATGGGTTGTATCTGCACATTTTTTTTTGCAGGTATTATTTTGGGGATGCAGAGTATGCAGAGTTCACTGTGGTATTTTCTAAAGTGACTAATACTTGCTTCCCACAAATTTAATAGGTGTGTGGTTTAAGACTTTTAATGTTATCTTTTAGAGGAATATTTTAAAGGATCACACCCGTAAAGAAAATTTAAAAAATTGTTAGTGTTACTAACTACCTTCTAAACATTTTCGCTGTTTAATCCTTAATTTTCTTTTACTTGTGACTTTTAGAATAGACCACCGTTTCAAAGCAGACTTCTACTGTTGTGTTTACTAGATGATTTTTTACAAAAGTTCAGTTTTGTTTCTCGAATATGTATTGTGACAAGTTCTACAGAATCATTCATACAATTTTAACCGCCAACTTCATTTAACAAAGAAATCAAATTTATAGATGAGGAAAAGAAGGGAACTGGGAAACCAATGTTCGTCGAAACTATGTTGTTATAAATTCTACAGAATTCTCTATAATTTTATCTACCCTTTCCCTTAAAAAAAAGTCTATAAATTTTTTTTGTATAATTTTAACTTCATATCTTCGTTTTATAAAATAATACAAATTTATTAATGAAAGGGAAAAAAAAGGAAGTTAAAAGTAAGTTTAGTCGAATTTAAATAAT
This sequence comes from Stegodyphus dumicola, assembly GCF_044657685.1. Lineage (NCBI taxonomy): Eukaryota > Metazoa > Arthropoda > Arachnida > Araneae > Eresidae > Stegodyphus > Stegodyphus dumicola. Next base: position 241,760,974 of record NC_140768.1, on the reverse strand, counting down.
GATAAATTCTACGGAATCCTCTATATAATTTTGTATACCCTCTTCATTTTACAAAAAGCCAAACTCGATTTTATAAAAAAAGAAGGGTAAGAAAGTAGAAAATCGAGTTTTAGTTTAATATGTGTAGTCGCAATTTCTGTAGAATCCTTTATAAAATGTATCCACCATTTTGTTGTTACTGTGACTTTTCTCCCTTGTCTGGCAGTAACATCAAAAGAGCCGACGAAATTCATCGCGGCAAGGAGTGCAAGATAGCGCCTGTCATTGACAAGAACCTAGAGCACCAAACAGGTGACAGTACGACTTTGCTCAGTTCCGCCTCCCATTTTGATGGAGAGCAGCGCAAGGGGACAGATCCGAGGGCCTTCCACCTCTCTTCCCCTACCACTAACCTTTCGATCGGACTTTCGGCTCGCCGCATATTTAGAGTGCTCTCATGCCGCACAGACTATATTTACAAACATCCGTATCCGTGCCTTCTCAGGAATTCGAACCCGGGTACTTCTATACGGCACTCAGCGTCGCTAACCACTGTCCCGTTTGGGCTGCTCATTTTTATTTTACAAAAAAGTTCGAACTTTTAGAGAAAGAAGGAACTGGAGTACGTATGTGGAATCTATGTCGTGACAGTTTCTAAAGAAACTTCTATATGATTTTAACTACCATTTTCATTTGATGAAATCAATCAAATGAAAATGGCAAACACATTCATCTACAAAAATTTCATAAATTGTATGCAAGGCAGTTTTTAATGGCATCCATGTTGCAATTTTAATCATTGCTGAGCCAAAACCTGTAAGTTCAGCAACCAGCTTTAAACCAAGACCAGTTTTAAATGATGAAAAATTTCATTATCAAAGCCTTGATAAAGCATATAAAAAAGTAAATATATGAATAACTATTATTTGTTATCACAACAGATATAATTGGTTCATATTACGTATTCATAACATATTATATTTATTTTAATATTACTGTTAGTTAAAAAATTCTAATAATCCATGCATTTTTTGCCTTGATAAAAACTATCTAAGGACACATTATCATAACAAAGTTAATTAATTTTGCGAAAGAACGAATGATCTTGTTTTGCATCTATATTTGCATGAAAAAGGACAAAAAGGCGGATATTCCATGGCCGTTTAACAAACCTTGTGAAGTCAGCTAATGTAGAGCTATGCGATGGCTCTATTGATGCCACGTGATTAGCTTGCTAATTGCCTCTGCAAACGAGACACGTGGCTCAGAGGTGCTATCAACGTTCACCAGCCAAGGTTACTGATCTTCATCTCTTTTGGTTTTAAACGAAAATTCGTCGGTACGATGTATTTATCTAATATAAAGGCGTAGAATGATCAGATGGTTTTATAAAGAAATAAATTAAGGCTTTTACTCACTTATTATTATTTTTTTTCTATTTCATAAAAGTTATCTTTAAACAAGCTTAGGCCAGTTGTTCTTAGCCTAGTTTGCCCTATGCATCTCTTTCGCCATTATTTAAAGATCATTCTCTCTCTCTTGTTCCTAAAATTCGAACAATACATACACATTTATTTATATTTATAATATTTTTAACGTATTTTATAAATTAAACAACAAAAATGTAGAAAAAGTTGATAAATATCAAAACTTGAATATTTTTTTATATATTCGTAAACTAAAACTACATATTTAACAATTAAATTAAAAGCTGCCGCATTCCCCCTGAAACTATCAAATTCTCCCCTCCCCAAAGGCAAAATCCCCTCTGGTTGAGAACTAGCTTAGAACAATAATTATACCGATTAGAAAACTGTCTGCTACATCTTGGATAATTATTTCTCGTCTTACAAACGTTTAGCGTAGCGAAAGCTAATTCAGGTGTTCATTTATTCTTCAGACGGATTTCATAGTAAATGCTGATATGCTATGGCAATCGGCAAAAGGAAATCTATGCTCTTAAATAGAAATTGTGAAATGTGGGTATTATGACAAAGGAAACTCTAAACTGAGTTATATTTGCTTGCGACGTTTAATCATATTAGTTCCTTTTATTTCTTTAGCCATACTGCAGTTCATCAGAATGTATTAAAACTTCTTGAAATAAATCATGCATGCAATAAAGATTTAGGTTTTGCGTAAGACAAAAGGAAGCACTTAATAATGCGAGCTTATCTCAGCCACAGTTAGTTTGACAATTATAAAGACCTGTACACCACATGACTTCCTTGTACGGAATATTAAATTATCTGCATTTTTTGCTGCATTTCATTAAAACTTGTTTCCTTGAATTTCATTAAAGATATAATTCTAATTCATTTAATTCAGTTCTCACTTCGTGGCAAAGCAAAAATACATAAAACCTCAAAATAACTTCATTAAAAATTGAAAGACATAGAAAAACGTAAAACACCAAATACAGTTAAAATAATTTAAAAAAATAATTTTTACAATTAAAATTAGAGTTTCTAGCCAAAAGCAAGCAATTCGGCCAGCAAGGCAAGAAGGCCGATTTTTCGATGCACAAAACTAAAAGTTTACGTTTGGTCCCACTCTGCAAAAAGATACTGCAGGTGCAGAAAGACATAGTTCTCTATTCTGTTCAAATGTAAACAAGTTTCAAATGTAATGACTGCTAAAGGAGAAAAACTTAAGCTTAGCCGCACAACTTTTAAATTGCTGATAATTCCGCAACTATTGCATGAGATTAACTAAATGCATAAAAAAACCTTAATTGGAAGATAAAAACATAATTCAGTCATTTTTAAAGCAATAAATGCGCAATTTACCAACATTCAAGAATTTAAAAAACTGAGCTCACCGAGTCAAGTAACAGAGTGGATATATATATATATACACTTTTGGTACTACCAACTCCAACAGAAAGGGAGATGCACAACTATATATTATAGCAGTTCTATATAAAACATTTCAACGTTATCAGGCTACTCGTTTTTGAGTTAAGCGACATACATACATACCTACGTACAAACGCCACGAAAAAAAATAAATCTCATCTGAATTCATTTTAAGTCAGTTTTATAATTCATATGGGGAAAAGAGAGTCCTTTATTCTGTCTTTACGTACTGATGTCAAGCAAAAACGTCGTTAAATTGCATTCGATAGCCGTCAAAATGGATATTTTCGTTGAAATATTTTACCCGAAATTTTTCGTGATTACAGTACTTCCTTTACTTCGTACAAGAAAGTAAAAATGCAAAAATAATGCAAAATCTTGTCCAAAACAGTTAAAAATTAAAATGCAAATGTAACATGATAAAGAAGAAAAGTTTTAAAAGTAAAAATATCAAGTAAAAGGGAATACTAAACAGTACATTTCCACTCTGGTGAAAGCTGAAACAAATACCAAAATTACACAATAGTACACTAATGATGCGTTATGGCCAATTAGAAATATACGGATATTTTCATTCATCAATTTCTGGTATTGAGTTTTACCTCAATATACAAGTAGTTACTATTTCTTTGTAATTTATTCATATTAAGTTTTTTACTTTTGAATTAGAATGTTTACATATTCTTGCTCTTGCTATTCTTTATATTTTCCCATTTTATGAATTATTAATTGACGATGAAAGAAATTTATATTATTATTTAAAACTTTTTCTTTGCTTGCTTAAGTAAGCGAAGAAATATTTATATGTGTATAGTATATATATATATAATTTTGCATGATCTTAAATTCACTTAGTGCGAAATGCGAAATATATACTATATATATTTCGCACTATACAATATATATATATAATACCCTCAATTATTTAAATTACTTTTAGTTAACTGTCTCTTTCTATATATATGTAATACCTTCAATTATTTAAATTACTATTGGATAACTATTTATTTACAGTGCCGGATTCACTTATAAAATTCACATGCTATAGCTTAGAGCCCCCCACTTTCTTGCGGGCACCCCAAATTTGTCCCATAACTCATACAAAAATATTACCCCTTATAAAAGGCCGGATATCCCAAATAGCTGAGCGTCTCATCAGTTCTAAATCCGACCCTCTTTATTATGTTCATTTAACCAATGGATAACGCTTATGTGTGGATGTAGTTTGTTTCCGGGAGCCTGATTGAGGTGTTGAGGATCGAAGTGTATCGTGTAGTGTATTATATGTTGATCAAGATTTTAATAAAACATACACAGATATTTTGAAAAATGTTATGGTGTTTTAATTACTATAAGCTTCCGCTATAAATTTCCATCTTATTCACCATGTATCAAGCATATATATGTAAAATATAAAATATGAAATAAAAACTGTTAACATTAATTTAGCAATATTACTTAATAATATAATTTATCTTTTTAATTCCTCATTTTAATTTGGATGTATCCGCTTCCATAACTACTAACATATGAATCTAAAGTGCGTCATCTGAAAATTAATACGCATTATGTCATTACGTAAGAGTAGCAATGCGGATATTTTTATCTAATTATCGTTCAAAACTTAAAGGAACCAGCTCTACAAATATACCGCTTTGTTAAAACGTGCACTAACTTTTCCGCCTACCCATCAATTTCTCCGCTTCATCCATTTTCTCGAGATACGATTAGTTATATAAAATTATGGGTACTTATCTAATCCATAATAATGATGTGTAAAAAAGAGTGTTCCCTGAGAATTAGTTTCGGGATATAAAATTATGTGTTGAAACATGTGACTCAGTTCATCTAAGTGATCTGCGCCCCTTCCCCTAAGTTTTTGTTCTCCGTTATGTCATCTTGTGTGTTTTCGCAGCTGTTTGCTAATCTCTGGATATCTATAAAATTTACATTACAGATTAAAATAGCTGGCAGGATCCTATGATCCTACTTGTGTGCTTTTCAACTTATTTACAACGTTGGGTCAACAAAGAGTTACCTACAGAATTTATTACAGATAAATTAGTAAGACAGGATTTTTAACTTATCTTGACCCCAATGGAAAATTATCTGCAAAGTCAAAAACCTGAACGAGTAAAATAAAATGTGGCATCACGACTGAAATTCGAAGCGAACACTTTTGGAGAGGTAAAATACTTGTGAATTTGATCAAGGTCGTATTTGCAACGAATTTTTAATTTCAGCGTTACAGTTAAATTTCTTCCAATGAATCATCCAGATTTATTTCTTTCGGCGTGAAAAATGAAATTTATGTGAGTTTATTAGGTCTCTAAAATTAGTGCTATTTAAAAAGGGGCAAAGTATCCTTCTTACAATTTGAAGGTGTAAAAATTAATGAATTTTTTAAATTATGAATTTATAAGTGAGTAATTGTAATGATATTTTGTGATTTATTTATAATGCTTTTAATTCTGCTTTCATATGCTTAAATTAAGAAATTTATTGATTTTTTGACAAAATTATAAATGCAGACAAGATCAAAACTTAAAAAATATCCCACAAAAAAAAATTAGATAATTAGATAAGGGTAAATAGATCTGTAGATAAGGATAAATTTACCTGTCTAGTATTTGAAGATCTTCCTGTTAACAAATATTTTATGTTTTTTGAAAAATGGTGTATTGTAAAATAAATTAACTACAATTCCAGACTTTTTAAATGATGTCATTAAAGACGTTCAAAGATGTCGTTAAAGACGTTTTTAAGAGACGTTAAAAAAACGTTTTAACTTACTTTTCTAGCTCAGAAAATATGAAATTTGATGAGTCAACTTTAAAGTTAAATTTAAAGATATTAAAAAGTATTTCGTCAGAAATTTAAATTAGATTCTGCATTTCATTTAAGTCATAAAGTTCTAATTGAATCGGTTTACCAAAGAAATATCGTATATCACTGTCTGTTTAAAATATAAATTCGTTCCAAATTTGGATTTTCCTAGTTAGAAAGTTATTTCAACTTCACTCCAGCAATCAGAAAGTACCAGTAATGTGCCCAGATTTACTGTTCTTGGGCAAAACCCTCAGCCATATTTTAATTATCCAAGATATAATACTCCAAGAACTTTCTACCCTAGGCCTTATTGGCCTCAAAATACAGTTTGGAGAGATGTTCAGCCACCACAAGTGAAATATCCAAATTCACAATACACAACCCAACACTGAATTATAAATCACTTCCATCCTATGGAAATTAAACTTTACCTAAAGGATTACAATATTTTAAGTTAAATGTTAAGGTAGAGAGCAATAACTTTCCTGCTATTATAGATATAGGTAATCAGATTAATGTAAATTTCTGAGAATACTTTAAGTTGTATTGATAATTTTGAAGCTCTCGAAAAATGAAAGTTAAAGAAAATTAATCTCTGTCTGAAAATCGCCCTCTCACTAATTAAATTGTCAAGCAAAATTGGAAGACTGAGTAAATGTAGTGTTTTATGTTATAATTTCTTATTTCATTTATTTATTTTTGTCTTCATCATGTGTTTCTTTGTTTAAATTGAAATGCTTTTTGCATTCTGTAAATGTCTGAAAGGGTGAGAAGGTCGACTGCTAGTAGGAACTGATCACTTTCTCAGATAGATCTGCAAATTGTATGAGCAATTGTATTGTATGAGGCAATCGAAAATTGTATGAGGTGCTCTGTATCTAAGTATCTATCTATATCTATTTTAAGTATCATTAACATTTTAACTGAGCAGTGGTTTTCGTCCTACAGCATACCTTCGCTACAGTTTAGAGTTATCGTCCACCGATGGGCACGAAGATATCTAAAGCGACGTGTTACTGGTAAAATTATAAATTATCCGAATTTGCTTGTTGTCTATTATTATCGCGACAAGGGAAAGTACATTTTTAAGCATTAGATTTAGTTTTGTACTTCAGGTTAATGTGAAAATAAATTTTAGTTGCTGTTATTATCTGCTGCAGTCGTTTGTTTTTTACTTTGCAGTAAATATCGAAAAGAAAATTCTTCTGTGCGGCTAGAAGATTAGACAGATTTAGATTAAGTAAAACTGTGTTTAATTCTTAGGTTGTTCATATATTACAGTCACGTATCTTTACAATAAAAATATGAAATTATGTCAGTCTCCTGTTCAAATCAGTTAGTCCAATTGCATGCAGTTCAAATTCCATGTGATCCGAATTTGCAAATCCTCAGTCCGACATTCTAAAATCATGAACACAAATGTGTATTCAAAGCTTCCAAGTCGCATGTTTTTTCAATATATACCGCAGGACAGTAAGCATAAGTGCAATTAATACATGAAACTTTTGCATATGTTTATTTCAAATGCCAGTAAATTATATTAAAAAGAAATCTGACTTATATCGGTGCCATAGGGAAAGCTAAATAAACTCGAAAGAGGCTCAGAGAATGGGCTGAAAAGGTTTGAATCTAGTCATCGAGAAGAATAAAAAAGGTGGTTCATGTATTTACAGAAACAGTTTCAAGCCGAAATAATAAAGCTGTCTTCTTCAAATTTTCTTATTTATTTTGAAAATGTCGGTAACTGAAAGTGAATTCTTTAGGCAGTTCAGTATAGTATGAAATATAACAGCAATTATGACGCAACTTAGAAATTGATAACTGATTAAAATGTACTATGCTTGACTTTCAGAAGTTTCTCAACTAGATGAAGTAGTTGAAAAGAAGGAGTTTGTAATTTTATTTGAAATTGCTTAATCTAACTTTTCATGAAAGGTTAACAATTTATATTCAATCTTTTATTATTCTACGTTTCGAAAAAGCTAATTTTAAAAGTTTGCGGTTTACCTATATTAACTGAAGAAAAGATTAACAGATTGTTATTCATCGAAATAAAGTTCAATGTCATTAGCACTACAAAGCAAATTTGACGGCATATGAAATTAATAATACAAAATCATAACAAATATGAAACCTTATTCAGTCTCTGAAACAAAATTCATACTAAAAATTACTATGAAACAGTTATTATCCTGTTTGAATTACATGGCCTTTATAAAATTAAATATGAACGAACTTAGACAGTAATACGATACTCTACTTAATTTAAGTTCTGTATGCATCTGTTTTTAGAAAATGTAATGATAAACAATTGATATTAAAAGTAGCAGATACTTATAAATCTGATACAAATTCATATAAAAATAGTAGACCCTAATTCATTTTGATTAAATAATATATTAATTTAGTAATTGACAATAATATTAAGTACTATTAATTTAATATTATAATAATAAATAATGTATAATTATATTTTATGTAATTAATAATATGTTGTTTAATATTGTTTTAAATACTATTAATATTAGATATAATATTCTGAATCAATTTATTAATAGATCCTATTTAATTTAATAATAATAATTAAAATACATATTTAATAATATTAACATATTAACTGTATAATGTGTGAAATATATAATTAATAATAATAATTAATAATATTAAAATAATAATTTTTTATAATTATGATGAATACATTAAAATTACTGTATGAGATCTAAATATGTAACAGCTTTCGTGTGTTGGACAATAACACAAGAAAATGTAATTTACATTTAGAGATCTCTTTTATCAAGTACAGACAGTTTCCTTTAATTATGATACAGGAAATTCAGAAAGGATTGAACAATAGATAATAAATTCCTAAATTATAATCAACTTATGCTGAGATAACCATACATTTCTCAACAATTGTTTCGAAATTGAAATGAATTCTCTTCCAGATTTGTTTATACGTTAGCATTCAAACACTCTTTTTGTAAAAAAAAAAAAAAAAAAAAAAAAAAAAGACGATATTGTTATTCACTTGTAATCACAAATATAAGTGAGATGTATTTATGCAATGGATGGATGGATTACATGTCCCCTTTCTTGGTCATTCACTTCCTAACCAAACGTAAGCACTTCCGGAAACATCCCAAAGACAAACTCCTATTGTTCCCTATGCAGAATTTTAGTTCAAGGTGCACAAATTTCCTTTCGGTTTGATAACGGCATGGCGTAAACTATGTTATGTGGCAAGAAACTGATCAAAATCTGCGTTTTCTCCCGCTCTGAGACAGATTACGCAGAATATGAATTTGTACAAACCTTCACACTTCATCAACGTTGACCATGAGACTTGGCTATCAACTTCAAATCTGCATCAAACACCTCAGAAAATAAGATATGCCTCATTTTCGTTTTTTCTTTTCAAGCTTTCGAGCAAGAAAGGAACTCTTTTGTTTAAATTCTTTGGCGATGAATTTTTGTTACTTGGTGTTTAAAATTTTGTTGCGGTTAAGATTAAATTTGTTAACTTACTAAAAGCAGTTGCATATACGGCTTATTTATACACACTTGCAAAGGCCACGTGCAATACTACTCTTTCGCATAACGTCCTTATGAATTAACAAATAAAGCAGCATTCTATTTACTTATTTCAATGAGTAAAGAGCCCGGGCCATTCTAATTTTAGTTATTGGACTCTTCTGCTAAGGTGTTGAGATAAGGCTTATTATTTCTATCAAAAGAAAGAAAAGCATTTAACAATTTATTTCGCAACAATATCCAAGTCAGAAAGCTCTCTTTTCTGTAAAGGTACTCAAAATCCTATCACACTACGAAGTACCTAACTGCCAAATGCACTTTCTAGATTTCAATGTCAATTCTAGATTCAATTTAAAAAATTTCTAGATTTCAATGAAAGCATTTAATAATTTATTTGGCAACAATATCCAAATCAAAAATCTGTCTTTGCTCTAAAGGTGCCCAAAATTCTATCATACTACGAAGTACGTACCGAACTGTCAAATGCACTTGAAGGTTTCTTGATTTTAACGAGCTTTGATGACTTAATTCCTTTTTACTTACTATTTATTATCTACATTTCAAGAAATTAATGAAGTTTTGGAAGAATTGCTGCTATATGACCAGACCATCCTAAGAGCAGAAATTTCCTGCTTATTTCTCTACGAAGTTTGTCTTTTTATATCATTTGATAAAGCGTTTATGTCATTAATCTAGTTTTTATTCCTAATTCATTAGTGGGATTACACTAATTTCACACAAATTAACCACGTAATTTTTAATTTCATGCTTTGTAAGAACTTCTGCTTGATAATTTCTCTTCTTATATTTTCTTTTCAATTTTAATTGGTTTAATATATATCGTCTTGTAAAATTTATTTCAATTAATATTCTACATTTATGTTCAATTTCTTTTGTCATTCTTATCAGAAACTAAATTTAAGTGCACTTTAAAAAGCAAGAGAAAAATGTAAATTAGGAAGACAGGGTTTGGCAAAGCAGTCAGCAGTTCTCTCTATTCACGTTGGTTTCACTTTTCTCTCTCTATTCACGTTGGTTTCGGTTGATGCTTTCTAGATTTTTCTAATATATATCCTTAAAAGTAGCCATAATTAAAAGTCGGAATAATAAAAATCAAATCTATTTACTTTTCGGAACATAATTAGACTTATTACATTTCCAGACATTTAAGCATTTAAAGAAGCAGTAATTTATTTTTATTTATTTACTTATTGTATTTTTAGCTTGTATCTACACTGCTGGCCATTAAAATTGCAACACCAGGAAGGAATAATCTGACGAACGTTAAAATAATATGAAAGGACGAAGGGGTTGAGATATGCAAATGATTAGTATTTCAGCGCATTTAGACGACGCAGGAGGAAGAAACTGCATCTGAAGCACTGCATAAAGGAAAAGTTGTGTTGTGGATTTCTCATTCGGAAAGGCCTTTATAAGGTCAGGGTTTGCTCAGAATACCGTGTTATGCCTCGAATAATAAGAAGAAATGCTTACCAGTAAGTGTCGAAATTCGATAGAGGCAGGATCGTTACCTATCGAGAGTGTGGATTATCATTCCGTGATATCGCAAGTCGCACTGGTCGACATCCAACCACTGTCAGAGGAATATGGAATCAATGGTTTGCTGAGGGTTACACTGAACGGCATGCAAGAACTCAACGCCCACCCATGAATAACGCCCGAGAAAACGGACATATTATGAGGTCAGCCCTGCAAAACCGTAGAACCACATCACGGACCATTAGTCAGGAAATGGGCATGTTTGTAGCACGTCCAATATCCGCTCGTACGGTGCGTCGACGTTTGCAGCAGCGTGGACTATGAGCATGGCGACCATTACTTCGTCTTTTCTTGACAATGCAGCATAGAGAGAGACGACGACTCTGGTACGCCGAACTTCAAAGGTAGATACAGGAGTGGCATAATGTCATCTTTACAGACGAGTCCTGGTTCTGCCTGCAGTATTCTGATGGCCGTATATGTATCTAGAGGCTTCGAAGAAACCGCCCGTCGCCTGCTTTCATTCGATATCGGCATTGAGGTCCCACCTGGTGTGATGGTTTGGGTAGCCATTGGGTACACGACATGCACATCTCTAGTTCGGATCGACGGTAATTTGAACGCAGATCGGTACATTTTTGAGGTCTTACGTCCAGTGATTGTGCCCTATCTTCGAAGCCTGCCAAACGCCATCTTCCAACAAGAGAATCCAACACCACATGTTGCACATCGTGTTCTGACCTTCCTCGATATACAGGGCATTCGATTGCTGCCCTGGCCTGCACGGTCTCCAGATCTGTCACCCATTGAAAACATCTGGTTATGGATTGCTGAGAGACTGGCCCGCCACCCCTCTCCAGCTAACAAGGTTGATGAAGTGTGGCATAGACATGAAGCAGCATGGAATGAGTTGCCCATTTCTGTCATCCAAGCCAGTTTGACTCCATGCCTAACCGGGTAAGAGCGGCAGCTGCTTCTACTAATTTCGCCCCCTGTAATTTCCCAAACTGCTTACTAATTTAATCATTTTGTCTTCATGCCGTACTGTTTGCGTATAATAAATAGCTTTTTGTATTTGCTTTTGTATTTACTTTGCAATTTTAATAGCCAGCAGTGTATAATGAAGTATAAATAAACTTTTGCCCAGATTTTACTCTTATATTAATTAGTGCATCAAATTTTAGTTAGGATTTTATGATGGTAAGTCATCTATTAGCATAAGAAAGTTAAAGGAGTGTTTAATTAAAGAGTAAATTAGGTTTAACCTTACAACCTATTTTTGTGGTAGAATGAAATTTATTTGCATTTATTAAATGTGCGAAGTTAGGCACCGGCCTAAGAACTTCACATTATACCGTCTCCCCAAGAGCTTAATTCCATGATGTCGTTCCGAATAACATGGAATGAATTGGATTTGTTAGATTATACTAAGTTTACTAGAAATCTCTGCCTAAGGTGAGGGGTGTTTGTTTACACTAGGCGGATAGTTTTAAAGTGCTTTGTTATTAATTTAACAAATTCTAATCCTGTTTGTTTGCAGTGCAATTCATTATGGGTCGCATATTTGTTCATTTTACTAATCGGGATGTTTATGCATTGTAGCGTTGCGCGCCTCCAACTTGCACGCAACCAAGAGCTGACTGTTGAAACTGGATAAATGACAGAGTCTTGTTAAGGGTTTAAGTCCCTTTTTATTCAACGTAATAAATTACAAGTGCGTGCTCTTGACGCTCACAAACTACGCCAACTCGGCGTTAAAATAAAAATAATAACCTTAAAAGAAACTAATGACAAGACTCTAACTACGAGGCTCTCTAAAAGTAACTACCCTCACCGCGTTTTACAATACCGCTGCTAATTCAGCAAACTTGAAGATCTCGTTGAACGATTAACAATACTTCCAGGCAAGCACACAGGCCGAAACGCGGGGTTCTTCAATTTCTGGCTAACTACCTCCGCGCTTGTGACGTACGAACAGCACACCTCGAACTCGTTTCCTTTCTAGTATTTAACTCAGAATACTTCCGCTGATAATTTGAATCCTTGCGCGTTCTACTAAAATTTGCATACTCTGGCATTGGCAGTTCCAGGGGAAAGTAAGGCTTGACAGGAAAGATAGTTTAAACTTAAAATAAATGTTAGTTAAAATAAATATAAACCCTACAGCATAAAAGATTTCAATTTTTACGAAAAATACGATGAGAGCTGCGATATTGATTTCTATACTAGCGGGCTGCCTCCTGAATAAAATTTATAAGTTGTATGTACCCTTGAAAAATGTATAAAAAACATTTCAATATGAATAAAATTAGTTCATTCTTTCCAAGCAACAACTAATTTGTAAATAATTTTTTGCTGCTGACACTTCAGGTTAATACGTATGATGCCATGATTTAAATTTAATGTAATATAACTTTTCCTGAATATCAATAAAAGAATTAACGTAGTAATAATATGTCGTGTCAGTTATCCTAACCTGAAACAAACAGTCGCGAACAGCAGTTATTTATTTAAAATGGTGACATTAACGAAATATTTTCGATATACAATGACGTCACGTACAATCGCCTGCTTTCTTCAGAATATGACCTTGTATAATAATAATACGTTTGATGTTTGTTAATAATATTTTTATTTCACATATCACAAAACTTACGAATTGAGCGAACACGGCAATTTGAAAGCGAGCAGTGGCAACACTTCTAAAAATAAAGCACACTTCTTTCTCCAGCACGCGAGACTGTTGCCATTCGGAAAAATGAGTGAGAAAATTAGCGTTTTCAGAGTTTTTAATTAATATCTCGGCTGATTCAAGTTGTACGAAGATGAAAATGGTCGAAATGGCTTCTCACTAATTTTCATGTACCTCTCTCGAAACTCAACTCTCCGCCGTTCCGAGGAAATGATGCCAGAAGCAAACAGAGAGACGTGCACAGATTTTAATAGCATAGATAATTATTAGATTTTAATAGCATAGATAGCAATAGCAGACATTGCTGTACGCTAATCTATAGGTACGGAATTTTATTGTGTTAATGTATGCACCTAATACAGGTGGTAGCAAATTACGTTCAGCTTTAACACTTTTGTTTTACTTTACGTACTCGAAATGATTAGTACTCTTTACTTTTATTTTAAGATGAAGATCTCTGAGGATTAGTCTACATCTCACCAATCATCGATTTCACGTAGGATTTCATCCGAATAAACACGTTCAGCAAGCAGTCACTCGTCCGAGTAAGCTATTTTTCCTTTTATGTTTCATTATCTCCTTTAGGTTATGTATCTTCTTAATGACCGTAGGCGACATTTTACGCATGAGTAGTAGATGGAAGAATTTTGATGGCGAACTAATTCACACGCACACAAGAAATAAGAAATTACTTTTGAAATGTTTTCTAAATAACAAGTACCAAATCAATCAGAGGAAATGTAAACAGAAAAACTGAATTCATTATGGATGAATTTGCTAATGAAAAGTATATTATTGATTTTATGACAATGTCTTTAAAATGTTAATAGAATTTTAATTATATGGGCTTCAGTATACGCATTATTTCTCTTTCTAGGTGAAGTAAAATTAAGCTTACTGTTTATTTATTACGTAATTTAGTTTTCTTTATTTGCTTTAATTAACGTAATAAGATAATGTATTATAGCACATTTATGCCTCACGTAAAGAAAATGATCACTTCTAGTGTGGCATGGAATTCTTTTGTTGTATGAAAAGTTCCCCCCCCTTTTTTTTCAATTACAGAAATAATTTTTTTAATCCACGAATTGTTCCTAATCAGTAATCACGAAACATCTTGAAGGATTTCACAGAACATTAAAATTGCTAGCTATGCTGAAAATGCTAGAATTTCATTTATGAGTTTTATAAACATTATTATGTATTTATGTACATTGTTTTTTATTTATGTACATGTATTTATTTATATACATTGTGTTTGTACAAAGTCTTAAGACTTTATTTTTAGTTAATTTTCAGTCTTCTTATCCCTCTGTTGCAGTCTGAAGATTCAGTTATCCTTGATCTTTTTATATAGCTATCTTGGTTGTCGAAAAATTCAGATTTAAATTCGTTATCTTAAGTCATTTGATTGTTCTATATTCTCAGAAATGTCTTAGAGTGCTGGTAAGCATTGTCACTAAACAAACTGCCAGTCTGATTTGCTACTTTATCCATATCAGCGTGATTGGGATGCAACTTGGCAGCATCTTCCATTTTCTTCTGGACTTTTTCTGGGGATCCTTGGTGGTCTGTTTCTCATTTTATGCTTCTCTGCTTTTTATCGCTAGAAAAAATTTTACTTTATGATTACTTATCTTCCTCTTGAAGCAAGGTCTGCTTGAGCCAAGTAACTAATGTACGAATTTCAGTGGTGAGTTCATTTTGATGCTCTTTTAGCTTCTCTTCATTCTTTGCATCTACCTCCAGCACTGAGAAATCTGTTTGACTACGTTGTCATCATCCACTGTTTCACATGGCATAAACAGAACTGCCCTAAACTGAGATGAAAAATATCTAATTGATTTCAAACTCTTCTTTCTAAACAAGGCTTCCAAGCTATGGAATATGACTTTCCAAATTTGCTAGTCATCGTGTGAGATGAAACCTAAGGGCTTTCTGAAGAGTACTTTTATGTATAATATTTGAATCTGATTTTAATTTAATGGTTTATAAATCGAAGTAGAGAAACTGCACTGGAAGGCAACTACTAGCTCTTTAGAAAGTCCTATTGCCCCCCCCCAATACTTTTCGTTTGTCAGAAGTATCATGTAACAGAACAAGTTTTAATGTCAGGTTTTTCTCTTGTTATATTTTGGACATGTGGACTTTAATTCTTAAAATGCTTGTTGAAATTATACTCGGTACATAAAAAAATTAAAATTCTATTTCATGCTTTACAGTAAATATGTATCTACTCTACAAGGAACAAAAATCAAACTATCCGAACTTTTCGAATATCTATATAATTTATTGTCTCAGTTCGTCAGATCTTTGGAGTTCTATAGTCATGCTTAAGAATAATCAAAGCAGAGTAACAGAGCAAGCTCTCTAGCCTAAATAATTATATAAATTAGTCAGTCGTGAAAATATCTTAAGAATCAAAATAAAGAGATAAGTAAAGATTAACAATTGAGAGAAAGATTATTATCTTAAGAAAGAAATTTTTTAAGAATGGCAGATAGTGTATCGCTATTATAGAAGAAACAAAAATCATAAAACTCCAGTCACTTTTTTACATTATTTGCCATTAAAATAATGTAGGGTAGGGTTAAGATACTATAATAATTAATAAAACAAATATGTTACTTAATTTTAACATAATCATTATTTAGAACATCTATCATCTTCGTACAAATTACCGTATACATTAACTCATAAATTACTGTTCGAGCTCACTTAATGTCCTCATCTTGATTTTTCATCAAGAAATAAGAAGGCGCAAAATATTGATCAGTGTAATGCGCGTACCATCACTATCCGGAAACAAAAATTACGAC
The DNA here is from genome assembly GCF_044657685.1 of Stegodyphus dumicola. NCBI lineage: Eukaryota > Metazoa > Arthropoda > Arachnida > Araneae > Eresidae > Stegodyphus > Stegodyphus dumicola. The sequence continues at coordinate 241,744,766 of NC_140768.1, read as the reverse complement.
ATGGTGTTGCTAAGTAAAAAATTGGCTGAATGGACTAAGTTGGGGGAACTGTATGTATTTTTAATGTGTGCGGAATATACGTTGGTCATCATTTGAAAACCTTTCAAAATAAGTAACATTTTAAAATAAGGAACAAAGCAATGGATGGAACTGAAAATCACTTTATCTTCGAGAGTGGAGCATTTTTCAGGCATAAAAGCGAAAAGGCAGTGAAGCTAAAATTTTGCCAGACAGACAGGTAACATGAGAAAAAGTCACTGAAGTGATAGTTCGTTAAAAAAAAACAGTGATCGGTATAAAATGGCAGAGAAAATATAGTTCATCAGAAAATAATGAGGAATGTAAAAAATGGTGAACGTATTAGTTTTTGAGAAAGGCAGTGCATGATAGAAAAGACGGTGAACGATAGAAAAAGGCATCGGAAAAGACAGTTTATAAGAAAAGAGCGAGAAATAGAAAAAAACTATGAAAGTGACACTTCTTCAGAAAAACAGAAAAACTGGTAGCTCTGGAAAAGATCCTGAAGACAATGAAGATGATAGTTTGTCAAAAAGACAATGAATAACAGAAGAAAGGAGTAAAACTGATAGTTCGACAGGTGATAGCACACTAACTAGTAAAGATTACGTTTTTGCGCATGTGGGTAGAATATATGCGCTTTCGTAATCACATAAAGATTTCCTTCGTAAAACTTCAATAATTCCAAAACTAGTTGGATGTGCCACTCACACCATGAGCGTATACATAGGGAAAGGCAATGACTCCTTATAAAATGTTTAAACTTTTATCAAGATATTGATGCACAGCTTTTACTAAATATATCAAAAATGATATATTGCCTTATTTTCAAACTTTAGGCTTTTGTGGCTTTTTATTTACATATAAATTTGTTATGTGAAAAACAATTTTTCTTTCTAAAATTTAGAAAATCTTTTATTGAACAATTAATTTGTGTAACTCTAGGTAGAACTCTTAGCCACCTTACTTCACAGAGCCATTTTGCTGTCTACCGGTGGTGGAAAACTGACTTTTCGTACATCATTTCGTTTCCAAAAATTAAATTTGAAATACTAAGTAAATAAATAAAATTAAAAATTTCCTTTAATGCAGATACTTCGATTTACATCACTTTAAGTTTCATCTAAAAGCCGAGAGAAGATGCAAAATTTTCCTGTAAGCAATCTATTTAAGAAAGTCAGAGGTACTTTCCAGTATTATATATATTATTGTAAATCAAAATACGTAGCGTGATATAAAATATTAATGTCATGGGGAATCAAGCTTGAAGTAAAAATTACATTATGCTAAATTTATGAATATGTTTTTAATTCTAAATCGGTTTACATCTGAATTGTAAAAATAGCTCAGAACAGATATATAGACAGAAATCCTCTTACAAACCTACACAACAAGCTAATGATTATTTCCCCCCAATCACTTCTGGGAGCTTCGAGAAAATCGCTCTTAGAGCTTCGAAAATAAGTCTCCAAATAAGTAAAAAAAACATGTCCCACTAGTTTGGAAATATTTTTTTAATTTTCCGAAGTCTTATTTTCGAATCCCTAAACCGATTCAAAGAACCGATTTACTTTACAGAACTAATGATCAGTGCTCCGGCGAAAACGGATCGGCAGTTTTTTAACAGTTCACCAAGAGCTGTTGTTGGGAAGCGTGCCAAAAAGTTCGATTGCTGTTAATAAAAACACTAGCATTTTTTTTCTTTATTAATTACCGAAAACGTGTTTGACCTATTTTTATGTGTGTATGTGTGTTATGTATGTGCATACGTGTGCTTTTGGTCTGTTTGTATTCCATCTAGTATTTAAAATCACCATCAAGTAATTAAAACAAAACATTAAATAAACCGATGCATCTCAGTGAAACTGACCACCCCTGTTTGCAAATGAATGGAGGTTTTTTTTTTTTTTTTTTTTTTTTTTTTTTTTTTTTTCATCTGGTAGTACAAGGATCTGTTTCAAGTACGTAGATTATAGGAAGTAGTTCGTCGAACTCCTAGCTGTCAGCGCTTCGGCACTAGTCGGAGATCTGGGTCCTTCGGAATAGGGATTATTCGCTCTTTTCATCGTTCCTACTCTAGCCGCAAATCTGGCTTCTGCGGAATCTTGATTATTTGTTCTTTTCGCTTCCTCGGAAATGTTCTTTTGAGTTTCATTCGGTTCTTTGAATACTGTGGCATAGCTATGTGTGTTAGGTATTACCTTTTGTATACAATATTACTGTAATACTTATGTAGAATAATAAATTATATTTTTACTTATTTGCTTATTTTATTAATGTCTCGTAATCAAGTCGAAAATAAATTCCTCGGATATACTGTAAGTAGAACCATATGGTTGCATATCTTAAGTACCGTTGCCCTGATTAGTTTGATGTTCGTGGTGTCTGCTGCTATATCTGTAACTCTGAATTGAAATCCATGAATGTTTGTAAATGTATCTTGCCTTTGTGGCATAGCAGTGGAAACGAAGTCCTGCGAGATATGGGTAGTAGAGGAAGAGGGGTAGCAGATTGTGACTTATATTCCCTGGAGTATTCTCCGTCAGAAATAGAATAGAGTTAGGTAGAATCGTAGTGGCAATTTATAAGATGTTCAAGTGTTTGGTGTACAGTAGGAGATTTCTCGTTCCTGTCATGATTAATTTGAGCATCTGATCGGAGTACATATATATAATTCAGGAAAACAATTAATAGCAAGTCTTAAAATCTTTGTAAAATTAATATAAAATTAAATCATTAAATTTTAAAATAATATAATATAAAAATGTTTAGCTTTCTAATTATTAAAAAAAAACTTATAAAAATATTATCTAAGGAATAGAAGGGAAATAACAAAATTAATTTTGAATCGTTTCTTTCAATAGAAAGAAAAATCATTTCTGCATTGTGGGAAACAATTTTATTCAAAGCGCAGGCAAATCTTGTTAATTACAAACTGAGACTGAGATACTGTCATGGATTTACTACCATTTAACTTCTCACATATTCCGTAGTACGTCAGATTAATGTCAACCAACCCAAAATAAGCTGTTTAAAATACTGTAAGCCGAGTGATTTTCCATAAATGCTGCAGTGGAATAATGTTATATCACCAAGATTCTGACTTCGATAACCAAACGAAGTGAGACTTTGACGTAAAAAATCCTCTTAAAATCTGGCGAAAACTCGGTAGTCGTATATTACAAATAACGATATCAATAAAATTTATCAGACTTTCGCTTTCTGTGTAACTTTTTTTTTCTGTAGCCCATAAAAAGTGAAATGAAGAAAAGAAATGCTGGTCACCGATTAAACAATGTTTTCCCAGCCTTTAACCTCGTTGTTACGGTGTTCACCGAATGAGGCCATGGCGAGCGCTATTATTTCCGTGGTCACCATTTCCCTTTATCGGGATGTGCACTTCTAGATACGGCCTTGAATATGGCGGGAGGAAATCGAATTTCTCCAATCTTCTTTTTCTTCTTTCAGGCCTCTTTCTCTCTTTTGTTTAAGAGCTTTGCTTCTACGTTATTTACGTTTTGTTTGTGTGTGGAGAAAGGGGATTTTCAGAAGTGATCAACCGGTAAAGTATATGTTTGCGTAGGTAGTCTGTAAACAGAGTGACTTCCAAAATTAAATACACACACTAATGATTTCCTTTATTTTGAGGGAACGAAAGGTGTCCGCTAATTGGTCATGATATTGTAATTTCTGCTGTAACAAGAGAGTATATACTAAAAAAATTGTTGCTGTTCTAAACGGCCCAGCATTTGCGATTTAGTACATCATCGCGAATGGCCAATACCTGTCGGTCATTCAGCCATCTCATCATCAAGAACGTTACGTAAAGTGCACTACAGTTGGCTTACCGATTTTGCACCTGTGAGAAAGACATGTTCTGTCAGACGTTTCGAGAATGCTCAGGAGACGTATATGACGGTCTTCTATGCCTTCCTATTTTCTATCTAGAATCTACAAATTTGGTAAGGTAATACAGGTACATAACATATAGCGTTAGAAAAAAAATCTTCTGAAGTTAATATAGGTCCACATAATAGTACTTAGAAACAAATTTCCTAAATTAATATATATAATGTACATAATGTATGGTGCTAAAAATAAGCTTCTTAAGTTAGTATGTAGAGACATTAGGTATGTTGGAAGCAGGGAAGAGGAAAAATGTGCAACGCATTCGCCGAGAATCGAACCACGGACCTTTGGAATACTCGCTTAGCATGCAGACCACCACACCACGAAGGCAAGCCAAGAAGGCGGGAGAAATACCTTATAATTGTGTGATATATGGTGTCTTCTTAAGTTAATGTGGGTATATAATCTATGGTTTTATAAACAAATTTCTAAATTACTATGAGCAACGCAATATATCTCGCTATAAATTTCGTTCATCAATTCTGTAATTAAACGTCTTCTATTAATTTTAATTCAAAGAAAAGCAGTTTGTCAGTCGCGAAATTACTTCAGCCAATAGACGGTGATCTAGCAATGTAACATGATTGGGAAAATGCATATATTCGTTTCTAATAGCAAACCTTCATATAAACTAAAATGCTTTTACATTCTAAAGTAGTTTTCTGAACTGAAATTAAACATACTCTTTGTTTAAAACTTCTGCATACTCTCGAATCTTCTACTCTTGGTTTTGAATGTAGTACTCTTATCCTAGTTCTACCCTTGGGACTAATGTCAGACCAAAGTTAGCATTAAGACTTCTTAAAGAATGTATAAGGTTTCTTAATTTCAGATTTTAAACGTTAAAAGATATTTTTGTAATTGGCAAAAAAGCAAGCTTAGTAATTAATTTGTTTTGAACAAAGATACTTTTAATAAAAACCGTTATTTAATAAAACGAAAGAATTCGTTTAAGCATATATTTAATATCGCTCGTAGTTTTATTGAAACAGTGTCTTGCCAAATGAAAAATAAATAAAACGCAATAATTTAAAAACATAAAACTACCATATTTTAAGGAAGTTACATATTATTACACATATTATTAGGATCAGTTTTATTATTATGTGTAAATATTTAAAAACTCAGATAGTACTAACAGTGGCCGACTGGTTAAGATCTCTGAATACTGGGAGTTCGATCTGCTTGCGATCCCAGGGGAACGGGCTAATTTGCATGGCTGGTTTTCACTGTTTGTCAGTTTATTTTATAAAGTCTTCCACGAAGTATTATCCTTTTAGGTAGAAAGCCTTTGTATGCTTTATCGTATTCAAATACCTAACCTAACGAATAATCCACTTAGTTTTGTAGAAAAATTTAGGCATGCAATTAATTATTTTCTGTTTCTTTCCCATTTCGCTACATTAATCATCAGAATAGCCTTGAAAATAATCATGGGCCGTCAGTGTGGCCCAGTTGTGAGCTAAAATATTTTAGCTTCTGTGCATATCATGCTTATTTCATTTCCTTATTATTTAAATATGTAAATTATGATTTCATATTTTAATATTATTACACTGCAGAGGCATTAGTTATTTTTGAAAGCAGGAGAGATGAAAATGAGCAATGCCCTCGCCGGAACTCGAACCACGAACCTCTCGAATATGCGCCGAACGTGCTGATCACTTTGAAACGAGAAATGAGCAATGCCCTCGCAGGGACTCAAACCACGGACCTCTTGAATACGCGCCAAGAGTGCTGACCACTTCCACCAAGAAGGCATGATAAGAAGACGGAAGAAATACCCTGTAACACAATATGCTGTTTACTTTTTATATGTAACTTGAATTTATTATGTATATGAAGCTTTCTATTAACTATTCATATATCCTATTTATATATAATTTGCTGGTTACTACTTATGTGTAACTTGCTATTTACTATTTATGCAAAACTTGCGCATCGCATACACGTACTGTTAAATATAATAATTTCAAGATACATACTACAGTCAAACCTCGCTTAATGAGTGATTCGCATAAACAGCAAAACAAAATCTATAAATTTTATTCTCTTAACGAACGATGTTTCACAGAACGAGTGACTTGGAGTCACATGCAAGACTCACATGTAGGACATCACACGCAGTATTTTTTTGGTGCAAAGTTTAAACATGTTTTGTAAAATTTAACCTTTCGGCTATCATGAAATGTGACCAGATCTCAATGTCAACCTGGTGACTTCTCGCACAGGCGTAAAGATGAACACAGCAGGGAAAGGGTGTAAAAAGCTCTTTTCTTTAATCACAACTCTTTAACAGAAAAGCACGGACCTGAATGCGGTTACAGCACCGACTATTTTCGGGGAGAATTCAAAGATAATTTAATAATAAATTCCAAAACTAAAATGTAGTGCTAGATTGCACAAATAACATTAATCAAACAAGCTGACTCAGCAATCATCACCGGAGATATACTAGCTAAACGGCCAGAATCATTCAACATCGTCAAGAATTCAACGCGCAGCCGCTAAGAGAGTAACAGCAGGAGGACAAAATAGCAAACGCTAACGAAATCACGCTCTGTCTAGCCTTCTCGTTTTACCCATTTAAATACTCTCGTTCACTTACTTAATTTGCATCCTGGCGAGGAAGTGTGAAGGGAAATAGAGAATTCAGAAACGATACCGAAATTAGGTTAGGTTAGGTTAGTGAATTAATGAAATCCTACAGGTTGAACGTTTGCTCCCAAAGAGATTCCTTCAGAAGACAGAGTTAAAAGAAGTAAAACCATCACAGAAATCAAAGGCCAAATCGTTGAGAATCGAGATGAATTCATCAAGGTCTAAACGTGGTGACATGCGACGAGATGTGAACGTGGTGACCAAAGTGTGAGCGACGTGCAAACGTTGCTGTTCTTAGCATAAATTCATAGCGAGCTTAAAATCATTCTACATAAACGACTTGTATTGTCCTCAAAAACAAAGAAATGTTTAAGGATATTGATTTTTTCAAAGAATGTCACAAGAATTTCTATGCAATGGCCACATATTCTTGACGATGTTGAATGATTACATCTCATAGGGATCAACAAGAAGCAAATGCAAGGCGAAGTTTTTGAATTCTGAGAATTTATCTGCCATACCAGGTTCTTAATTGTGATAAGACGGGTCTCTACTGGTAAAAGATGCCGAAATGATCCTATATTACAGCAGAGAAGAAAGCATTGCTGGACCACAAGCCAATGAATGGCCGTCTCACGCTATTGTTTTGTGCAAATGCCAAGGGGCAATTTGAAAATTAAACCGCTGCACGTTTACCATTCGGAAAAACCATGAGACTTCATATATAAAGTTTAAAGGCGCAGGTTAAATATCATATGGAAGTTCAACAAAAGACTTGAGATCTTTTTACAGATTTGGTCCGATTTTTTAAAAAAAAAAAATATCTGCTTGAGATGAATTTCCCACTCCGTACCTCGCTTGCTACGGCAACGCTCCAGCACATCAGCCAGGCTTAGAAGTTGATCTCCTTGAAGAATTTAAATTTATCAAGATGCATTTCTTTCTTCCGAAAATTACTTTTTTACTTTAGTTCATGGGCCAGCAGGTCATTTCAAATTTTAAAAAGCTATACACTAAAGCTCTGTTCGAGCGTTGTTTTGAGGTAACTGAAGTAATTAATTCTACGCTCAGAAGGTTTTGGAAAAACCGCTTTTACATCTTTGCCAAAATGATCGCTAAGGCATCGGAGGAGGACACCAAAACAATCTTTATTCCTCCATGGAAGAAGCTTTGGCCGGACAGCGTTGTCGAACGTGACTCCGAGGATTTTGAGCAAGTGCCTGTGAAGCACGTAATTAACGAAACTATGTCTCTGGCCAAGAATTTAGGGATAGAGGTAGATGGCAATGACATCGATGATCTAATGGAAGAGCATAGCCAGAGGATTAAGATGCTGCATTCTGTATCACAGCAAAAAGTTGTAGAGGAGATTTCGTCAGGAGAGAAAGAGATAATAGCCTCAGCTAAGCAACAACCTTCCAGTGAAATAAGAGAGATGCTGAAAGCATCAGAAACTATTGAATCGTAGGTTGGAAAGCATCACCAGTAGCTATACGTGCTAAAAATGTGTTTAAAGATTATGCTTTCTTATTTTTGGCAAATTTTAAGGTGCAAGCGAAAACAAATGTTTTTTAGACAAATTTCTTATAAAAAAGGCTGTATTCTAAATAACAAATTGCATTATTATAAATTTGCTTGAATATTTGTTTTGGAATGGAACGCATTATCTTATTTTACATTGATTCCTATGGAAAACAGCGCATCGTTTAACGAACGTTTCGCATTACAAGTAAGATTCGGGAACACATTATGCTCGTTAAGCGAGGTTCCACTGTATAATCTTTTCGAACTTCTAATTAAGTAATGTTGTATCGTCTAAGTATGCATTTTATACGAGGATGTATTTAAATACACATTATGCTCGTTAAGCGAGGTTCCACTGTATAATCTTTTCGAACTTCTAATTAAGTAATGTTGTATCGTCTAAGTATGCATTTTATACGAGGATGTATTTAAATTTAATCCAAGCATTTATGTAATGCTTGTATGTAATGTAATGCTTGCATTTAAACGGTTTACGCATTAATTGTATATTAGCAATACATATATCTGATACTTTACATTTTTAAACATGTCCCATGTATGCTTGTAGTATATATCATGTAGGCAGCATGTATTTCTTAACTACTTTCTATCCTAATATTAATTATGCATGTAACGTTTACCAGCTTCCTCGTTTTTCTCTTCGAACAGTCGCCCCAGATACCATTTCACCTGCTGATTTATACCACTGAGTTGTTTTCTATTCTAGTAAGCTTAACGTTAGAAAACAAACCAACTGTTACGGAATTTTATTCTGTTCTGTGATGATAATTCGGCTTTCTTCATCCACATTCCGTTTTAATGGAGAATATTCTACGGATGAAAACTGAAGCCGAGAAGTCTCTTGAGAAATTTTCGAATCAGCATGCTTTAAAAGTTAGATTCTGCAGAACGTTCAAGGTTCATGCCTTATTTAGATTCGAGCTAGAAATCTGCGATAAAACAGCTAATTTACGCAAACACCTGGCTACGATGAAACAGCAAGTTTATAAAAATAAATGCACTGGATAATTAAGGTAGTTTAGTTATTCAACACAACGCGAGTAGTGATGTATATTTTCTAAAAGTGGATCTAGTATTCTTTTCTCTTGCCCTCTCTTCCCCCAAAAAACTTTCTATATTTATCGAATAATTCTGGACTCCTTGATGACTTCATCTCGATACTATAAGGTTTCCTATGCGCACGAGCTTTAAATTTCAAAAACGCAGAATTTAAGTTGATAGCAGATCAAAAGAAAAGGCTGGAACTTGAACTAAAACCATTTTTGATGTTCCAATAACAACGATCAACCCGACGGCTATGACTGTTAAATTTTACAAATCCATCTTCTGAAGAAACACACCGATATTAGTGAAGCAATAAATTGAATCGGTTTTAATAACCTATGCTTTTAAAGGAAACAAAATAATAGGAGTTTTAAAATTTTAAGATGCACCTTCTACATTGACTACCAATAAGTATTTGGACACCTGTGATAGAAAAGAAAACTAACTTTATTCAAAATCAATAGTTGGTAGAGCTTCCACGAGAGGTAATTACAGCGTGGACCCTCCAGGGCATACTTTCCACAAGTCTTTGTATGACAGCTAGTGGTATTTTCTTCCACTCGGCTTGGAGAAGACATAGAAGTTCCTTCACCGATTTTGCACGGGTAGTGCACCCTTGAATTCAGCGATGCAACTCGTCCCAGAGGTTCTCGATAGGGTTCAGGACTGGACTCTGAGCAGGCCAGTCCATTCGAGGAACTCCATTGGCACCATACCAAGCCTTGGTTAACGTCGAAACATGACAACTGACATTGTCGTCCTGAAAGTAACAGGGGTGCAACCCGTAAAACTGCCACAACGTAGGAAGCACATTGTCATCCAAAATAGTGCAATAGGCATCGGAGTTGAGCTTACCATGAATGGGGACCAAGGGTACCAGCCCATACCAGGAGAAACACCCCCAAACCATAATTCCACCTCCGCCGAACTTGACTGTTGGCACAATGCATTCTGGCAGGAGACTTTCTACAGGCAGACGCCAGACCCAGACCATGCCATCCGAACGGTAAAGGGTGAACCTTGATTCGTCACTCCAAAGAACCCGTTTCCACTGATCTACGGTTCAATTTCGATGTGCTTTGCACCACATTAACCGAGCAGCGCGGTTAGACTTTGTGATCAAAAGCTTATGGGCAGCAGCACGACCATGAAAACCAATCAGATGTGCTTCCTTACGGATGGTATTCATTGAAACAATACTCCAGGATGCCTGTTGAAACTCCTCGTGGATGAGGGCCATCGGTTGGGTGCGGTTCTTCCGAATTTCTGTGGACAGCACTCGTCGGTTTCGTTGGTCTGCCGACTTGGGGCACATTCCGACAGTCACCGCTCACCTTCCCCTTCTTAATCACATAGGTCACTGTCGATTTTGGGTACTTCAGATCACTAGATATGTCTCTTAAGGATTGGCCACATTTGTGATACCCGATAATTATACCTTTCTCGAAATCAGAGAGCTCCAAACTGCGAGGCATCTTGCATGCGACTAAAGCCGATGCTCTTTCCTACACGATATATACCGGCGGAATCTGTGACGTACCTTAGGACCGGAGATATCGTCATTTGCATAGGTGTCCAAATACTTATTGGTAGTCAGTGTATATTTCTCACGACTTTTTAAAAGAATTCGAAGTAATCCTATTCCAATGATAGAATGAATTATAATGGAAAACATTGGGCACACTAAATTAATTTGTCTTTTTTTTGGTAAAAATTAAAACCATACAGCCAAAAATATACACAGTTGGGATTGTTGAATAATTTATTCTTTTTCAACAGCGACATGATTAGTGATCCAAACTGCTCACGAAAGTTTCTCATGTGAAACAAAGTATTTTTGTCTGCCTACTTAAATTCCTTTTCTTTCCATTTTTCTTAACCTTATTTAGACGCATTAATATTTCCATTTAGTTCTTGCGCAAACGAGGAAATTTTGATTGGTCTCTCGCTAAGGCCATTAATGTTGGAAATATCTAAATTAGTTTAGATATTCACTTTTTACTTTGAGATCTAGATTCAAATAATGAATATGTGTTTGTATCCCATTGTGTTCTGACCTGCTGAAATCATGGAACGAATGTTAGCTGAAAAAACTCAATGTTTTAGACTCAAGAAACGCTTATAACGATGAGGGTTTTTTGGAGAACCTATCTCCCCCAATAAAAGACTTCTTAAAATACTATATAACGTAAGACAATATGATTAATATGAAAGTCGAAATATGCATTTTCCAGTTGCTAAATAAATATCCCAACCACCTATAACTCAAAAGAACGCACGGAGAGAATATGATAACTCCTTACAGAAATTAACGTACGTTTGGAAGAATATGTACAAGTTTTCATTCTTTCTCTTTGTTTTGAAGATGACCCAAACTGCTGAAGTGAAAAAATTAGAAACTAAAAGAGTTAATAGAATGTCTGCCTTTATATTTAAACGAATAATTACTGCTACGTTTAGAAAAAGCTGTAAATGAATATATTCAATTTATTTATAACTACACTGTTGCAGGTTATATAAGCCAGGTATATGCATAAAATGATAACTTTTCAACTATGGTAGTTTCGCTTTTTAAAATATGTTATAAATTCCTCCTAAATATTAACAATTTTGAGGAAAGACTCTTGTAATCATTTCATTGGGTTCCTATAGTCTTTTATATTTATTTGTAGTTGTTTAAAGATATCACATTTTCGATATATTTTGAATCGAAATGTATATGACAGTACATGAATATTTTAATAAGAATGACCTTCAAGAGACTGTAATAAAATCTCATAATTACGCAGCATTCTCAAGAAATACTTAATATATGAATTTAAATAGCTGCAGTTTCTGATATTTTCAAATTTGATAACTACATTGCTAAGAAAAATTAGCGCGCATACACGTTATACATGAGGAAACCACGAAAACGCCCATGCAGTTCAGCCCGTTCTCGAGATTCGAACACCAGACAGAACTACCACTGCTCAGCGACTTTTACCGCTCGGCTGCTGGTGGGCTTATTTGACACCTGCAACTAATTCATATAGCTATTCAAAATTTTTAATTTATGCATAGACAGCACGAAATGTGCAAAACATTCCTTTTCGCTGTGATATTTTAATTAGCATTTAATTAACTAATAACTCCATGTTTTTTAAGATTCGGTTACATAACGTCTATTTTTAATTCAATTTTAAAACAAATAAAATTATTTTATAACTATAAAACATTTTCTTAAAAAAATAAAAAATTAAGTAAACTAAAAATAACTAACAATAATTATGATTACCGTTTTATCGCGATTCGTAAGTGCAGTTTATGAAATGGAGCGTGAAGACACAATGTGAAGTTTTATTCTGTAATTTGTTTAACAGACATTTAAATCTCATTATGCAAATTCGAAGAAAATATTTGACAATAAATAAAACAAAATACTTTTTTTAAAATTTGTGTTGCCTCATGTTACCACTGTAGCCCGTTTCACAAAAAAATCACTTAACCATTTTGTCATGCCATCTCGCTTTTACGCATTTATACTAGTTTCGGATGAAGGAAAGAATCCGAAGAATTTTTTCCTTGAAAAAAAGGAGCAGAATAAACGATTGTTTTACTGTGAGCCATCATAGACTGCAAATGAGCAATCAGAATAGCACACGGAATGTCAATAAAACATTGAATTACAGAAGAATTGTCTAAATACACAGAAAAATAACTATGTAAAATAAGTGCGAAATTAAAAATGATTATTGACTAAAACATTCACAACTCTTGTTGCTTTCCATCTAGAAATATAAAATTTGTACATCTTTCTATTTTCGTTTGTCACGAAATGAAAAAAAAAAAAAAAAAATTTACAAATATAAAATTAATTTATTTTTAACCCAAAAAAAAGCAAAGAAAAAAAAAGATGTGACAAGTAATTTTTAAATTTTGCTTTTTTGTTAATCTGAATTTAAATACTACTCTATAATTCTTCTTAGTTCATTCTTCTCTCTTTGCTCAGACCGAAATGTTATGCAAACTAAAATCACATAGAATCGAGTTTTAAAGCTAGATATGTTACTGCTGCTCATGCTTATTGGTTTAAACTCGTGCGTGCACTCTGAAAGAAAGATATAGTCAGTTACATTAGGCAGAGGCTACAGTATTTTCATTTGCTATGTGAAGCGGCGAATAACTTTAAATACAACAATTAAATAACATGCAGTTAAACAACAAAGAGTTAAACAACAACGTGAGATATTTCAGCGAAAATATTTTTCTGAAATTGCTGTCTGTTCAACTCTTTGTACAGAGGTCGGAAATTGCACTGTACAAAATAAATATACACTCAAATTAGTATAAATATTTTACTTTGCCCAATAAACAAAAATACAAACGCAACTGAACCTTACCCATTAAAAACACAACTGTATGAGGGGGGAAAAAAACAAAAAAAGAAAGATTAAGAAAAATCGCGTGTTGCCACTTCGCTGAAACAAAATCCTACAAACTTCGTTATTCAAAAGTGGATGCAAATTATTTTTAATATTTTTGGAGTAACAGCAGCACCCTCTTTCGTCAGGCCGCAACACAGTGGATGTGGTCACACAGTGGACGCCCATGATCTCGCAATCAGATCAAATCAGAATTAAAGAAACTATAAATATAAAACATAAAATAAATGGAAGAAATAAATCAAATCATTCTATCATCAAATCAATCATTCACGGGAAGTCGGAACAGTTTATGGATTGGTCCCTTCATGTCACCTGAGACAATTTCTAAGTTCCTGCTCTTACCCTGTTTCAATTCCTTTATCAGTGTGAATTACTCTTGCTATTTTCAATTTAAGTGGCAGCAAGTTTTCACCATTGATTAGTTCTAAATCATTCATACATAAACGGGCACTGAGAAATTTCCACTTGTCGCGCACTTGCAACTGAATCAAGAAGTCTTTTTACCACAATTTCAAAAACTATTGAGAAATTGTATGTAACTAATTTCCACCGCTCACGTATGAGAATTTTCTAATGCGTGAATATTTTAATCGTAAAATCAGATTCTGGAGGACTGTTTAACTCCAAACAGGTACTGAACGGACCCGGCATAATGACAGAAAAATCCTCTCTTTCGAAGCAGACGCACTAAAGGATAAAAGATAAGTGCTACTCCAGTCTCCGACAAACATGTAGAAAATTCTTCTTGTGAGACGATCTGCGATCCTATAACATGTTTCGCGCGATACTTCATGGATTTAACGAATGCTTCCATAGACCTGCAAGATGAAAAGCTGATGGAACATTCATTGTCCATTTAACGCTTTCATTGTTCAAGTAATATACGAGTCTCTGCAATAAAGGCTTTTCAATAATTCTTTGCATCCATAAAATTCGTTCCACAATCGCTGAATATTTCACCTGTCTTCCCTAATCGATCGGTAAATCGTTTCAGTGCAGCAGTACATGCCTGAGCACTGAGATCACAGACAAGCTCTAAACGGAGAGTTTTCGGTGAGAAGCACACAGACACAAAAATGTATATTTTCAATGGCTTAACTCCTCTACAGCGTGGAAGGCAGAACAAAAATAATCTGGCAAAATCAGTACCACATCTAATAAATCATCTTCCGGGATTCACGCTCAAAAAAGATAAAACAGCCACCCTTTATTTCGAAAATGCAGAACAAACTCTTACACGATAACGCCTTTTCTCACTTCTCTGCACAATGAAATTTTTACTTTTATAATTCAATATTTTTATTTCATCGCAGAGGTAAATAACTGTACTCTTCCATGCATGGAATTAAGATGATAAAATTTCACTAATCATTTCATAATAGGATTATAAGGTATTTCTTCCGCTTTCCTAGCGTGCCTTCGCGGGTAGTGGTTCTGCACACTGGGCCGGTACTCCAGAGGTCCGCGGTTCGATTCCCGGCAAAGGCTATTGCTAATTTTTCATCTCTCCGTCTTCCCAAAATCCTAATGTCTGTACATGTTGATTGCTAGGCAATATTATCTGACGTTGCATAGACTTTCGTAAGCTGGCATTTCTTAAACATCTTCCATGAGCCCCCATGTTATCCAAGAACGAATTTTAAAAAATTAAAGACTTCTTTAAGACTTTCTCTTTTTCGAAGTATTTATTTCCTTTTTATAGTCAGTTTTATGAAGTAGCTTTATTATAGTATCATGCGCTTCTTTTAGTTCACTTATTTCTAAAAAAGAAGTTAAAATCCTATCCCACTCACACTTTTGGTAAACTTCATACAAAAACACTGATACAAAGTTTTTATTTTATTTCAATTTAATACTACTCACTATGCTACAATTCCCGTAATTTGTGCCAAACTGTTCAGTTAACTCCATCTAAACTACGAATTCAACTAAACTACTGAATCCTTTCTTTTTTGTGTTAGTATTTCCGCATTGTCCACATTTGGTAACCCTCCGACCCATTATTTAGGCCAATTTTCACAACTTTTCAGAAGTCAGATTGAACCTGGTCACCGCTTTTTCATTCATAGTAATGTCCATTAAATTTCCAGTTTCGTTACGGCAACTTCTCAGCCAAGATTCCTCTAGTAAGCAAATCTGCAGGATTAGCTTCAGACGGACAACAGTACCAATCAGTCGGACTCAGTCTTTCCCGAACTTGTCTAACATAGCAAACTGTTTCCATCTGGCAATAAAACTGTTCCATCTCTTCGCTTTTTTCTTCAGTGCAATGCAATGCAAGTATCACTTCAAAACATGGGTTCGATTCCAGACGAATGGGCTGGCTGCATGGGGGTTTTGTAGTTTTTCCCATATGTAATGCGTACACGAGCCAGTTTCCCTTAGAAAGCCCTCCCCGAATGCATCCCTCCCCTTGGACATATAGCCCTAATATGCTTTTCCATAATTAACTAAACCAAAGCAGACAACTTAAAAGTACTATTATTCCAATTTTATTCTTGAAAACTCTCTATTATAGTAACTTCCCACTCAAGCACCTGTTACCACCGTCATTAGTTCTAACAGCAGCACAGTCAGTTTCTTCAACGGTGATACTACACTCATCGACATTATAAAGGACACTCTATCGTTTCCACTATTCTCACAATATCTAAAATAAACAAGGATTCTGTTAGTACTTGTTGAAGTACTTGTTAGTAATTGTTCCGTTAGTACTTGTTGTACATCTCAAAAAACATGTACCTTCGCTTGCTCATTCTTACTGTAGAGTCATTAGGGTTTCTTTAAAAGAAGGATACGTGAAAAGGAGCAATGCCCTCGCCGGGACTCGAATCTGGACCTCTCGAATACGCGCCGAGTGTGCTACTGTTACACCACGAAGGCATGCAGAAAGGAGGGAGAAAATACCTTATAACCCTTTCCGGAGGTAGCGTGCCGGAAAGGTAGTGTGCTACGTTTTGATAAAAAAAAGGGTAGGCAGTCTAATTAGGCCTAGAGGAGTACACAAATAAAATTTTGTGAAGATAGCACTTATCGTTTTAATTCTGTAGGTGTGCCCAAAGTGGCACACTGATTGAATAGAGCTTCGAAAGGAGTGCTGAAACGAGCATTGTCGTCAATGAACTGACCGATGAGATGCGGAGAAAAAAAGAATACAGACTCTCAGTTGTCCTAGATTATCGGTGAGCCCGGTCTGGGCACACGTAGGGTTCGCCGTTTGATTTTAGGCAAGATTTCAAGGTAAAAATTTAAAACTAATATAGAATAAGGAGATTAGCATACATCCAAAAAAATAACATAGAAATTTCTTTTCAAATAATTACTTTTATACTCTAAAAAAATCTGAAAGATTCCTTTGAAAAATGAGGGTCTTAAAAAATTAAACATGGCTAAAATATATGGACTGATTTTGAGCTGCCATCTACTATAAATAAAGAAGGTTCAGAGTAACCTATAGTAACCTATAAATCCTTTTTCATTCAATTTTTCTGTGCGTACAGAAGGAAATTTTTAGCTGTGTCCAGACCGGACACACTGTGCTGCAAAGGGTTAAAGGGCGACTGGGGATTAGGGAACCCAGTCGCAAATACTTGTGAGGAAATATCATCATCCACCACCTTTTTTAGTTCGGGCGCATTGTAGAGTTATTTAGAATTTTTTTGATGTCAGGAAATTGAAGAAATGAGCAATGACCTCGCCGGGTCTCGAACCTAGATCTCTTGAATACGCCACAAGTGTGTTAACATTACACCACGAAGGCATGCTGAAACAAGGGAAATAATGTGGACTGTATATGGTACCTTATTTTACAATTCAGAAAGCAATACATCGGAATAATAATGTCCATTAATTTTCCAGTTTCGTTACACCACGCAATCTATTTTTGGCGCAAATCCTCTGGCAACTCTTCGTTCCAACAACAAGCTCCCTCCCTAATTTCCGGTAGCAATAACTTTACACTATCAATCAAACCAAAAAAATCAAAGATTCTTGCCTCTGTCTGTAAATCACATCTCTTAACTGTTTCTCAGTGCTTTTCAGGAAAACACCAAACCTTTCACCTCCAACAACTAATGTTTATTAAGATTCCAATTTAACCAGGACTCCAACTACTGAACTCCCCCTTTCTAACCTTAGCTAAGTTCATTTTCAATCCACAGATTTCCTAATTCTGTATTGTTCGATGTCAGTGCTATCAAATTAAATTCACCTTTCTTTAATACTGATACAACATGCGACAACAACCCAAATGTCTCACTCATATATTTCACCATAATATAAATCGTCTACTGTAAATGCTGAATTCAACATTTCAAATGACTTAGATTTACTTCTCTCGATTTTTTTATGTGATGCTTTATTGTGGCTCTATATTATTTATATAGTTACTCTACATTTTGTGTAAATATCTAGAGTCTACATCGAAAATAAAATCCAATAAAAATGATGAAATATTGAAACAATGTTAAAATTGTTATAATCTACATATATAATAATATAAAAATCGCAATCAGGTATTTATGTTTTTTATATTATTTAAATGATAATTTACTTTTCAGATCTTAATGTCCCTTTTCACCTCTTGATATTTTCTTACTTATATGAATTTATATTCAGTAACGAAAGTACCATAACAAATCTCGGAGCTTTGAAAACTGACTTCACTTTATTATTGTTGAACTTTAATTTTATTCATCAGTGAAAATTTAGATTTATCATTCTATAATCGTATATATAATTTTTATTTATTTAATGGTAATATTTCCCCTAAGGAGTTGGATATAATCTGAAATTTTGAGACAGCAATTTTTTTTTTTTTTTTTTTTTTTTTTTTTTTTTTTTTGTAGCAGCACAGTGATTCTGGTTGCAGGAGAGGATATCCTTTTTTGATCAAGAATCAAACGATTATTGTAATAAATAATAATCAAATAGGGATTTTATATTATTATATAGTCCTTAAAATAAGTATTTTTGATCTCTTATGAAATTCGTTACTTGAGATAGAAAATTTTTATTATTTTAATATCATAATACTGTTATGGAAAACTTCCAAACTAAGATCTGGTTAAGTGATATAGGATTAGATTATGTTTCTATTTATACCAGTTTCTTATTACTTTAATGTTTAATTTTTCTCTTTTATGACTTTTTATCTTTAATTTTCATAAATGAATATGTAAAGAATTACTGTCTCGTGGGATTTACTTTATATATTCCAGTTGAAATGGTCCTGTTTTGTTCAAGGCGAAGAATTGCTTCTGTTCTGCTCGGTGGAAGCCTAGCAAACGAAGGTCATGTATTTTCTGAATTTCAGACATGCTAACTGGCATACCAGTAATGATCCGCTATCACTAGCCTGGGTAATACAAACACAAACCCAATAAACCTTTCCTAAAACGAAAGGAAAAACAAAATGCGAAGAATTTTGAATGCAAGGGGTCTACTCTATCTGATAAGCAAGTTCTTTAAAAAAAAAAATTAAAAAAAAGCGGAAAACTGGAAAATACGTTATAACATGATCTGACTCTTAATTGAAATTTTCACTCAAAAACATTTTATAAGTAGCATTATGAATTCGAAAGTGGATCTGCGAAATGGTTTTTCGCGAAGAAAAATGAAAATCTAATTATAATTACCTGCTCCTCTTTAGACAACGTTCTGCCAAATCACACTTAAAACACAAAAGCGTTTCACTGCATGTAGTATTACTATTACTATGCTTGATAGTTCATTGCATATGTTCATATCTCTTGTAATACTTTGGTCAATTGTATACAGTAGTTATAGAGTTGTACAAATATTTCATAAATTTTCTTTTAATGTTAGATAAGTCATTTTAAGTGTTGACACTATAACATCATTGCACTGCCTAAGCCGCCGACTAAAAGCCGATAGGCCACCAATGATTATAAGGTGTAACTGTCACCAATTTCTTTATATTTAATCGTGCATTAACAGTCTACATAAATTATTTTGCACTACTCCATACCAATGACTTGTATTATGACCACCAGTACCGTAGGTTAGGTGTGATCAACTGCTTTGACAGGTACGACTATCCTTCGATTTCATTTTGCTTCAAAAATGTATCTAAATTTCTCCATTACCTCACGCCACGCCGTTACTCAATGGTGTTCATCTCCAATAACCTTCAACCAATAGATGATCAGTAGCCTTGACCAACACCAAACCGATTGCAATGCGCAAATGTGTGTTCCATTTGTTCACCACTAGAGACAGTCAACAGTTGGTCTGTCTTTGACCAACAGCCTTGAATAGTACCGCGCTTTTTTTAATTTAACGTTCTTTTAAATTTACCGGAGCTTAAATTACTGGTTCAGCAGTAAAAAATCCCCGACCACTGTATTTTAACGTGAGTTCAAATCTGAATATGGCTGTAAGGAAGTATTAATTGTTCCCCATGTGGAATGTCAATGCAAATCAGATTCCTTTAAAACTTTCCTCCATTAAGTCATCTCTTCCTTTAAGCAGATAGCCATCGTTAGCAAATAATCCACCTACAACACCGCCCCTCAGCATTCGACATACGTGTTCATGAACTAATAGATTCCCAGTCGCAAAGTGCTTTGATGCGAACCGGTGTATGTCATTTGAATTTTATCTAAATTACCTATAATCATTGGATATAATTTAATGTGCTTACAGTCAGCTTCCATGTAATATGGCATTCCGATGACACTGTTTCAGAAACTGTAGTTCAAGTGCAAATAATTAAAATTTTAATGTAACAGCAGACTGTACCACTAAGAAACCGGAAAAATAAAAAAAATGCATTTATGTACTTAAAAAATCAGATATATTACTACCAGAACGAGATAAAATGTTTTCACCTATAGCTAATTGAACAGCTTTTATGGAAACGTTATCTGAAATTCACCAAATGAAGTAAACTGTACAGATGAAATTTAAATTACGCTTAAGTTATAATATACCTAATTGGTAATTTTATTAAAGTTTGCAGCTTTGTTGCCAATAATTAAAGACATCTCTACATTGTATGTAACTAGCACAGAATTATTTGTTTCTTTTCCCCATTGTTTTGTAATATTTATGTTTTTCAAACTTTTTGATATTTTTCTTAGCAAACTCTTCTTTGAGGAATTATATTATGATCTGAACTTTTTCAAATTAAGTTTTTTATATTTTTACTTCCTTGTACGAAGTAAAAAGGAAGTATTGTAATCGCGAAAAGTTTCAGACAGCATATTTCAACGAAAATATCCATTTTGACCACTATCGAATGCAATTTAACGATGTTTTTGCGTGATATCTGTACGTAAGGACAGAATAAAATACTCTTTTCCTTCAAAAAAAATTATAAAACTGCTTTAAAATTAATTCTGAAGAGAATTTTTCGTGGCGTCTGTACGAACGTATGTACGTACGTACGTACGTATCTCGCATAACTCAAAAACGATAAGCCTCAGAACGTTGAAATTTTGTATATATGACTGCTATAACATGTAGATGTGCACCTCGTATTTTGGTTGCAATCGGCCGCACCAAACGTATATAAATATATTTATATATATATCCACTCTGTTACCCAGCTCAGTGATCTCAGTTTCTTTACTCTTATATGTTTGTAAATTGTACATTTTTTGCTTTAAAAATGATTGAATTATGTTGTTTTTATCTTCCGGTTAAGGATTTTATGCCTTTAGTAAATCTGTGTGCAATATTTTTAGAATTATTAGCAATTTTAAAGTTGTTTAATTGCCGCTAAGCCTTTTTTAATGGCGGCCATTGATGTTTACATTTGAAACAGGAGACTAGTGGATTTGTTGCCAATCTAGAGAAACTTAGCTTCGCAACAACAAAGATAACGCATTCATTTATTATTGCCAATTAAATCATGCTTAATTCTTTCTGGAATTTTTTCGAGAAAATAAGTGTTTGAAATTTACTTCGTAATTTTTAATATAGATATTTTGAGTTTTTATGACTAGTGAGAACTGAATTAATTAAATGAGAAATACTCAATCGCCTGTGAAAAACTGTTTCTTTCTTTTTTTCTTTTTTCTTTTTTCTTTTCTTTTTTTTTTTTTTTTTTTTGCTTAATTTCTTTTATACATCATTCTAGCTGTATTATAGTATTTGAATAGAACATGTGGCAACGATTAGATAATTCTGTTCTTTAAATGATATAAATTTTGTGCATTATGAGTTATAATGTGAACGAAATATAATACTGAAGGGGAGTCATCAGTTTTGCGCGACACAAAAAGTGAGAATTTTAGCTGATTTTCGAGTTTTAATAAGTCAAATTGTTTTTGTCATACATATATGAAATTTTCAGTGTGTCATCTTTATACATGGATTATTATCTTTCTTGATTTATTTTACTTAATAGTGTATAAGAATTTGTTTTATAAAGAAAAAACTAACTGTATTCTCCGAAAATTTAAAATTTGTACTGAAGCACTGCGCTAACAGTAATACAAATTTAGTTACAGTAATAATTTTTAAGTGAATCCAGCGCCAGAGCGTCGCTATGGTAAACAAATACGAGTGAATTTTAAAGAATGCATTTATTCTATTGTGGTTTATTCGCTGTCGGCGAAGTAGACTTAATTCAATCCAATAAGTTTAAATGAAATGCAAGAAAAATGCGTATAATTTAATATTCCGTACAAGGAAGTCATGTGGTGTACACATCAGATTTTTTATTTTTAATTTCTTAACTGGAAATTTTTTGTTTATTATTATTATTGTTGTTGATATCATTATTAATATTTATTTATTATTTTATTTTGTTATTCAGAACATGGAAATGAAGATGCTATAGAAGAAATCTCTGAGAAGGTGAAAGTAATTTGCTAAAAAGAAAAGATTTTGACACTTAGTTTAATATTAATCCATACATAGAGGGTGTTCATAAAAAAATTTCCCTTCTATGTGATCCTTAGCGGCCTATTTATTCAGACAATGGAAATTAAATTTCAAATATTGTTGTTTAAAGTATGCATTCGACATTGTGATGATTTAAAACAATAGAACTCTAACGGTTACGGTTACAGTGAAAACTTTTCGAAATTTTCCACCCACTTTTTTCTTGCGCAAACTGATCAGCGCACTGAAAAACCGTAAACAACTTGGAAAGATACACGTATTACAAAAATCGTCGGTGCAAAGCATTTGCAAAGAAGAGCATTGTAAAGAACAAATGTTAACAGCAGAGACGAGACGGAGGAAAAAACTTTTATTAGAATTACAAGTTTTTTAAGATGTACGAAGTTTCAAGATAGTCATTTCCGGTAACTTTGCAGTTTCGTGGCCACTGCGACCCTCTGACCTTATTCCGATTGATTTCTGTTTCTGGCATTATCTGAAATCTAAGCTGCACACATCAAATCCATGAGACTTATCAAAATTGAAAGATGCCATAAAATGTGAAGTTATACTGATTCCTCATGTGATATTCTGTTCGTCATTGCTGTAACATTCTCCAGCATGCAGAATGCTACCATCTGCGAAAGTGGACACGTTAAAAACTTGTAATTCCATTAAAAGCTCCCCCTCCCTCTCCTCTGTTAATGTTGTCAATAGTCCTTTGCACTGCTCTTCTTTGCAAATGTTTTACCCTAGTTAATTTTGTCATACGTATATCGTTGCAATACTATTTATAGTTTTTTGTATGAGATGTATTCTGAAAATATTGTAAAAATAATTCGCAGTTACGTTAGCACACATCACAAGCGCTGGGATGGCTACATAAATGAGTTAGCTTATGCTTTAAGAACGGCAAATCACGATACTACGAGAAAAACTCCAGCAGAATTATTTTTAGGACAAAAGTTAATTACGCCATTAGATAAATTATTCTTTGTGCAACAAAGAGAGCAAGAATTTAAACAGAAAGACGTGTAAACACTTATTGACCAGGCGGTTAAAAGCTCGGATACGGCAAGAAATAGGCAAAAATTATATTATGATAGAAAACGCCGTGAAGCAGATTTTAAAGTTGGGGATAAAGTGTTGAAGCGGAAGTTTTCTTTATCAAGTGCCCCAGACAATTTTACTGCAAAGTTAGCTCCAAAATTTGAAGGCCCCTATGTAATTCAGGAAATCAAGGGAGTCGTATTGTACCTTAAGAACGAGAGAGGTGAAATCTGTAAAGCAAGTCCCGACCAGGTGAAAAAATATTATAATCAAAATGATTTTGAAATCCTTAAAAGTTTCTTGCAGAACTCAAGCGTAAAAGAAGTGGAATGTCAAGAAGTAACGTCACCCGCTCCACCACCCAAGAAGCAGAGAACTGAAGAGAAACCTAGCCCTTCTACAAGTCATGCGACGGTACCGAAAAGAAGAAATGAAAACGTTCAGACTCCAGCATTTAAGAAATACAAGAAAGCAACGCGGCCGCGTAAAGAAGCTTTGGTAAAGAGGAAAAGACCAGTTACAACGTATCACAGTAGAAATTCTGCATCGAGGAAAACGCTTCCAGGGCCAGAGAGTCAGGTGCAAACAAGGCCGCCGTCCCCGAGAACGAAAAGACAGAAGGAGGAACAAAAAGACCACCACCAACAGAAGAAATTCAGGCACGATTCCAGACCGGAGGACGCCAAGACCAGCCGTCCAGGGGCAAAACGGAAAAGACAGCAACCCGATGACTACCACTCCAAGAGGCCAGCATACAGAGGGCGAAAAAGAAATAACAACATGGACGAAACTCGACACAAAGGGGACGATTGACGTCGATGAATTCCATATCGTGGGAGCAGTTCTGCCAGAAGAGGATGTCGGAGTTCCAATCATCGAAAACTCAAAGATAAGTTAAAATCTTCTATAAATTTTTTTTCTTTTGTTCCGAAATGTTATGCGTAAATACGAAGTTCTATGTTTTGACGGAAGTCAATTTGTCTCGGTTGAGACTTAGTTTTGTGTTACTTTATTTAGCTAAGACAAAAGTATTATTTTCTTTAAGTATAAAATCTAAGAACAAGCAGTTTCTGTTGGTCGAAAGACTAATTCGGTTATGTTAAAGCCAAAATTTGGCCGAAAGTAAAATAACTTCGTATTCTTGTATTAATGAGAACTTTAGTTTCAGTGCCGCCAGCTTGGCGAAGAATGCGTGAAGTAAAAATTTATTTTTCTCTTATTCATTTTATGGTAAATTGTAAAAATCATATGGATTAGAATTTTGTAAATATACGTAAATACTTGAAAGTTATGTAAAAGTAGAATTTAGTCTAGAGGCATAAAATTTTAGATGCTAAATGTAAATGCTCAAAAGAAATGAATTCAAATTTAAGTATTAAACTGTAGATAAAATCATGCTTAAGAGCGAAAGCCTGCATGTCTAAAGATGAATGAGGGGGAAGTTAGAATGAATGTGTTTTGTAGGGTTCTCCACCTACACTTGAATTTTAAGAATGTTAAAATAGCTCATCGAGTTTTAGAATGTCGAGTAAGGTGTGTCTATTTGGTCGTTGAATTCTAACAAATCATTGTGGTTAGGGGAAATGTTGCAATACTAAAACACGAATATTCCCGTTTGACACCACACATGGTGGAGAGCCAGAGTAAAGTTAAATTCATGTTTGAATACTTGAATGAATGTGAATTAAGCAGTAATTAAGGAAAATAAATCGATCAAAAACAAACTTTATTCAGTGTCAAGAAGTGTAAATTATAATGTATTTAGAAAGATACTGATACTTATTCCTTCCAGATGCTGGAAGGAAGAGAACAGATTGATTGCTGAAGTCCAGGAAAGGTTGCTGTAAGAAGAGAGGGTAAAATAATTGTCTAAAGAAATTTATTCTAACTTTTGTGAGAAAACAGTTTTTTATGTAAACGAGGTTCTTAAATTTTAGTTCAGAATTGTGGAAACTTTTCAACAGCTCGTTTCTAGGACCTGCTTCCAAGTTTACCAAATTCTGGCAGCGGCAAATGTAGGGTTAATATTTATTTTAACTAACATTTATTTTAAGTTTAAACTATCTTTCCTGTCAAGCCTCACTTTCCCCTGGAATTGCCAATGCCAGAGTATGTAAATTTTAGTAGAACGCGCAAAGTATTCAAAATTGTCAGCAGAAGTATTTTGAGTTAAATAGAAGGGAAACGAGTTTGAAAGTGTGCTTTCTTGCTTCACGAGCGTGGAGGTGGCTAGGTAGAAATTGAAGAACCACGCGTTTTGGCCTGTGTGCTTGCCTCGGCAGATAGTCGAATCTTTAAACTTAATATTCAGAAGTTTGCTGAAATATCAGCGGTATCTTAGAACGCGGTTAGGATAGTTACGTTTAGAGAGCCTCGTAGGTAGTCACTTGTTATTATTCGTTTTTAGTTTCTTATTTTTATTTTACCGCCGGGTCGGCGTAGTTTGTGAGCGTCAAGAGCACGCATCTGTAATTTCTAAAGTTGAATAAAAAGGGATTTAAACCCTTCTCAAGAGTTTGTGTACTTTCCAGTTCTTAGCAGTCACCACTATTGTTGCGTGCAGGTTGGGGCCGCAACATTACATTGTAACTATAGTATATAAATTCGAAGAATTTTAGTAAATAGTGGCCTCGAGCTTTTACTGGGAAACCTTTTGACCCATTTTATATGTTAAAGGGAAGAAAAGAAGTAACACTACTGCTTAACGGGGTAGCGGGAAACAAAAGCATTACCACCAACAGAGATTGGTAGAACAAGAGGAGTGGTCTATGAAATGCTCGTCTAAAGTTCAAAATGATTGCTAGCGATTATTAAATGAGTTCAACAACTTTCCGTTTTCCTCCTGGCACACAAAAGCAGGAGGAATATTTATGAACTAGTTAATTCGAGCACTCGGGTATTGTTCCCTTTGGAATGCCGTCACGAGCTCAGCTGGAGACTAGTTGGAGAGCGAATTATTTGCTTGCCTTTTTGACTTTGGACAGTATAATCCGTTTAGATAATCATGTCATTCATCGATAGCGGTGCTATAGTTGAAGGTGTTGTTGACCGGAAGTCTAGAGTGTTATATGCTAGAGCAAATGTTAATGTACCAAATAATGATAAAATGTTGATTACAGTCGGCAATTTTAAAACCAAAAATATTGGAAAATTATTCTAAGAACAATTTTATTTGCATAACAATTTCTTTCATGTCTTTTAAATTTTTACTTTTTAGTCCAAAGGAATTTGAATCCAAAGGAAAAAGGGATTTGAATCCCGAAGGACTATTAGTTTCGTTTTGGCATTTTGCGTCGGACTCATAAATGTCGGTTCACTTTTCAAACTGTTGCCACAAAATGTTAGAGTCCTGCATTATATTT
Organism: Stegodyphus dumicola; assembly: GCF_044657685.1. Lineage (NCBI taxonomy): Eukaryota > Metazoa > Arthropoda > Arachnida > Araneae > Eresidae > Stegodyphus > Stegodyphus dumicola. The sequence continues at coordinate 241,717,957 of NC_140768.1, read as the reverse complement.
GAAGAAATTAAATAATGAAAAATCTGCATAAATGTATGTATATTTCTCGTATTGTGATAAAACAACGGTACATAGAGTCATCGAATTTTGAATAACGTAATCCTCCAACGAATATGAGCATGTGGAAGACCAAATTTGAAATTTGAAATTTGTTTTATGATCGATTTCCTATTTTTTAAAACTTTGACGAATTTTTGATTAACAAACTCAAGGATTTCAAAGCGAGCAATGGCAACGTTGTGCAGAAAAAACATTTTTATCTCCAGCGCGTGCGTCTCTGTATCGGAAATTCTAAAGATATGCTCGTTTTAAAACTATTTTGCGATATTGCTGTTGGACTGGATCTTATGGTTTAAGTGCGAGGAACATGATATTTAATAAAGAAAAGTAACACACAAAATGTTAAAAAACGCCCCTTTGGACGTAATTTAAAATCTGACACATTTCAGATTTTTTTTTTTTTTTTTTTTTTTTTTTTTTTTTTTTTTTTTTTTTTTTTGGTCTGTGAGAAGTGTGGGTACTGATACATCTGAATCCACCGACATTTGTTATCAAAACCATGTGTTAACTATTCTGAATGTGACATTTAGTGGATTAATTTGCAGATATCATTAGATAATTCAGACAAATTAACATGAAAACGGAACTGTATCCTAGCCGGGATTCAACCTCGGATCTTCTAACTGCTAGATGGAAGTGCTGACTAGTTACATTATGAGAGCACAGTAAAATTAGATAACACGTCCAGCAAACAATTGATGTATTTCCTCCTATGATATTTCTTCGTATTTTCTGCTACTTAAAGGTCAACTAGAAACAGGCATAAGACCCAGTCAACCAAATCTAGGTAGCGAAGAATTACCTGCACTCCACTTTAATTCGGGAGCTATTGTCATGACCATTAGACATTTCGAACTTTCTTTTCCACCTATAACTGGACAACCATCTTCTGGCTTTAGTTAGCTTTTCGGCCAAAAGCCCCATTACCGGGATTATTTTATAGCTTTACATTCATGCCATATCCAACGCGTCTGTCCTAATAATGCAAATCAATGGTTAGAGGTCTAACAGAGAACGAGGGTGTGCAGTATGGTCAAAGAACTCATTGTGTGTATTATATCCTTTTCGTGTGCGGAAAGGAGCAAAATAGTTAATATAATATAGACAGATACACTGTGGTGTTGCGCGGCCCCAACCTACACGCAACAATAATAGTGACTGCTATGAACTGGAAAGTACACAAAACTCTTAAGAAGGGTTTAACTCCCTTTTTATTCTACTTTAGAAGTTACGGATGCGTGCACTTGACGCTCACAAACTACGCCGACCCGGCGGTAAAATAAAAATAAGAAACTAAAAATGAATAATAACAAGTTACTACCTACGAGGCTCTCTAAACGTAACTAACCTAACCGCGTTCTAAGATACAGCTGATATTTCAGCAAACTTCTGAATATTAAGTTGAAAGATTCAACTATCTGCCGAGGCAAGCACACAGGCCGAAACGCGCGGTCCTTCAATTTCTACCTAGCCACCTTCACGCTCGTGAAGCAAGAAAGCACACTTACGAACTTGTTTCCCTTCTATTTAACTCAAATTACTTCCGCTGACAATTTGAATACTTTGCGCGTTCTACTAAAATTTACATACTCTGGCATTGGCAATTCCAGGGGAAAGTAAGGCTTGACAGGAAAGATAGTTTAAACTTAAAATAAATGTTAGTTAAAATAAATATAAACCCTACAACACTATTATAAAGACACAAATTGTAGCAGAATACACAGTGATGAAATGTAGGCATGGTAATATTTACATAAACATTTTCCATGTGAATAAAGTTGATTTTTTTTTGTTTGTTTTGTTTTGTTTTAGTTGATTGCAGCAAAGCTATTCGAGAGCTATCTGCCTAAGGATAAGAATGCATTCGTGGAGGACTTTCTAAGGTAAACTTGCTCGTATACATATTACCCGTGGGAAAAACTCAAAAATGTCTATGCACTCAGCCCGTTCGTTCGAACTCCGGACGGCGCTACCAATCTTGAACGACTTTATGCTCGTGAATGCAGTGAAAAAAGGACATAAAATTACCTGCAAATTAATTTGTATAATAGAACAATGTACTGGTACAACATTAACATGAAAATTTCACTTAGAGAGATAAACCATACAACAAAGTTATGCATTACTGTGCACCGGCAAAAACTTTAAAATTATGTATAATACAGGAATATAAAACACAAGGTAAGAATATTCCATACAAAGAGAGGAAAAAATACATAAGAGTATACTTCTTAGCCATGGGAACGATTTCTGAAGAAGATTGTCTAGTTCTCTAATTTGATGAATTTCCTTAATTCCCTTGTGGGATTTTACTTATTCTGGAAATGATAATTAGTCCAATAACCACCAACAAACGTTAAGCGAATTATCACCAAGGTTTGAAAAAATTACGAATAACCTAATAAAGTATAGATCCTTCATAAAATAATAAAATCTTCATCTGTGAACCAAAGCCAATTACATTGTGGAAACTATTCTGTTTTTTGAAACAAGATAGGCAAAACTCAGCTGTGCTTTAGCCGAGATTCGAATCATGGATCTTCCACTGCTAACTGGACCTTGCTAACTCTTACATTGAATAAAACACTCACGGGGAAATATAATAATTCTTTACATTCTTCCCATTTAAAAACGATTAAGTAAGACAAGAGACATAATCGTCCAAATTCAAGTGGTGACGAATTATCATTCACCATATTATTAAAGTGACTGTCAAGATTTTTGAAGCATACATTGTAGAGATATTAGGATTTTTTTGGAAGCAGGCAAGATGAAAACTAGCAACCGCCTTCGCCGGGAATCGAACCATGGAACCCAGCGTGCTACAGGTCCAGCGTGCAGAACCACTACACCACGAAGGCACGCTAGGAAGGCGGGAGAAATACCTTATATACTTTCCCTTTTTAAAGGGCTACTGGGCTTTTTAGGGGACCCAATCGCCAAATTCTGGGTGTGGAGAATCCTCATCCAACACCCGTTTAGTTCGGGCGCTACTGCAGAGACATTTGGCATATTTTTGGAAAAGCCGGAGAGATGAAAAATTAACAACGCCCCCGCCGGGAAATCGAACCACGGACCTCTGGAATACCGTCTCAGTGTGCAGAACCACTACACCACGAAGGCACGCTAGGAAGGCGGGAGAAATATCTTATAACATCATTAAAAATCAACTGTTCCCTCTTTGAGCTTCGAAATGGAGGTCTCTGAATTTCTAGCTGGACTTCTATAGCTAACCACGTAAGCCTCGAAAGCTTCAAATTTTTCTTTGATTCTTTATAACACTGCAATAATTCTTTAAAACATTGCGAAATACTCCAAAGTAAAATTTTGTTGCCCAAATGAATTTTTTTTAGGAAGCTGTTATATAAGAGAAAATGTATATTTCTAGAACTTGGTATTCATTTTACGAAGTTTGTTAGATGTACATTTCTCCACTCAAGGTTAAAATTTCTTATTCCGTGCACATCTCTCCTGAAAATTGGCAAAAGAACTTCAAAATAACTTAAATAAATAAAAGTTGTTTGCAACGACAGTGTTCTATGTGGAGGTCGACAAGAAATGACGCAAAATATTTTTTTATTATTATTATTTTCTCGATCTACGCTTCAGGAATCGGCCACGTAATGTTTTTTCTTTCAAAACCCCTAATCAAGCATAAATTGAGCTAAGAATGATGACATTTTCACATAATATAGCTCAGTATAAACTTCTGACCTTGTAATTATCATTCCGGAAAAAGTAAATATTCTATCTCTTCTTCGATTAATAAGTTAGTGAATAATAATTAATTTCGAGAACTTCCTTATCTACATAACGATATTCTGTAACAAAAATTACGTTACGTTCAGTTATGTAAAATAAAAAGAATGAGCTTCTGTCTAGAATTTAAGCAACAGAAAAATAAATTTTCTTCTGTCTCATTTATTTTCCTAAGAAATAATATCGGGGAGATCTCAGTTTTCAATTAAAATTTCAAATACATTATTTCTTTTAAACGTTAATAAATATAATTTCCATTATAGCATAACACGCGCCAAATATTTTTTTTCTAGAAAGATGTGCGTGTTAACATGATACTTTTAATGGTAAAACATTCTTTCGTCATAAAGTCACTTCGATTACGGTAAAATTTAGCAGCCGTATTCAGTATAGTAAATAGAGCTGCTTGCTATCGTACCTTTAAGCCCGCGTTTGAATCATGGAGAAAGCATTAATGTTTCTAACATAGTATCTGTGCGGTATGGGGACTCTTAAAATACTGGCCAACCGAAATTTTTCTCGAGAAGTTTGGTGGTATAAAAAGCGGAGTGGGGATGGTTTTTTTTCTGGTCCATCTTCTGGGATGTTCTTCATCACACATTGGGGCGGAGCTGTGCAATTAGTCCAGCAGGATTAGTAAAATTCTGATATTTTGCCTTCCTCTTGCTGTCTTTCCCTGTATGTCACTTAGATATGTATCTGTATGTATGATTTCTGTATATATATCTCAGATTAATTTTTCACTAAGCAGAGACTTTTATAAACATTTATTTTACAATACTTATTCGTGGGAAAGAAACCTTATGAGATACGAGAAAACACATTTAATTGGGGCCAAGAAGTAATGCTACATATATATCTATCTGTAGAAACTTTTTGGCGCGTATTATCTTGTAACATAAAAGATTTAATTCAGTTTTATTATACGCAGTATTTGCTTTTGTAATTACTTCTATATTTATATATTTATATTATTTTCTTCATTTTATGAAGTAAATCGTTAATGATCCTAACCATCGTAAAAAATGTTATATACAAACTAGTGTACGAAATTTCGAACAGAAATCAAAGTATACGGGGCCATATAGTTACCATTGTGAATTAAATATAAAATTATTTTTTCATGTATTGTATTTTATCCTTTTCTTTTTAGGACTCTATAATTAATGTATGAAGATTTTATGAATATGAGAAAAATGTTTAAGGTCAGGCAAAAACAAAAAGTTTTCAATTTTATTTTCAAATCAATATTCTATCATTCTGACGCAACGAACATACCACGCATTTGCTTAATATTCGGAATGCGCCTAATGCTTTAGTTCGACATTTTTGGGCTATTGGTTCAACAACTAACTGTTCAGAGCTTCATGTAAAGTATCATTTCCGATTTATCTATTTTTGTCAAAATCTAATATGCTCTTCTCGTTGATATCCTAATTACTAAAACTTAAAAGTTTTTTATGATATCTTAATATAACTTATGAAAACTGCTATGAGCTTCTTCAGCTTGTCTTGTTATGTTATGCACTCTCGTTTATCCAGTTTTATACAAAATCTAATCATTCCTTTATATGAATGCAGAAAGCTTAAGTACAGAAAATGGAACTTTTTGGAAGTTTCATATAGGAGTTATCGTGTACGAAAACGTCATCACGCACAGACAGACATACATCATTGTAAAAATGTGTTATGGGCACCTTAATTCTTGCTTATTCACTGAAAAGTCATTATCATATTTTTGGACTGAGCACATTATCTTTCCTTGGACTAAACGTATTATCCTTCCGTCTTATATAGACTGGTGAGAATCCTTTTGGTCTTCTGTGAAGGATGTCGCCTCACATTATAGGCAGTGATATTCAATATAAATGTTTATTAATGTTTGCAGAAATATTGTTTTCCTTAATGGTCATCTACCTGAAGCGGTTACTACGAGAAATTTCTCTGCTTTTAATTTCTTTCTCAGATATATGTTATTTGTGAATTCAGTTGGAATCAAACTCTTAGCGAACATTGTTATACTGTAACAAGACTGTTAACGGCACTGTAGTACGGCAAACAAACACATGATAAACAAACACATGATAAACATACGGTAGCTTATACAGTAACAGCTTTTACGTAATTTTGCGTTTTCAGGGCTACCACTATGAGCCTCATTCCCGCGTGTTTACACGCTTAGAAACTGATCCTCAACGAAATGGTCAGTAGAAATGTTTCTTGCCACTGAAAGTCTCGCTGTGGTTTCTTTACAGAGGAGTAACTTGAATTTGTGAATGTTAGCATACAGCTTTTACTTATATCAAAAAGGGCCTCTTAAAAAAGGAGTATATTACGCGCGGTGGGTTACACCCTGAAACCACTAATTTTCGAATTTTTTACGCTCCTCTTCTTTGCGAAATTTTTGAGTGAATTTTTTTTTAATTTTGAGTGAGTGTTGATGACTTATCTTTTACCTCTAAATAACACAAACGACTGCAGAACTATACATTTTTTAGATCTTAGTACTTCAGATCGGCTGCCTTTTAAAATACGTTTTCCGTGAGCCAAAATAACTCCCTTTTATTAATATAAACAACTTTAAATTTCAAAAGTTATTGATCTTACATCATCATTTCTATCATAAATAATAAAAATATAGCAATAATTAAACAGCATATATAAACAACCTATGTATATTTATGGCATGTTCTAAAGACTCAATGGCCGCACCCTGAAACCGCTGCTCTTCACAATGGTGTTTGCTGCTTTCAAATAGGAGTGTTTATTTTTACCCGGATATAGATAAGGGGTTCTGAAACCACAGAGTTATTTTATTACTAATGAATACATGAACCTGCCCAACAGGCTCTGAGCTCAACACACTTCTTTCCTATACTAGTATTAAGATTTCATAAATTATTTTATGTGGTTTAAATATAATGTAAATATATTTCGCTATAATTAAAAATAGAAATCGCGTAAAAGTTTATTTAAATTTAAAATATTTTATAAATATTTTGGGACGAAATACGAATGGGAAACGAAGGACCCGTACCAAAGTTAAAAAGACCAAGCCTCCCCCCATCAACATTAAAAATCACAAACTTCCATGTAGCAGACAAAAAAAGATTAAAGAACGATGGACATGTGCCAGCAAAATGCAAATCTCGGTGGGGTACATTTTGTAGCACAACGAAGAAACGTCACAGACCAAGATACATCTACACGTGCGATATTGGTCTATTGCATGTACCAAAAAAACAAGGCATGCTTTTGAACAGCTTCACACACAACACACGCACACACCATCACACACACCAAAAAAAAACTGTTTTCTTTGACATTTAAAAAAAAAAACATTACTGAGTTTTTTTATCCATTTACCGAACTTCCTTATTATGTACGTTCTTATGTTTTCACTGCAATAAAAAAATTGCATTAATGCTTATTTTTTTTTTCATTTTTTCTGATGGTTTACTTTGTAAAATAATGTAATTCTTAATACAATTTTTTTTAATTCGCAAATTTCGTCGTTTTTGGAAATACGCACGGCAAAAGGTAAGTTTTTTTCCTACCAACCGCAGTAAGTTTCAAAGTCCTAGGACGCGCGCTAGTTTCACAATGATTTATGACTTCAAGTTTAAACAGCAAATTAAGCTGTCAATAAATTATTCTATAAATAACAGTGAAGATAGCATCGTCCAGTTAAATAGAAATGGAGATTAGCATTAATGACTACTGTTACCCACAACCTTGAATATTTAAACGCGCTAATCGCTTTCGAAACAATTTTGTTTGCCAACGGCCCTTTGAGTTTTTGATTAGAACTGAATTTACAAATAAATGAAAAATTAAGTATAGATAACCTCTTATCGCGGCCACTTCTCGTATATGACTACCACTGAAAGTACTATGGTGATTCCTATCATATTGTTACCTATATGTTTTACCACCAATCCTCGTATTCCATATCACAGATTATGTTCTTACTGCAGTAATATAAATATTAACAAGACATAGTGCACAATAAAAATTAAGCTTTATTTCGGAACTTCGAGCACACTCCCCGACAGCCGGCCTGTTTCGCTCTGCTCGCTACTCCGAAGAAACTTCTCTAGAGTTGCCACACTTATCGGAGGGCGCAAGGCGCGCTCCTCATCGCCATCACCACAGTACCTAGTACTCTTTTACTCCATTAATAAACATCTGGACTTAACATGATCAATAGTCACATTCGTATTTTTTAGACGACCATCTCTGCATAAGATCAGACTAGCAATCGTGAAGACCATCTTCGGGAATTTTGTGTTACATTTTTTTAATTTGCAATGAGATATGAGAGGACGTATATAGCTTTTTGTGACAAAGACATTGCTATTTTAAAAATCAAACAAATAAATAAAATAAAAAAAGAAATCTGAAATGTTTCAGATTTTAAATTACGTCCAAAGGGGCGTTTCTTTAACATTTTCTGTGTTACATTTAATTATTAAATATCACGTTCTTCGCACTTAAACCATAAAATTCAGTTCAACAGCAATATCGCAAAATACTTTTAAAATGAGCATATCTTTAGAATTTCTGGTACAGAGACTCACACGTTGGAGATACAAAGGCTTTTTGTGTACAACGTTGCCATTGCTGGCTTTGAAATCCTTGAGTTTGTTAATCAAAAATTCGTTAAGTATTACAAAATAGGAAATCGATAATAAAACAAATTCCAAATTTCAAATTTGGTCTTCCACATGCCCATATTCGTAGGAGGATTACATCATTCAAAATTCGATGGCTCTATGTACCGGTGTTTTATCACAATGCGAGAAATATACGTTTATGCAGATTTTTCTTTATTTAACTTCTTTAAATATAACATAGGGCAATAATACTTTGCGGCAGTTTGAAAAGGGATTCGCCGTTTATAGTGAATCGACGCAAAATCGCAAAACGAAAACAATAGTCCTTCAGGGACAAACCCCCTTTGGACTAATTAGAAATTGTGTATAGAAATAACTCCTTATTGTGTTAGGGATAATAATTGGTATACAATACGCAGAATCATTAGGGTTTTTTTAGCAGGATGTTTAAAAAAAAAAAAAAAAAAAAAAAAAAAAACACCTATTTTAACCGGTAATCGAATTCGATCCAGCTGCCATTCGGATGACTTGATAATTATATAACAAGGATATGAGGAAGAACGCATTTAACGCCTCATAAACTAAATCTTTAGTCCAAAGAGAAGTTATCCCAGAAGGGCTATTAGTATCGAAACGACATTTTATGTTCAATCACTAAAAGCGTTGTATCACTTTTTAAATTGTTGCTACCAGATATTCTCTCTGTATTATATTTAAAGAAATTAAATAATGAAGGATTTGCATGAATGCATATACGTTTCTCGCACTGTAAAAGAACGACGATCTCGCACTGTAACTACCTAGAGTCATCAAATTTTGAATAACATAGTCCTCCACCTGCTGGAATAACGATTTTTGGAATTTGTTTTATTGTGTAGTTCATATATTGCAAAACTTAACGAATTTTTGATTAAAAAACTCAACAATTTCAAAGCGAACATTGGCAACACTAGGGAATAAATCATTTTTTTCTTCAGCGCACGAGGCCGTCTGTCAGAAAATCTAAAAACATGCTGTTTTTTTAAATATTTTTAGCCCAAAGTGGCGTTATCCCAATTGCTCTTGATACGTGCATGTATCTGTAAATGGAAGAAACTGCTGTTTGCGCGTAATATAAAATCTGAATACTTTCAGATTTTATAAGTCCAAAGGGGCTTTGTCCCCGAAGGACTATTCTTTTCGTTTTGCGATTTTGCGTTGAATCACTATAAATGTCCGTTTCACTTTTCAAACTGTTGCCACCAAATGTTAGAGCTCTGCATTATATTTGAAGAAATTAAATAATGAACAATCTGCATAAATGTATACATATTTCTCGCATTTTGATAAAACAACGGTACACAGAGCCATCGAATTTTGAATGACGTAATCCTCCTACGAATATGGGCATGTGAAAGACCAAATTTGAAATTTGGAATTTGTTTTATTATCGATTTCATGTTTTGTAAAACTTTAACGAATTTTTGATTAACAAACTCAAGGATTTCAAAGCGAGCAATGGCAACACTCTACGGGGGGGGGGAACCTTTTTATCTCCAGCGCACGGAACTGTGTATCGGAAATTCTAAAAATATGCGCATTTTAAAATTGCTTTGCGACATTGCTATTGAACTAAATTTTAAATAGTGCAAAGAACATGATATTTAATAAATAAAGGTAACACTCAAAACGTTAAAAAAACGCCCCTTTGGACGTAATTTAAAATCTGAAACCTTTAAGATTTATTTATTTATTTGATAATATCGTCTACAACTTCTGCCCTGTTCGATATGATGTTAAGGGGTGCCGACTGTCATATCGTTGAGCCTGATTTCAAATCTCGGACAAAGTATGATTGTTTGTTGTTGCCCATGTTTGAATGTTTGTTGTTTTCAAGAAAATATAATATCGATTGCAGGCAGAAAATATAATATCGATTGCAAATATAATATCGATTTCAGCGGTGTTATGCCTACGTTACCAACGGATTCGGTCATTCCCACCAACTCTTAAAAAGCAACTATTCGACCGCTGAAAAAAATTTTATCTTCAGTTCGAATTCCGATAAAGGCAAGAAAGATTTCGTTATATTGACAGCACATTATTTCGCTGCCAAGTTATTTTAATTCGCGTAGTTTTTCAGAAACAAAATTGATAAACCTGTTCCTATTTGAACTACACATAACATTTAAAAACTTGTGAGATAATTATTTATTTTAAATGACAAGTTATTTTATGTTCCGAATCTGTCACTTCACTCTTTCCGTTTTCCTACCGGAATACAAATTTTAGCTCGCTCGTATTTAAGTGAGCTTTGAGACTGCTTTAGTCAGAGTGTGTTCCTCCTGCTGAAGACCATGTTATTAGTTGAAATTCTAGGATAGCAGTCCTGTCTACGGCGTCGTTTTAAACCTTGCAAATAGCGCTATCACGTCGGTGTAGGTTTGAGCCAACTTGTGCGTTAAATATTTCTGAGTAGCCTTTGGCTAGTGGAAGACATAATTTTAATTTGAATTCCTTACTTTTGAGTTTACACTATAAATGCTGGCTGGTTTTGTAAGCACCAGGAGTGTTTCTGTTGAGATATTTGAGTTCTTAATAACTTGCTCTTTTACACTCTTCTTACGTTCTCTTTGTTCAACTAGGCATAGTGATAAGTCGCTTACTTAGACTGAGTGTATGTTACCAAACACAGCCACATTTTACAAACTATCTGACATGAAACAACAGAATTAATATAAGCGCAGACTTAAAATTTAAAATTTTAATTATAAGGTATTTCTCCTGTCTTCTTAACATGCCTTCGTGGTGTAGTAATCAGCTCACTCGGCGCGTATTCGAGAGGTCCGTGGTTCGAGTCCCGGCGAGGGCATGGCTCATTTTTCTTCTCTTGCTTCGAAATAATTCTAATGACTCTACATAATTCAAAGCTGAACCTTCGTAATAAATCCTATAAAAACTTATCTAACTTTAAATGTATTTAAGTAGATAAATAGAGATAAAAATCAAATGTTTGTTTTGATTATTCCGCTTAGAGCTAGCATTACAGAGCATAAATTTGAATACGTAATGCCATTAGATACCAAAATCCAGACAGTATATAATTGACTTTGAATACTGGGCATTAAGAGGAACCTTATATAACAAATATACATAATCTAAATCTTATATTGCAAAATGTCAGTATTATAAGAAATATAATAATGCATATTATTTAGTTAAACAAGTTATGTATAGGGCTAATGCTTAATATAATTAATGTTAATACACGATATATATATATTTCATTTATGATATCATGATATTCTGTGAATTTTTATTGTACCTCTATATTTAGTAAAAAAAATTCTATTGTAAAAATATAAACAATTATATTATGAGAATGTTTTTCAAGTGAAATAATGAAAATGACGATTATAAAATCAGTCTGTAACTAGAAAATATGCACATACCGTGTCATAGGTATTGAACATTAATATAAAATAAATATAAACTTTTTTAGGATTATAAAAATGCTCAAATTTCATTTGTTTCACAGGTATTTCACATTAAGTTACCACAATACTGTATCCAGAATTTAATGTGCAAATAAATCATATCTGTTCTGCGAAATCTTTGTTTTACACAAAACGAGTTTCCGCTAACATTTCTTTTCAAAATTTGGAATTAAGTAAGTAAAACAGAAACGATAAAAATCTAATAAGCATTAATTTTACATAGCAATATCTTCAGTATCTGAGTTTATGAGTTTACAACGAGTAAAACAAAAAATCCGATCACAACATTGACATAAATCCTGAAATTTATCTCCTAAGGTAATCTCCTTAATCTTTTGTTACACTGCACTTAACCCATTTCATTTGATAAGCATTTTGAATCAAATAACACAGAATGTTAGAAATTTGTTTCGACATGAATCTAGTATCAAGTCATGTGACCTAAATATGCGACCAAGAACAGTAGTTTCACATTCATTGTTAGACGGCAAATTATACGTAAAGCTATTCAATATTGAAAACAATGTTATCAAGAATGTTTGTTGTATGATACTGTATGGGTATCCCACCAATGTTATTTTTACCTGCTTATATAATTCATAAAGATTCTGAGCAATAACTTTAATTTTCAGGTTAGATGCGAGAAAAGAAATTACGTATGTTAAAAAGTCTTACATACTGTTTTGTTATTACATATTTATTTACCAGTTATTTATTACATAATAATATTTAACTCTAGCATGCAACTAGATAATAAGCAATTTTCGAAATACGATTATTTGATATAATTACCTTGTTTAAAAGATTTGTAATTTAGCTAGTTAATGCACTAAAATAAAGGGTTAATTTTAAAACAAATGTTTTACGTGAAAAAGACATGAAGCACTGACATTCAAAATTAATTGCAATTACTCTAATTTCTTGATTATGAACACAATATTAGTTCTGCCAAAATGAAATCAGTGTCAGATTACTAGAAATAACTATAAAGTAACTCTCTTATTAGAAGGCACCTTCCCTGTTCTTTGTTTAGCTTTAACATATAGATCTTCATGCTCTCAGTTGCAATCCTATCCTAAGGGATAAACTGCACACAGTGGGTGAAACCGTACAAAGATCCCCAAGAGGAAAGTAATCACTTCACTTAAGTAAGTTATTATTAACGCTGTAGCATTCTACTCGTCATAAGGGAAGGAAATCAGTTCCAGCAAATATTCGTATATACGGACATTTGAGATGTTTGAGAGGAACAGATTTTGGGCTCTACCGATACGAAAGCGTTAAGGCAGTGATTTCAAACTGGAGGCTTGCGGGCTGCATACTGTCCCCGAAAAAATTTATGCACTTCGCGAATACATTTCAGTTGTATATTTGTTGCAAATACGGTCTTGCAATGATTTCAAGATTTTACTTTTTCGAAGTCCGAGTTTACATTATTTTTATTACCATTAAAAACGAACTCGGATAATGCACCAGAAAATCTACAAATGGAGCTATTATTTCACAGTGTGATAGGAATCTTATTCAAAGATTTAAAAATACAGTTTTGATTAACTTATACTTCCGCTTCTGCCAAAACATCAATAAGCTCTGTTACGAATTTGTGCAGTTTGTTGGCAATGCATTTATATATGAACAGTTTTTTCCACAGTGTAAATTAATTAGAAAAGAACCCGATTGATCGATGATCAAATTTTACCCCAACTGAAAAATTTTCTCTGTTAACTTAGAAAGTTTCATAAGTTTATTCTTATTTTAAATTAAAGTAAGTTATTTTGTAAGGTATATTTTAATTTTATAACAGTTATTTTAATTTTGAAACTCTTTCCTATCAATTCTTGTTCCCACTCAACAACTCCCTACCAGAATGAGTTTTTAGAATCGCGTTAAATGCGAATGAGTTATTTAAGGAAGGTTCATCCTACTTCGATAGAGAGTGCTAGGAGTCCTTAGTGGCGCGTGTTTGCCTTCTGGCTGTCACTGTTGAAACTGTTACGCTGGGCCGTATTATATGTGCCTATTGACATTCGCCGGCTAATTTAATTTAAGGGCCACCTACGTTAGATAACTGTGTCTAGCTTCGGCTAAGTCTCGTTAGTTAATTATGGTTTAGTTTCTTATTTAGCTCGAATGGAGGCTTTCCTGTAAGCCCAAGAAAGGGGCCAAATGTTATTCTTATTTGAGTTAATAAAAGGGCATTTGAACCCTTCTCGAGTCTCGTCTTAGTTGTTCTGAACTCAGCGGTAAGTCGCTACATAGTTCACAAGGTTCATCGAAGTTTATCTTAAACAAAGGGCAAGGAACCCTACAATTTAATGATTAATTAATCATGTTAGAACTATTTTAAATTAATGTCAGTCTAAAAATTTAATATTTGTTTACTTATATATTTGAATAGTAAAGTGTAACCAACAAAAATGTCTTGCAGGTACCAAACTTTAAGTTTGAGATGGAAAATATATTAAGAATTTGAATTTTTTCCCTTTACAATGTTATTATTGTTTACGTATATTTTGACAAATATTTAGTAAGAGAATTTTACTAAAATATTTTGTTAATAAAAAATTTCACTTTGAAAATCAATATTCTCTTCTTTTGACGGAACAAGTAATATATGTAATATATGAATTAAATATATGAATATAAGTAATATATGAATGTAATGAACATGCCTAGTGCTGCAACAATTCGCTGATTTGTTCAGTATTTTCAGAAACAATAATAGCTCTCTTGAGGGAAATTTTTAGCAAACGAACTGTTTTGTGATTTTCGAATTTCCCATATCAGATTTAACTTTCAAGAGTTAACACGAAACTCTAACATGAATTATGGAAAATTTCCTGGGCAGAGTATGCGCTTTCGAGCCTAAGAGTGATCACCATTTGCTAAATATTATTTTCAAAACATAACATAAAAATAGTTCCATAAATTTCATTTAATATTAATAACGTCAAAAAAATAATCGATGTTATACGAAAAACGTGCAATTCGCATTATTTAAATGATAGCGTTTATAATGCATCACTCAGTATCACACCAGTGAAAAACGAGTATCGGAAAACATCAATGGGAGGAAAAAAAAAAGAAAGAAACTTCGCAATAAAACTTCAGTACTTCAACAACTTCAACAAGTAGTGAATTATGGATAATCTCTGATATTATTATATAATAATATTACTTTGAGATCATTATACTCTGATATTATTCAATTAATTCGAAATATAATGCTGAGCTGTAATGTAGCTGGATAATAAATCACGAAGAATTTTTTTTTTAAACCAGTTACCAAAGTTTTTCTCTTTTATTCATATATGATTGAAAACGAACTCAATGTTCATTGGAAGTCAAGATCTTTAGCTTGGTTATGACACTGACCCGACATACGACGGGAAAGGGATGGAATTCGCTCACGGATATCCCTTTCCTCGTGCACGTCGGAAAGTATTTCACCTATCTGGAAGTGATCCGGAAATCGGCTTTATCTCTTAACTTTAACTCATTCATAAGAAGATAATCAATGGAAATCGTTTAATCTTCGAGTGCAGGTACCTTTACTCTTGACTTTATTTCCGTATGCTATGTAGCCATTCAATGAAAATTTAATATCTGATGTATTACAACACAGCTACGAGGGCAAAGAACCATTCCTAGTTTTTATGGTGAAAATGTCTCTTTAGTAATATTACCATATTTGGTAATAATCTCTATTAATTCACAGCTGCAAACAGTTTCAAATTTCAAAGCCACAAGTTTTTCAAAATTCAAAGCTTTAACAGGCACCCGTAGTTTTTACCCAAAATATTAATATTTAATTAGTGTTTATTTAATGTTTAACTGCTTCTGTATGACGAAACCCGAAACACTGGATGTGTCTTTCACATACAGCACCTTATTCTATAGTACTTGCAACAGCAATTTTGCTGCTGCGACATCCCACCACTCTAGGCAGAATGTAACATAATTGATTTAACCAAAAAAACATATATATAGAGAGAGAGATTGTTTTGTCTTTATGTTGAGGCGAGCTGCCTTCACGATTCAATACCATCATAAAGATGTCTGTAACTTTATGTAAAGTTGGCCGCTATTCGAAAAAAAGAGAAATGTTAAATAAAGCACGCAGGTATAAAATTCCTATATTCTTATGCAAATCAGCTGAAAAATGCAAGTTGCGGGCAATTTTATGCAGAGCATTGGTATGCAAATAGAATCTTCATACGTTTTACAGACCGAAATAGCAAACGAAAATTCTACTTACGTAACGGTGATCCGGCATAAAGGCATTTGTACTGTTATGAAGTTGCTTTTCATAAATCAAGAAATAGTCGACATTGAAGATTAGTTTCTAACTTTTGAAGGTTTCTGTCTTTTCGAAACTGAGTTACTTATATACAGGTGCCGGTATTTTTATGATAAGGCACCGTTATAAAGTGGCTTCCTTAAGACTACGTTACCGTAGATAAATACATGATAGTTTTATTTATCTTTCTTTTGCATATATAACATACATATGTGCATTGAATGTAAATTTTTCATCTGATCTAACATCAGGATGTTTCTCATGCGGGTTCTGAAGCATTGACAGTCTTACTCTAAATGCCAGCTGCTGCGTCTCGATTGCTGTACCCCCTGATGGCTGCCATGTTAATTTTTAACTTTTATTTTGTAAACTGGTCAACAGAAAGTTTCCTTTTCAGAGAGACATGTACTAAGCTGAATAATTTTTAAACACATTGGACATAATGGCATGGGACACATGGATATCGATTATATGTGCATATGAATATCCGCATTTGCATTTCCAGAGTGCTTTTATTATAATTTTTAAACGTGAAAATAGTTAAATTCAACTTTTTTCATAGTACTTCTTTCCAGCGCTTCTTAAAATTATGAAACAGAACTCAAGATCTTTGCCTATCGTTAAACTATTTTAGTTGTCCATAATATATGCTACATTTAGCTGTTGTGATTTAAGACGAAGAACAAAAGTATGCCTCAACAAAAGTAAATATCTCCAGTTTGCTTATTTTTAATATTTTACATTATTCATGATTTGAAAAAAATTAAACCTTGACCTTAAATTCAAATAAAATATCTCTTTGAAAGCAAACCTTTTTAAGAAGGAAGAAGATTGCATTTTCGTAAATAACAAAAGGCTCAAGATTTTGCTCAGGGTATGTAATAGTGCATTTTTTCTGAGATGTGATAAAAGTAGAGCAATATAAAGTATTAAATTATTACATATACTTCTGATGACACATCGTTCTATTGCAAATGTTCTCAGGAAAGTCCTTTGAGAAATAAGAAAGTAATTTTATTGTCAAATTTCGGTCTAATTCTAGCCATTTTTATATTTTTTTTCTCAAACGGACTACAACTAATTATTTGATTTTTTTCCTAAGGAGCGTCAAGTACGCATTTAATGAAAGAGAGGGGAAATTTATTCCGTTCACTAGTTTTATTTTTCAACAAAGACTATGTAATTAAAATAAAATAGTTTAATTTTTAAAAAATTTTTAAAATATATATCTTCAATAAAATGTAAAAAAATAAATTATACTTTGTTTATCCTCACATGAAACATACTTTTAGTTCAAGTAAAGTAAACCCATGGAATTAATTTTAAATTGCTTAAAAATTACTTACTTCCATGCCTTAAAAATATATAATCTGAGTTTTATTGTACCATAAATAAATTAACTTTTATTTCTAATTTAAGCAAAACAAAAAGAATAACTCGTTTTCTTTCAAGTGAAATTGTTTTTATACATGGAAAAAAGCCACTTTTGATGATTAAGGAATGATTCATAAAATAAATAAACTACAGTAAGCCTGTATACAGCATGTAAATCCTTTCCCACCAGTGTTCATACGTTGCACATTTGCCGATCACTGGAGTCTAATCTAATACATCGCATTCATTCTAAAAATAAATAAATAAATAAAATAAAATAAAAAACTTGCATGTGCATTATTATACATTACCTTTTATAGTATAATGTAAACAAAACAATTAAAAGCAGGTATTCAAATTCAAGCAAGCTTTACTTTTTTCGGCCTAACAAGAACGAAATATACAGATCTTTAGAGTTACGGATTCAGAAATCCAAATATTTGGAACTCTGTTACATTTCAAAATAAAAATGAAATATAATTTTTGTGATATAAAACAGTATTTCTTGGTTTTATATATCAAGATATAAAGGCAATGTATGAATTTATATTTATTAGCAACAACATAATATTAATAATAAAATTATATTAAAATTTAATACTATATATCTCGCGTACTGTAAACCGAGCATCGTTTTAAAATTCTTCAAATGTCAATTACTCCTAATTGCTGAGGGTCACGGTTGCAGACTTAAACCCTGATAAGCAACCATTTAAAAGAGTAAATAATAATAAAAATCCCGGGAAGTGAAGCTCGTGATGATGTTACCTTGGCTGGTCATGTGACTTCTTTCTCTACAGCCAAGGTGATATCCCCCTCCCCTTCCTTCGTATATTAAGAGACTGACTGCTTCTTACGAATATTAAAGAAAGAAGTAAAACTCGTCTACGTTCTTTCATATCACGTGCAATAAGTTTCTTGATCAACTTGAGCCTTTTGATGGCGTCAGATAAATGTCGTGATTTATAATAAATAACTTATCTCCTATAATTTTTGGAATATTCTGGATAAATACATCATTAACGATTCTTCCATAAAACCTTGACTGCGAAGATGCTCGATACTTACGACTGATAGATAACAATTTTCACAAATCGTTCATTAGAATTCACTAAGTCATTACTATGAATTTTTAGTCCAAAGGGGCAATTTACCCAGAAGAGCTATTAATTTGGTTTTGGCATTTTGCGTTGATTTGTAATAAACGTTGATTCACTTTTCAAATCGTTGCCACCAAATACTATCGCCGTGTATTATATTTAAAGAAATTTAATAATGAAGAATCTGCATAAATGTATGTATGTTTCTCGCATTGTTATAAAACAACGGTACCTACAGCCATCAAATTTTGAATAACGTACGTTTTCACCCGAATAAGGGCATCTGGAAGCCCAAAATTTGGAATTTGTTTTATTATGTATTTTATATTTTCTGAAACTTTAATGAATTTTTGATTAAGAAACTCAACGATTTCAAAGCGAGCAGTGGCAACACTACGAAAAAAAAATTATCTTCAGCGTGGAAAGACTGTGTATCAGAGATTCTAAAGATAAGCTCATTTTAAAATTATTTTGCGATATTGCTGTTGAACTGAATTGTATGGTTTAAGTGCGAAAAGCATGATATTTAATAAATGAAGGTAACACACAAAATCGTTAAAAAAATGCCCCTTTCGGCGTAATAAAATCTGAAAGTTTAAAAATTTCTTTTCCAGAACTTTATGAAAAATTTAAGAAACTTCCTTGATGGACAAATATGAATTTTTGCCTGCATATATCGGGCTTTTAGTTATACTTGTGAGATTATAAAAAATTAACAAAGCCTAACATGGATATATGATCATTTTAAAATCATAATTAAAAACTGCATTATTATGCGAAATCGTTCCCATTTCGAAACGCGGTATACTTTATAGTTAAGGGTACTGTTCTCTTATCAGGATCGGATCCAGAAATTTGTGTATGTATGCATGTATTTACGGGTATATGTATTCATGAACGCATATATGTAATCACGAATGTATGCGTGTATACACATACTATATGCACATGCATACATAACAAGTGCATACATTTCTGAATCCGGTCCTGATGACAGAACAGTACCAAGCTAAGTTGCATATTGTTGCGTTCTACGGGTTTGTGGATTTCAGTGATTGACGACAAAACTTGATAAAGAATCAAAACAACAATTTATTCACCAGCATTTCACACGAAAGTTCCAAAGACGCGTTGCAGTTGTCAAAAAACTACGATAAACACGCCGAAACAATCAGTAACATAGTCTTCAGGCTATAACGGTAAAGACAGCTTCACGCTAAGCACCAAAGTACAGCTCCCAACTCCGTCGATCGCTGTCAAGCTAATCTCAAAGCACTACTACTTAACCCAACACACTTAACACTCTTCAAGCTAAAACTCACGATACACTCTGCTACTCCGCGTACAGGCATGGTATTTATAACTTTTGACTTGCCTTCGAGAACATTCTAGGAAAGACCAGTATGAATTCGTTCTAGTATGTTCTCGCTCCTTCTACGGCATATCGCCGATTTAGTGGCCAAATGGGCGATTTCGCGCCAAATCTGGCAACCCTGCCTTGCGATTTTATGGCAATCTAAACCCGCTTTGCGGGAAAGCTATCTTACCACATCTGGGCGTTTCATAACAGTATGTAATTATCAGCTTAGATCAGCGTTGCCTTCCCTAAGTTTAATCTTGATTCACTAAGTTAATCCATTCTTGCTTGTTACATTCTTACACGGCTTCAATAATCAATCCATTAGACATGAATTCCTTTCATCACCATAAGACTTCCATCTCTTCCAATTGTATACCAATATTTACGGACACCCATCAGATTGGCAGGTACAGGAAACCACCTATTTTCTTTAAAAAAGATTATTTTAATTTAAAAACACTTACAATCTTAACACTAGAACTACCGATAACCTTCAATTTGACGAATTTATAGTTGTTTTTATCAGTGTAAGAAAACTTACAGCAGTTTTAGTGTTAACAGACTTACCAGAGCTTGTACCAGAGCAATATTTGCTGATACTAACTATTCTCTGTAGCAATTCAGTACATCTTCTTGAATGACTCATAACGGCTAAAGAAGAGTGTTTCGTCAAAATAAAGTAAACCTTCTTTCCTCTAATTCTGTAACGATATTGCTAAAATACTCATAGTAATCTTATATTTTCTTCTCAATCGTCTCTTCTCGCACTATCTGAAACTTTTTCTAAAGCAACTGACACATTGATTGGAACTCTACGACTGTAGATCGTTCTTTAGCCTTGACCTAACGCATTATGTTTATGCTTTAGGCACGTACGAGTGACAGATAATCACACGTGATATATCCCTTGCTCTTGCGAACCGCGGTGCGCGGGATTTGGAGCTATCGAAAGATATTTCCGTTGAATTATAATTTTTATTCAGTATGTATGTTCTAACTATGAGAAGATGATGTTCGTTTGTATATTATCTTCTCACAGTTAGAGAATACTCTCGTCATGATCTTCTCATAGTCATGAGTAAGTATGTTGCAACTATGAGAACGACTTTTACATTTGTCACTAGTAGTTTATTACTATTAACTATGAAACGAGCTTAGCTGTCATTTTGACGGATATTTGGGGAGATGGATATCCATCATACGGTACTTTGAAATTAAAGGACTGAAGAGAAAATAAATCTGGATATGTACTCGTTTCATTACATCGATTATTATCAGCATGAAGTAGGAAACTATTAAAATAATAGCTTTTGTAAATTTTGCTCATGAAATCCAAAATCCGCTAAAATGACCAGTGGCGTAAATCTAGCGTTAAGTAGAGCAAGATAGCAATGAATCATCTCTTTGTAATATTCGCTGATGCTAACTATCAAGTCTCCCAAGTCATAGCAATGAATCTTATTTTTAAGTCTCGAATAAATTCAAGACGTAATGATCCAATTATTAGTCAAAAGTCTAATGGTGTTTTGTTGCGCAATTTCGTGTAAACTTCTTGATCTTTTGTTCTGATTACAGTTAAAAAACATTATAGAAAGAGGAACTAGCACTTCTATTCACAAGTTCAGACATGTATGTGTTTGCTCAATGAATCGTGATTACGTTGAGTATTTTACAGAAATGGAGCAGAAAAATTGCTGTTTATATTTGAATGTTTATCATATTAACGAGAGGAAAGTTCAGGTAAATGAATTCCAAAACTAAGCTCTTTGAGATATGTTAGATTTTATTTCAAATGTTGATGGACTGCTAACAAAACATCTTGTACATTTTCCATTAAACTGCACGATTACCCAATTTTTAATTCAAATTATGAAGTTTAATGTCAACAAAATCTATATTTCAAGAAAAGTTCTAGCATGCAATGACAACAAGAAAAAACAGATTCAATGATGGTAAGCGTAAACACGTCTCTTCCTCTCTACATTTTCTGTATCCATTTCTTAGTTAAACAATTAAACCTTTCAAAATGCCACAAAAAACTAAAAATATAAATACATTATGCTGCTTTATATTAATAAATTAATTTGCATCACTAAGTCTCTGTTACTGCAACATATCTGCATTAAAATACGTTCAGTAATATCTAAAGTTTTAAATGCTTTAGTTTTACAGTGAAATTGAAAACATTGACAGGAGGCTGTCTGTTCCAAACGACCGCTTGGGTTTAATGTAAATTATCACACATTCAACACATTTCAGAAGAACAACTCTTTAAAATATTTTTTCTAAAATTTTTTTCATTAATTTTTACTTTTTTTAATTTTTACTTTTTTTTTATTAACGATAAAAAAAGAGCCAATCACCACGGATCTTTTGGAGGTTATTATGTAAAAGAGAAACTAGTTCTCCAATATATGTGATAGTTGATGACGAATGATACCTTGCTGATAATTGATTGGTTATTGAAAACGAACAAACAACAGCTTTTTTGCGGAAGAAGAAAGAAAATCATCCGTCTTTCTTTCAATGGTAAAGCAGGTAGAAAAACTGTCTAAAGCAGCTGTTTGCAGCAGAGATAAATGGGTATGTGATACCAACCAGCTTTACTGTTTCGTTTGTAATTCGAAGTTCGACAAATTTTTATGAATGGCAATCAAGGCGATATCAAGCGTTCACTTATGCATCAAGCTGCAGCAAATTTGAACGATATATGCCGGACCCATGACTTTGCGATAAACCTTGATTTTTTTATTGTACAACTATCGCTTGCAAGAAATACAAAGTTGGAACCCTCGTACATCTTCGTCTGGAAACTCCTCGCGCAGCACAGCAGTGAATTTATCATTCTTACTCACGGCGGTCAAATCTTTCGTAAACCATAGCAACATATCCGGACATGACAAACATATCTGAACTCAATGCCCGCAAAATATTTTGTAAATTATTTTGTACATTCTTCTTCTAAATACTTCCATCGTTATTTGCAAAAATATTTTCCTGTGTGATCAATGCTGAGGTGTACCTAAACCTGATGTTAATGTAATGGATGAATTTGAAGCTCCTTTATTTATTTGAAAAACTCTCTGTGAGGGTGAATTTTTTTTTTTTTTTTTTTTTTTTTTTTCTCATAGTAGAATTTTGCTTATTCTGTGTGCAATTTATTTGCGCGCTCTTTCTTTTCTTCTTTCTTTATCCGAACAGATGCTCGCTGTCTTCTCAGTTTAAAAATTTTTTTCATTTACTCGTTTTAAAATTTTAGTAATTTCAGTAAAACAAAATTCACAAACTGTACAACCATTCACGACCACATTCAACAAGCAACTGAGCCGGAGTCGAGAACCGGAGGAACCAGCGAGAGCGAGGGCATGCACGGTGAATGGCCGTCATCAAAACTCCCGTGATTTTCGCTAAATTTGTCACTCAACGTTGGCTGAATCATAAAATGTCAAAATTGTTTTTGTATTTTATAGCCTACATTTTCGTCTATGAAATGAAATATAAGCCAACTCTCTATCTTTTGCAGTTGCGGAGATTTAAGCGATTCAGCAACCCTCAAACACATCATAATTTTTTCTTTCCGCAGACCACTATATAGGAACGTAACTCTGTGTTAAAAGTACGTATTTAATTGCATTAACCAATTATTTAGATAATATTAATTTGCCTTTAGAAGTGAAGTGATAGAATATCTGCATTTCTAAATTAGAAATCCTATTTATTAATATTTGTTTTAAAAGATTATTGAATAGATATTTTCGTTAAAAATAGTTTTTTTTTTTGTTTTTACGCTAAAATATTAACATATAAAAGTAAATAGTAATGTTAACTAATGCATCAATAATTTTTTATATCAGTATCTGAAATCTTAAAAAATTTGCTGCTCAGCCCTTTTAGCTCAGTTTTTTATCCATTTTTGAACTTGATTTGAGCTCATTTGTTTTTAAAATACCGAATCTTCCAAAATCTTACAGCGGCATCAGCTAAATCCAGTTTATTACGTTGCTATGTTATTTTCATGCAAGTCTGCAGAACTTCCATGGTAAGTACAGGGCAGAAAACTATTAAAAATAAATGGCTAATTTTTCAAACCAATTAAAAATTGTATTTTAACCTAGAATTTTTTCCCTGGCCATCTAGAATCAATTAGTGATGGCTTAAATGCATTTTTGCCTGGAAATTTCTGTCACTTAGATGCCCATAAGCATAAAGAACACGTACACACAACAAGAAAGATAATTTTTCTCCTAAAGGGAAGACGTGTAAGACCCATCTCTATTCTTCCACATAAACTAAATTAGATCCTACAATGAACCTGGTGAACTCTCGTACAGACGTGAATTAAATACCAGCACAGAAGAAGGGTGCAAAATAACCCTTTATTAAATCAAACTAAATTAACAGAAAGGCATGGACTTCGTGCGTTACAAAAATACCGTTCACTTGCGGCGGTAACTAAACGTAGACTATAATACAAATCAAATCTGAAAAATAAAGAGTGCAAGAACGCATTTCAATTTACGCCTAACAGGTGGACTCACAGAAATCTAACCGGCGTGATACTAAACTGATAAGGGCAAGAGGCTTACTAGCGTGACCGCGAAATAACAACGAAACGTGTGCTAAGCTAGCGAAACACGTTCTGAATAAACTGAGATAATCACACGTTTAAATAGCACTTCACTTAACTCTAAATTTACATCCTGGCGAGAGAATGTAAGGGAAAGTTGAGAAGTTGAGAACAGGAAAACTTAAAATAAATTTGTTATGCAAAATAAGGAAAACCCTACAGACGGATTTATGTCTGATCGTCGCTTGAAATCGATACACTTCTATTTAAAATTTTACCAATCTAAGGCTGCTTATAGCCTAATTTTAAATATTTTCTGGTGTTTTTTAACTAGTTCTAGTTTTAAATATTTCTAGTGTTTAAGATAACTAGTTTAAATTCAGGTATGCTATTATCACTTCCTACCCAGATGCTTCACCTTGATAATTTTGATAAAACATTTTGCAAGATTTTATCCTTAGAGTATTTTATGCTTGTTAATGTCGTGACTTCGACCTTATTGACAGAAGCTTCAGTTCCTTCATAGCTCCTCATTTAATGCAATTCTTAAATCTATTCAATGCCGTTTTGACTTATTTTTTATGGATAAAATTTTGAAGCCACAACGAGTAAACAAATAGATTGGTCCGTATTGTGCATCCTCTATAATTTTCATCGTTGGGGGAAGGCTTCTCCTTTAGCTCATTCCCTCTCTTCGAGTATTGTGAAATGCGAAAACGGTTTGCTATACAACAGGCTAAAATTATTTAATTTTCAAATATCTGGTTTTATCCAAGAAATTGTGCTTGCAGACAAAATTCTCGGCTTCATGTATATTCAATAATCTCATACTTAACGACATGCTGCACAACTGTCGAGAATCGAAAGTTTTTTTGAACATCTTCCTTTACTCTATATTTCAACTTTTGAAAAATTCATCTAGCAGTTAGAATCACAAGAATGCATATGAGGAATGTAATTAATCTCTCTTGTGAACTTATAATTTCTGTAGCTTTAAATAAATAAACATAATGTTCGGTTTAAAGATTGCACACAGAGAATTATTTTGTAGGGGAGTTACACCCTTAATAACTATTTAACTATTAAGGCAAAACATTAGCCAAATTAAGATCAAATAAAACTGTCCACTACTGATGGGTTACAAACCGAAATGCTCACACAAACTAAAACG
The DNA here is from genome assembly GCF_044657685.1 of Stegodyphus dumicola. Taxonomy (NCBI): domain Eukaryota; kingdom Metazoa; phylum Arthropoda; class Arachnida; order Araneae; family Eresidae; genus Stegodyphus; species Stegodyphus dumicola. Next base: position 241,692,174 of record NC_140768.1, on the reverse strand, counting down.
ACTGATTTATCGGTTATACAATATCACAAGATAAGATTATTTGGTTTGTTTGGTTCATTTTTTATGGCAAAGCACTCGAGAACTAGCTACCTAATTATGCCTTTATGGAGGACTTTCTAAGGGAAACTTGTTCGTATAAATAGAGAAAACCAAGAAAACGCCCATGCAGTCAGCCCGTTTACCGGGATTCGAACCCCAGACCGAACTACCACTGTTCAGCGACTTTATCACTCCGCCGCTTGGAGTGATCAAGTTGATATCGATTGACTAGATGAGTATCGATTGAATCAACCATCCAGTTTACTTTTAAAATTAAATCAGACAATTTATTTATCCTTGATATTCTAGTTAATCGTGATGAATTTGATTTCAACACTACTTTTACCATAAATTATTTTCTGTCTGTCTCCTAAAGTTAAATTATACCACCATGCTAATTAAAGAAGGCTTCCTTTTAATCTTGTCTATATCTCACTTTCAAAATTTATTCTTCAGAATCGGTTGCTATTGACAGGAAATTTTCTTCCGCACTTATTGATAACGCCTTCAAAAAATTGTCGTCTCGCCAGCAAAAAAGAAATTCCGTTATTAGAATAAATTGTATTTCATTCTTCAGAAGTTCTACTTTCAGGTCATCTTCTCACCTGTCTGTTAAAGGTTGCTTCTCGATGCTTTAAGAGCCTCCATTCTCTCATTTTAATTCTTGGAGAATTCATAACACTTCTTGTCAGCGATTTTTGTTACACATCGGTCAGAAAAATGTTTTATGAACTTGAACCTTATGTTCTATGAACTTGAACTTTATGTTCGAAAAAGAGAAACAAACAAATTGAAGATAATTAATCGCAGTTGCGCAGTAGACTTTTAAAAGTTAAGGATTTATTCATAAAGTCTTTAAAAACAGTTATATTCATAAAGCTACTTTAGTTAATGAAATGGATTTCCGGAAAAAAATTATGATGAATGAGTTTCTCAAAACATTTATAGTAATAAACATGCATAACGTGCACCACATATTCTCGCCACAATACTTCAATGTTACATATTAAAAGGCTTGGTTTATTTGATTGAGGCAGAGCACTCAAGGGTTAACTGCCTAAGAGGAAGGTTCCCTTCGTTGAGAACTTTCTAAGGAAAACTGGCTCGTATACACTCTACATATGGGGAAAACGACGAAAACACTCATGCAGCTAGCCCGTTCGTTGAGTTTCAAACCCTAGCCTAACTACCAGTGTTCAGTGACTTAACCGCTCGGCTACTGATGAACCTTATATACTGAAAGAAACATGTTATTTAGGCGAATTGGATATAACTGCAAATACGGATTTATGCTTATGGTTTTAAAACTTCAGAATGATAATGTATAAGTTCCGATCCCTTGGAAAAGAAAAAGGAAAATACATATCAGTTGTGTCTCTCCCCCCAGAGGTTGATTCAGAGAACTCTGTGAAGCTACTGGCTAAGATCTGTACCGAGGAAGTCTCGGCCTGGGGGTATAAAATCATTGAGCTTGGCGGTTTCCCGTAACTTGTGGTAGTTCGCAGGTAAAACCGTCCTCGTTTATTCGGGTGGCTCACAGGGTGAAAAGGTGGTGTAAGCCCCGTGTTATACCCGGTACAATGGCTTCGGGCATCCTGTGTAGTATTGGCAGTTAGAACCTCTAACAGCTAGTCTGATTTCCATGGGTGCATGTTCCCCACCACTATGAAACCTGAGAACCGAGACTGGTGACCCAGTGGGCCCAGGAGGTAAAACATAGGTTATCGAGAAACCTTAAAGTCGGAGACCGGAGTAGTAGCAGAATTAGCGTACATTTACCCTCTTGGGGAACTATGGCTGGCAACCCAACCCCTTGCCTAATATGGGGTAGTCTCAGCTAAGGCCAGTTCATGTAGTGTCTTAAGGGCCTTTCCACTGGGGTTTATCTGAGCTAACGGAGTCAGTTCCATGTCGACTAGCTCCGCTGTGCCTGCAGTTCAGATTTTTCAACTTGCTGCCCTATGGGAAAAAACTGGTTTTGGGGATGAGTCGGCTACGTCAGTTGTGTTTGTTAGCTCAGATAAACCCCAGTAGAAACGACCCTTTAGAGACGGAGATCGTGTTCTGACATTAATTAATACAATTTTTGTAAATATACATGACTTTGTAAATGTTTGTATTATCAAGTGAATATTTAAATATTTGTTTAAAAAATGTTTAAACAGTCAAATTTTCCAAACATATTCTTAATCTCTACTTGCTTATCAATGATTCTTTTTTCGGCCGTTGGTGTAGTAACGTTTTTTTTAGAGCTTGTTCTTTACTTGTTAGATAAAACTGCTGGAAACTAGAGGTAAAGTATCTATACTACGTTTTGTTAGTATTAAATATATTATATTGATTATTTCTCTTTTCTATGCTCTTTTATCTGCTTTCGGGTTAATAGTAATTTTGACGTAACTGTGGACATCATATCCAGTACTATCCCGATCAGTCAAAAGGAGAGCGTTTCGGAGTAAAAATTTCGGATTCGAAAAGTAAACAGCTATTAGTTAGAATTCTAATCCAATTTGTTTATACAGCATTTCGAGCGAAGATCCCAAATATGATGATGTTTCACTAAAATAAATAAATAAATAAAAATAAACATGATTATTTCAGTTTCAATTGTATTTGGATTCAGGACCGACCCAGAGCTGGTGCAGTCTGTGGTCCCTCCCCGATTGGCAGATTTTCGGAGTGGCAAAATTCTGGTAGGTACCAAGTAGAGGAGAGAAAACGGTTACACCGAGTTTAGTAAAATGCTTTGTGCCGGACCTACTTGGATTACTAGTTTTTATCTCGTATCGGCACTAGTACCGCACTGCAGAATCTTAAAATTTTTTAGGCTCTTAAAATTAAAAATAAATAAATAAATAAAATGTAATTTTGATTTTTCTTAATTGTTGGAAAGAGCTTAAGTGTTTAATTTTCAGTGTTTATCCATGCTAATGTTCAGGGATTACCTATGCTTGAAGTAATCGTACTTTGTCCTGTATTGCTTAGATTTTAAAAGGATCTGCAAAACTCGCAAAACGTTTGAACTGTTGCTCATTGCTTTTTTCAAATTATTTTGAGAATAAGATTATCAAGTTTCGCGAATAACTTTAATTACACCGTATCATTTACTGAAACTCACTTATCTACTCTTAATAAATATAGAGCATCTTTGAAAATGATATTCTCAAATTTGTTTTTAATTGAGCGCAAGTTTAAAAATTTTCTTTAATTAAAAACTTTTAATATTAAGTTGAACACCTTTTTCATTCAGATTTTTAGATGAAGGATTCGAAAACTTGGACAAGTTCTTAAGATTTGGTTTTGAGAAAATTTTTGCACCATTTCATCCCTAATAAATACATATTAATTACACAGTTTTAATTTTCAAATTTTTTTAGTTACAAACTTTTGATTAGCGGCTGATACGAGGGCAATTAAAAGCACATTAAAGAGGAATAAGAGTATATTTAACAGAAAATAAATACATCATATTATATTTAACAGAAAAATTCTACTAACGATTTTTAACCTTTATTTTTAATTTAATAATATTATTTTAATTTAATAATAATTTGTTAATTTAATAATAACCTGTTTAATTATAACCTGTATTTAACAGTTTAAATTAAAGAATAAGTTCCTTTCATTACGTAAAGTTCGGAGGGGAAAAAACACTGCAAAAGATCATGTTGTAAATTACTGTATATAACATAAAAATAATTCTCACTAGAAACGAAGAAACGCAATTACAATTTTTCTGTGAATAATATTTACAGTTTTACGCATTTTCTTTTCTTTTTTCCATTTTTACTTCATAGTTTTGTTTTATGTTGATAATTTGTGGCAGTATTTTTCCATCGTTCCTCAATAAACAAATTTAGCTTTTTTTATAATCCCACTTATTCTGAAGTTGACTCAATTCGGTACTATTCCGTTTTCAGGACCGTAAAAAATCGCCTAACTATTGTTGATGCCAATGCTGCCAAAAATAAATCCGGCAACCCTAACGCAAGAAAGGAAGTATAAAAGTAAATAACTAAGATTATTGTTTTAATTTAGATGAAAGGTTAATTTCATGTAATACTTTTTTATTATTATAATTTATATAAAAAAAGTTAAACATAACTGAATGGAAGCATAAGAGTAAATAACAGTTTCAGATCATTATTATAATTTATATAAAGAAAAGGCTAAACATAATGGAATTGATCCCTGCATCGCTTTTTCGCTAACGAGTTATCGCTAAAGCAAATTTCATCTCGTTGGTTGTTCAAACATAATTTTCTATAATGAATGATGCCTTTTCTTTGAAAAATTTCTATTGCAGACTTTTCGTCCTGGACAGTTTCCAAATTAAATCCATAGGATATCAAAAAAAGGATTTTAAATCAAAAAAAAAAAAAAAAAAAAAAAAAAGGATTTAAAAATTCAACTAGTATTTCAGTGGCGTCTTAAGAAATATAGAACTTTCTAAACTTACGCAATTTGAAATCAGCTCGTACGCTAGATTTGGCGCGCTGTTAAATGGGTTCGTTTGCTAAATTTGGCTCTTTTGCGCATACAATTTCGCTGCAATTTTTTTTACGGTCCTCAAAACGGAATAGTACCCTAAATTCTAATTAATTGTATTCATTATTAAGATTCCATTTTGAAATAATGTTCTGTAATTAACTCTGAGTTTTCGAGATCGCTTCGCTTAAAGCACTACTTTCATTTCAAAGTCAAATGAGGAAAGGGAAAAGAAAATAATCAAAGAATATTAAAACTTGATTTGATTTATGAGCTATCTTTTTTTATTATTTCAGCCTTGAATATTGATCCTAAAGTAGGATTTCTTTTACTAATGCTTTCGCTTTTAAGGAAAACTGCTGTAATTATAAGTCTGTTTCGTGATTTTTACTAACTGCTTTCTCAGCACGCTCAAGTCATTAATATCTGTTGATGAGTAAATGAAGGTATTTATCTGTAAACAAAATAATCAAGTATGAAGGTTACTTACCATTTCAATGTTTGCAAAATGACCGTGGCATGTTAAAAATTATCAGAAATACTTAAATACGAGGTGTGCATAATTTCGTCTACCTACGTTACAAAATTTAATAGAGAAAAATGTATCTGCTATTTTATCATCTAGAGCAGTGTTTTCCAACGTGGGAACCATGCCTCACAGGTGGGCAGTTCGATTGTTACGTGCGAGGGGGCTATTCAAAAATGGACTCGTTCAGAATTTAAGGGAACAAAGGCCGTTCGATTTTCCAAATTTTCTTCAAGAAGTCGAATTTTTTTTTAAGTTTCATTTTTTATTCCCAAAAGTAAAGAATAATATAAGTGATGTATACGTAAAAATGTTTTGAAATTGCGGTGCATTTTAAATATTTTATAAAGAATTTTCGTTGTAGACATGGATACTTGAATGCTTAGAAATTTCTTTCTTAAACCTATCATTCAAGTTTCTTTCATAAGAATTTCAATTTTTGAATATTAACAATTATGTGTGTGCTAGGGAAAGAAAAAAAAAGTTGAGATACACTGATCTAGAATATGCCATGTCTCGTGAGAAATATTCATATAAGTACTATTGTAGGCAAATCAAGCAATTTATAAGCGGTCTGCTCTTGAATGTTAATCCGCTATTTTATCATCCAGAATGGATTATCTATTGAGAGATATTCAAATGGTTGGTATATATATCAGCGGTTCTCAACCGTTTGACTAACACGTACCATCTAAAAAAAATTGAAAAACTTTAGTACCATCACTACACTTTACAATGATCATTTTTCAATTTCTCAATAAAAATATAAAATATATATATATATGTACTACACTGCCATTTGCTCAACCTATTGGTTATTTGTATTAAATATGGATACATAAAAATTATTAGATTAAAAATTGGTTACCAATTTAATTATCAAAATTTAAATTATAATACTTAATTCTAAAATTTAAAGTTAAATTTGGGCCTGTTTCAGAGTGATCAATTTCCTTATGTCTGGTACTATTTCACTTAGTTTTAACCGTAAATTAGGACACACATTCAATTTTGTTCTTTATTTATTTTTCAAATGTAACGTGGAAGAAAATCCTTGTTTACATAAATATGCTGTGCAAAAAGGCAATAAAAATTTAATAACTTCCTTTAAAATACCTTTAAATTCTTTTTTTCGGTTCAGCCAAAAATTAACAGGTGTGTTATTTTTGAAAATTTCCGTTAGAGTTCGATCACAGGAAATTATCAATTTTTATTTTTCTTCACGAGATTTTTTAATTTAGTAATTAAAAATACTTTGTTTCTTGTGTACAACCGATCATTCTCTTGCGTACCACCTGTTGAGAATCGCTGGTTTATATGATTATGAAAAATCTCGAAGGCTATCTGCTTAAGTGGTGAGATGCCTTCGTGGAAAACCTCCTCTTATACACGTTACACATGGGAAAAACCACGAAAACACCCACATACCAGCCCCGTTTGCGGAATTCGAACCTCGGACCGAACTACCAGTGTTCAGCGACTTTACCGCTCGGCCGCTGGTGTGCCCGAAAAATATTCAAATACCTGCTATTGTGAAATAAAATAAGTTGATAAGAAGGCTACTGCTGAATATTAATCTGCTATTTTATCACTCAGATTAAATCCTGTCTGTTGAAATATATTCAAATAACTGCTACTTTTGTTAACTCAGATAGTTTAATAAACTTTACTGCTGAATGAAAAATGCTAAATGCTTCCATTAAAAATTTTTAAGGGCGTATATGTAACCTCTTATTCCAAAAGAAAGAATAAATAAAATTCAGAGGCATCAAGAAAACGTAATATTATCATTTAAAATAAAATTAAACAATATTCCAAGAACATTCTATTGTAACATATTTACTAATAAAAGAAGCATTTAATACTGATAAGCTGAAATTCTACATAAGCTTAAGACGTGCTTATGTACGTATGTGCTCAGCAGAGCTGTAGCTAGGATTTTTAGAACCCGGGAAAAACTGAAGATTTCGGTCTCCTCCTGTTTTCCAAGAGTGGAAAACATTTCATTTTAAAAATTCGTTGCATCAGTTTTGTACCCCATTGGATGCTGCGCCCAGGAACAAATATCCCTACTTGCCCCCCTAGCTTCGCCCCTGTCTTTCAGTCCTAGGCAGTCAGTTGTATAAAATAATGATAGTCCCACAGAAGGATAATTCTACAGATATTAATGGCTATTCTATAGAAAACTAAAATGTAATTTCGTAAATTAATGTAATAATTTAATAGTTCTTTTAATAAAGTGAAAATGAAATAAATTTCTTAAAATAAATTATTTGTAGCATATAAATATCTTATTAAATTTTTTTTTTCAAAGCACATATTTATGTACTTGTCAAATGGTACATAGCAATGACTGAAAAGAACAGCATTATAAGCATTGCATTAAAAATTTTAAAGAACTGTATTTATATTAATCGCACCTATTGTTTTTGGTAAATCTATAAAATCAGATGTATTAACTTCTAGATTTAATATTCTATGCTACAATTAACCAGAGTCGATGGCAAATTTCAAACTTCTCTATATGTCCATGAGAATATAGCACAGGATAATAAGATATTTTATGTGAAATTTCTTTCAAAAATTTACAACTAAAAACAGAACGAAATTCTCCATAATTTTAAAGCTTTTATATGGATTTCAGCGCTGATGTCCAAATGGGAAATTTAATGCTTAAAATTTGGAACATTCTTGAATCTATCTGAAGTATAAATGCATAATAATACGGATAGACCGATAAAAGTGGATTTGCTTCTGCAGTCTCATGACTGGATGAAAGGCGTTTTATAAAAATTGATATTCCAAAGTCTACTAAACGGGAAAGAGTAGTCTATGCAACTAAACACTATTACATAGAAAAATTACAATTTAATTTTAAGATACGCTATATTAAATTCTATGATCTATAGCAGCGGTTCTCAACCTTTTGACTAACGCGTACCATCTAACCAAAAACTGAAAACATTTAGTACCACCACTACAAAGTACTACTGCCACTAGCATACTTGAACAAAGCTCAGATCGCATAAATTCACGAGTGTTAAGAGAAAACACTCAATCAGGATGTTGGGGTTTCAATTTTTGAATTTAATAGTTAAAAATACTTTGCTTCTTTGAGTACCACCTATTTTTCTCTTGCGTACCACCGATTGAGAACCCTTGTATTCAAAAGAAAGATAACTTGGAAAATTTAGAAATGGTAAACTTTGTCTTGTTTAAACGTATCTAATAAAAATAGGAAATTCTGAAAAATAACGTGGGGAAAATACACCGAGGAAATATATGGAACTTCGAACCTCTTTTGTATGGAAGATATACCTCGTAAAACATCGAAATTATAAACCCGCTGAAAGTCTTATTTGATTATCGATCATCATTTCTACATTTTCCGCTTATTTTTTAATCCGAAAAATTAGATTATGTAAAAGTAAGCGGAGAATCCGACTGAGTCATGGTAAGTTAGGGACAATGCTATTTAATGACTTTTCAGGGGGTAAACTAATCTGATTCACACATTGGCTGCAGAATGTTTAATTTATGTCAAGAACGCTTTTAGGAGAAAGATTTGAGAAGATTATTGAATTTTGTTAAATTCTGAATGAAAGATAGAGTCTAATAATTATAAACAACATCTTGAAAATTTCAGCTCAAATAGATCAGCGTTTCTCGAATCATTTATTATGGAGGACTGCTTGTAATTATTTTTTCAGATTACAAGCAGTGGCCGATTTTCGTTCGTACACCACTATACAGACTATTCAAGTTTCAGCCAGAATTCGAATTATGAATCTTCTTATTACCAGGTGGTACTAATCACTTATACCAAAAAAGCACGCTCAGGGAATATGATAATTCTTTACACACTATTTTAATCAATATACACATTTAAATATATTACACACGACCTACATAACTATACTGCATTACAAATTTAACTATCCAGCAGTTATTTATTTTGAGAAAACAATTAGTTTTTTCGTTGTGGATGTCTTTTTCTTCCACGTATTAGCCTATGTCTGTTTTATGCATCTTCTTTTATCTCAAAGGATCTTTCTGTTTTTCATTCATTCATTTTGAATTAATTGAGTAAAGGGATAACCGAGTTTGAGATAAGTATTAGATCCTGTTTAGTTGTTCAACTCAGAAAATAAACCAGACTTCACAATGCAATATTATGATCACTCGACTTAAACGATTTGATACATAGAAAGGTTTCAAAATTTCATTTGCTGCAGCATACTTTGCATATTTAAAACAGTTCATGTGATTCAGAAACATTTTAACAAATTATTAAAGATAGTTCTGCAATATGATATTATAATTTTAAAAAAAAAATTTCGTTTAAAAAAGGAGGAGTGGAACCCGTAAACGAAGTCCCGTTAGCCTTAAAACATAGTTGTTGCATTCTGATTTGCTAATACTTATTATTATTTCATTTAAAATCTTGTTTCAAAACTTAGTTACTTCGTTGTTTGGAACTATACTTAGTTTATGAATAACATCCAATTAATAAATTTAAACTATTTTTAAATTTCAATTTACCTTATCAGATGATGTAGTAAAGTTCACTTAATTTTTAAAGAGCCTCTATGACAACTAAATTAAATGCGTAACAAGCGAAAACTAAAATTTCTGAAATCTAATAACGGAAAAGTAAAGTGCATAAACTTGAACTTACCTTGAAATTTTACATAAGAAACAGTAAAGAAATGGGTAAAACAGACGCAAAGAAAGATATATTGTTTCTCATTTGTTTATCCGTACCTGCGACGGCCTACAATACGCGTTAACACAGACAGTAATTAACCTTTGAAAATGAATAAGCAAACTAACAAAACTAATACGTTTAAAGTGTCGTTTCCCTTGTTAGGCTCTCGACTAAATCCAGTTTGCCTTTAACAACTTATCTGTTGAAATATACAGGGTGTTAGAAAATTCTGTTTCCTTAAATGGAGCATTTCCATCTGAATAAGACGCCATTTTTTTTCGAGGTAAACGTTAACTAAAAACTAAGAGCGTCTTCGAATTTCAGATATTTTGTATTACTAATTTTTCAAAAGTAATTAATTTTCTAAGCTACCAATTTAAAGAGATATATTGTTGAATTCCCACCCCAATTATTAAAGAATACCTGATAGATGTATTTAGCATTTTATTCCCTTTATTTTCATTTTTACAATTAAAGTTTTTTTAGGGGTATTGAAATTAAGGAAGACCAAGAAAGGAAGTCAAAGAAATATGGTCAACTATGAATTTAAAAACAAATGCCGTTTTGTTCGAAATAAAGCCGTTAAAGAAAGGGGTCCGCTGTATTGTGCAATACTGAAGAATAGATTTTATGGCTTACTGTCATCCGATTTCGTTGTTATAAAATAAACACCTAAAACACTTACAATCAAGTCGTTCCATTATTATGAATAAGACTGAATTGTTTATAATATAATTCCACATTTCTTTAAGATTATGGCGGTGAAAACGTGCTTTAGCCCCAAAGTCGCCAGTAAAATCTCAGAATATATTGCATAAACAAAGTTGCGAAGGAGGAGCTCAGTGATGTCCATAAATGGGTGGGACTAAGTTTGTGACGTCACAATGTATTCTCTACAGATATAGAAATATGTATAATAAATTGTTGATATATGAAATTAAATCATATGTGTTAAATCTATAATATAAAGGCTCAATAACTTTCAAGTCTTACCCCTTTGATGATTTTCTTGATGCTGGATTATATTCCGGATAGTAGCTAGAAAAAACTAATGTCTTCTTTTGTGAATCATTCATAACATAAAATTACCCATACACATGACTTTGCTTTTTCTTAGTTTTATATTGACATAATATTATTTACATTTTTAGTTTAAGAGGATAATCCTATTTAAACAACAATATCCGATTACAGCCAATTCAAAAACTATCAAAAATGAAGTCCTAAAAGAAATGTTAGTTCTACGGCTTTCGTCTGGTTTCTCTCTGTTGCCAAAGCGCTCGAATCAATAATTAATTTCCTCTTCTTTTTCTTTTACCAGAGTAGTTGCCAACAAATTTAAATTCATATTATCGAACATTTTAATTTTATCATTTTTACAAATTACTTCTAAAAATGTTCCTTGTTGCTACGTAACGACACAATCCCTTAGGTACTAGTAAGTAGACAATCTTCATTATTTTCTAAAAATTTTAAGCTAAAATAAAAAAATAAAAATATTTTTTATTGCATATCAACATCATACACAGCTTTCATATCACTGTTTCTTAAATTCTTAAATCACGTCATATTCTCTGTAGTCATACTAGAATTCTACACATTCTACAAATAAAAAATATTTAATTTCTCACTATGAAAGAAAATAAACACTACAAATTTGGAACACTAAGCAATGCTTCAAACGCACACACATATTATCAATGAACTCATATTATCAAGTACAATTGCGATAGCAAATATTACGTATTAAAATAACAAAGTAAAAGTTATTTATAGGGTCAAAGTTGGTTTTGCTACTATTGAGTAGATCGTCGGATTATCGATATTTTTCGGAAAGCATCAACATATCAAAACCAAACAATTAAACAACCAAACAACAATATCAACATATCAAAACCAAACAATTAAAAATACAATTTAAATACAAAAAAAGTGTCTGAAGTATAACTTGCAATTAAAACAACAATACAAATTTAAAATATACAAACGATACATTAAACATTGCATATAAATTACGTTACATTACTGCTCGGCATAGCATATAGCCTCGCTTTGCCCATGTGCACAACTATCTGTATTCGCTCAAAAAACGTCAAAGAATTGCAAAAACTTGGTGTCCATGTACACATCGATCTATTTTCACTCAAAAAAAAAAAAAAATCAGAGAATTGCACAAATTCGGCGATGCGCACTGCCTTGGTTTCGTTCATCTGCACCTCGATCTATTTTTACTTAGAAAACGTTAGAGAACTACACAAAATCGGCATCACGCACAACCTCGGCAATCCGTGCTTTATTGGCTTTTCCTACACGCATATCGATCTATTTTCACTTAAAAAAATCAGAGAATTGCACGAACTCGGCATGGCGCACAATTTCGGCATTGCACACTGCATTGGCTTTGCCCATGTACACATCGATCTATTTTCACTTCAAAAAATATCAGAGAATTGTACAAACTGGGCATCGCACACAGCCTCGGTATTGCGCACTGCATTGGCTTTTCCCATGTGCACATTGATCTATTTTCACTTCAAAAAATCAGAGAATTGCACAAACTCGGCATAGCTCGCTACCTCGGCATTGCGCACTGCATCGGCTTTGCCCATGTACATATCAATTTATTTTCACTTAAAAAGACATCAGAGAATTGCACAAACTCTGCATTGGCTTTGCCCATATTCACATCGATCTATTTTCACTTAAAAAAAAATTTGAGAATTGCACAACCTCAGCTTTTCCCATCTTCTAGGATTGAGCCAAAAAGATAACAAAATAAGCAAATAAATAAGAAGCAGCTTTAAAACGAAGCATACAAGACATTTTTTTTTTTCATTTACACTTTTCAGGAAAAATGTAAAGTCTGAGGGGTTTTATATATGTATATGTATATAAATATATATATTGAATTTATCTCAGGAAGGAAACCCTTTTGTACCACACACCCCTAATCTTTAAGAAAATTTACTAACGTTTTATCCGCCTTTTTCGTAATATATGCAGAAAAATGGCAAAAATCCTCAGAGGAAAAAAAAAAAAAAAAAAAAAAAAACACTCGATTAAGAACCACCACATAGAACATTCAAACCGCAATTGAATTAACTGCTCAAATTAACAAGTAAAAATTTCAAAAAAAAATTCTTTCATATTTTACATTACACACAAAGGGACTTTTTTTAATGTTTTGTGTGTTACCTTTATTTATCAAATATCATGTTCTTCGCACTTAAACCATAAAATTCTGTTCAACAGTAATATCGCAAAATAATTTTAAATTCAGCATATCTTTAGAATTTCCGATACACAGTTTCGCGCTCTGGGGATAAAAAGTTTTTTTTTTTTTTTTCCCGTACTGTATTGCCATTGCTCGCTTTGAAATCTTTGAGTTTGTTAATCAAAAATTTGTTAAAGTTTTACAAAATGTGAAACAGATAATAAAACAAATTCCAAATTCGGGCTTCTAGATGCCCATATTCACGGGAGGATTACGTTACTCTAAATTTGATAACTTTTTTTTTTTTTTCTTTCCCAATGGCAAATTGTGAATAGTTACAGTGTAGTCCATTAATCTATACAAGATAACCACTATACCGTCTAGTATAGTGGTTAGGGAAGGTTTGATGGCTCTAGTTACCCTTATTTTATCACAGTGACAGAAACATACAAACGTTTATGCAGATTCTTCATTATTTAGTTTCTTTAAATATAATACAGGGCGATACTATTTGGTGGCAACAATTTGAAAAGTGAAACAACGCTTGTAGTGAATCAACATAAAATGCCAAAACGAAATTAACAGTCCTTCTGTGCAAATTGCCCCTTTGGACTAAAAACATAAAATAACAATACTTAATTTATATCCAATAGAAGTTGAAGAAACTTCCACATTGTCTCTGTTTTTAGAAAACTATACAACGATATACACTTTATCACAATGCGAGAAACATTTATGCAGATTTTTCAATATGTTATTTTTTTAAATATAATACAGGGCGATAACATTTAGTGACAACAGAATAACAGCACAGCTTCAAAATATCGGGTTGACCATGCGTGCGCGTTTATTGCTCATTCCAAAAAAAAAAACGCTCAGCAGGGGGCTAAACATAATTTCACCCACTATTTGGCCTCACCAGAGGCAGTGGTGGTGGTGGTGTATTTAATTACGGCAAAGCACACTAGGGCTATCTGCCAAAGGGGAGGGATGCCTTTCGTGGAGGACTTTCTAAGGGAAACTGGCTCCTATACACGTTACACATGGGGAAAACCACGAAAACACCCATGCAGCCAGCCCGTTCGCGGGATTCGAACCTCAGACCGAACTACCAGTGTTCAGCGACTTTACCGCTCGGCCGCTGGTGGGCTCTCACCAGAGGCAGAGATAATGATTAAGACCAATGAGTACTGATAGTTTGACGTTGGTTCGAACCCAACCGAACGGTCTCTCTTGCATGGGTGCTTTTCTAGGTTTTCCCATGTGTAAAGCGAATAACAGCCATTTCCCTTAGAGAGGCCTCCACGAAGACATTCTCCCTCCTAGGCAGATAGCCCTGTTGTGCTTAGACTTGTGCTCCAAAAAACTAATCTTCAAATTTATGAAAAAGTAATTTTTTAAGGAGAAGACTTATCTGAATTTTATGACAAAAAGGAGAAATTATAATTTCTAAATATCTATAGATATTTTAATTTAAAACTTCTATGATGTTATTTTCACTGTTATCTATTTATTAATCTCATTGATAACATTCAATAATGCAGAAAACTACTATTTTAATAACATACACCTTTATAAGATATAAAAATTCACGACCACATAAATAAAATGCAAGAACATTATATGATGTTGTCACCGGGGGCTACGACGCAAAGAAATAATTGAGAATGATGTAAGGTTAGTTACATCTTTGAATCTCATGTATTAAGTGATTAAAGCAAAATGCATATAAATTATGTATTTAAATGAGGGATGGAACTTTTTAAGGAAAGCTGGCTCATATTTACATTACATTTTGGAAAATCCCCCAAGCAGCCAACCGTTTTGTTGGGATGGTCTTAGGCAAAATTCTCAGTCTTCATGAGTTGCAGAGGGAATATTCGCTGCATCACTGGAATTGGTATTTTATTGATTTACTCAATTTTATCGCTAGTTTGCGGCCTTCGGTTAAATATTAATGTGCGTACAGTTCCATGTTTCCAGCAGTAATCTTCAAAAGCCTCTGGCATGTAAAAGATTCCTCTTCAGTTTATTTATTATAAATTGTACCGGAGCATTAATATCATTAGAAAATTAATCGAGGTGTTTTAACAGATCAACTACTGCATGAACACAAATGCATAAACTATTTGTGTTTAACAATGTTTAATAAATTGTTTGTTGTACTTTGAAGAATTTGCTAGTGCGTCTATAAAATTTATATTAATTATTTCAAATGGTCATTTGCTGGGTAGTAAGGATTAAATTTTTCTCTAGGTTATTTTTATAACGTATTTTATTTATTAAACTATATTGAAAAGAAATTTAAACGAATTTCTAATGATGACCTCTGAAACATATCATACGAAACAAAATTAATATTACAAGGAGCAAATTTTATTGTTCCGTGTATGTGTATTACTTCTATGAGTTGAAATTATTTTGTATATCTTAAGTGAGAACGAAACAATTAATTTTAATAGATACATTAATTTAAATAAATCACACCTGTCGTGTAAGCTACATTACGTTGTGTATTTAATGTTGTAAATATGTTATGTCGTTATGCAATGACTATATTCTATTCTATGTCACGTCGAAATGCTATGCCATGTCATGTCTATGCTGAGCTATGTTATTTCGCCATGCAATGTCCACCTGTCGTGTAGGTAATGCAACGCTAGGTATTTTATGTTGTAAACATGTTATACTCTAGATGGAGCGGGTCCCGGACTATACCAACGCCACCTAGACTACACTACACTACACTACCTACTTGTAGTCTAGGTGGCGTTGACTATACCCGATTAGTCTTTGAAAGGCGTCCGGGTGTCCAACCCTGCTGTCAACTGTCGTTCCGAAAAAAAAAAAAAGAAGAAAAAGAAAAAAACACTGTTCTATAAATCTTTAATATTTTTTATATAAAAATAACAGACTTTTTTTTGCTAATGAACACTTCAATTTCAGTATGACGCCAGTTTAATTCTGGCTTGATTAGAATAACGTCTAAGGTCACGGGAAAATGTCCGTTTATATTTTTTTGTGAGTACTATGATTTACTTAAAAAATGAGTCATTTCATTCAAGCAAATCAACGCGCAGTTTGTGAAATCTTTCCAACCTTGTGCCCTAAAACGACGCATGTTATAAAAGTATCGATCTGTCCAAATATGCAATTATAATCCCGTGACACTGAAACATTTTAAGGGAAAAAAAAAAAAAAAAAAAAAAAAAAACGGAAGCATGGAAGGTATGTCAAGGTTAGAATTAGGGCGGAAAGTGTCAACTAAGACTGTCGTTTTCTTTTTGAATGCATAATGTATTTTGTGCAACTTAACAGTATTGTATGCGACTTAACAGTAAACAGTAACATACATGAAATCCGCGCTTAATGCAATTAATTAATCCATCAATAAAGTGAAACCTCATAAAGCGAAAAGAGTATGCAATGGATATGATTTATAATATATCCTCAGAATATATTTGATGTTATATAAGCTAAATTTTATCTTGTATCTAGATATAAATAGAGAGATATAAATGTATGCAGACAGAAAAATTAAATTTGTTTTAGAAAATGTAATTTTTTTTCAGTCTACTTTACAGATTTTCTTTACTATTACATTCTTCATGCTCTGATACTCTTAAGATTCTTGCCGTTGGAAATCCTAACATACACAGGCTCACTAGCGGCCAGCACGTAAGATTACTGAACACAGGCTTGTTTGCCGTGGATACAGTCTTCTGCAGCTAAATCGACTGAGTGCGTGGGAGTTTCGTCGGTTTTCCGGTGTGCATGGTGAATACAGTATGTCAACCTGCTTTAGAAGTTCTCCACTAAAAGCATTTTCTCTAAGTCAATTAAACCTGGAAAAATTTTCTAGTAGCAATGAATCTAAACTTACATAATCTAAGCCACAACAATCGAGCAGTTCTCATATTTAAAATTTTACTAGTATTTTATGAGTCCTAAAAAGTCTGTATGACTTGACTAGTTACGATTCGCATAGTTTATAAGAAATCAATCATTGATCCATACTACCACAATCATAAATCAGGAAGTCCTTTTAATTTTCCTTTATTACCGCGAGGCACTAATCAGCGGCTAAAAAATCGCAACTAACTATTAAGTTATTGATGTCAACTGAAAACTTTTCGAGGCCACAGTACGAATGTATCGAAAGAAGGACTTACTGTTGACTGTGAGATCTGTTTAATCTTGTTATTCCATTTATGACCCAGAAATACTTCTTCATTAGGGAAGAAGATAAATTGTGAACTGTTCTGTCAAAACAAATTTACATATCTAGATGCCATTAATGTCCAGAAAATGTCGTATTTCTTATCGAGTTATTTATCAGGTTCGGAAGCAATACCTTCTGAAGAAATAATTTATACGCTAATTCATTTAAATTTATAGAAAATGAATGAATAAATTAGTGCTTCAGAAATCCTTTTCCGCGATCCTATACTTCGAGTCCTCTTTCTTTCTCTTCACTGCCTCCTCTTCATTTCATTAGTACTAATTCCTCCCCTTTCCAAATCGTTTCAATTGGTATGCCGTGACACAGGATATATTTGTGACATTTTGTTATAATTTTCATCCTAGTCATTTTCCGTTTTTACCGCATCCTATTTATTACTGTTTACTTCAACGATTATAAGATTTTGAACTCACTCGTCATTATAACTTACTTCTGCTGCTTGGAATGCACTGTCGTTAAATCCACAGTATTCTGAGCTTGCGGATACCTTCATTCACCCAAGTTATCTTAAAATTTACAGATACAGAACATTGTAAATCTTCATATTGAATAGTTTCTCGATGAAGTGGCGATAGGTATTGTATGAAATTGTGTATTTCCAACCTAGCCTGCTTCAGATGTCTAATAGACTATTGGCAAGATAGCCAAACAGACGACTGATAAATAGCCTCGGAGCAATAGGTAATTGGCGTTCAAAAGCCGAATCGACAGTCATGAATGGTGACATTTTATAAGTATAGCATACGCTGGTGTCCAAAATTAAAGTTACAAACACATTTCTTGCAATAATTCAATATAGCTATCTCTAGTATTTTAAAAACGGATGTCATGTCTAATTTTAGAAACAATGTTCGCATTCACAGATATAGAGAAAAATCTATTCTATAAAACATTTCTAAAGAAACGCAGATGTAGATTGATCAGTGTTCTCGTGGTTTCTTTGGAATTTGGGCTCTTCTCAGCAATTTGAAAGGGATAAAAGAATTTTTTAAACTTAATTTTTTAAACTTCTATTGTTCTTTTAAACTATTAAACTTGAATAGTTGCCCAAAGTAACCTGATTTTCCAGATGTTAGAATACCTAAGTCAGCTCAGCTTCTACTGCAGTTAGATATATTCTCTCTTCGCCGTGACTTCGAAGCCAACTCAGCTTCTCAAGACCAAATGTACTTTCCCACTCGTGTGAAGCTACGATACTTTTAAAATGCATCACTTCTTTTATTTATTTCATAAAACTCCCCCATAGAGATAAATTCAGGAACAGTGCTGCCATATCGTGCGATTTTTCTGATATTTCTATTTCTGACAAATCGGTGTTACTAAAATTTATATCTATGGGATTCTGCGAATTTTCTACTAGTCCATCACTTCCTTTTTGCTACTTTTAAAATATTTTAATACCTAGCAAATTGCGTATGTGTTAAAATAATGTATCTATGAAAATTAATCTGTAATATAAAGTAAGAATTTATTTAAGCTAAATAAATGTTATTAACTGGAGATTGTAGAGCAAGTGCAGTCAATTTCAGGAGTAATCTCAGAAGTTCAAGTGTTTGATTACTTTGCTTAATATGTTGGAGATATGTATATAGGCTTGCAATTTATTTCAGATTATATCTCTTGTGCTAAATAAAGCGAGAATTTTGATCAAGCTGAAAAATTTCAGCACCACCTTCCAAAATGCTTTGCTTAAAGCACCCATATTTGAAAGCAGACTAGATGGAATGAAAACAGACAAACCCTGACTACAAGCTGTATGAATGTAAATTCAGGGTGCATAAAAATCATTCTTTAAATTGTAAGCAAAATTCTCAATAAATATGGCATTGCAAATGCATTTAAAAACGTGACAGAATAAATCAATTGGAATTTAAATTTTGTGTATTTGTTGTTAACCGTGTATCCATATACGGACTGTTTAACATTTGAAAGAGATTTTAAGTTTACAATGCATAACATTTATAAAAAAAAGTCATTTTATCTGAAACACTATAATTAACTATAATGAATAAATGATCATATTGTCTAACATTGGATGTTTCATGTTGCAAGCATCTATGCTCACATGTACGTTATTATAATAGAAAAGAAAATATTGCATTTGAAGATTCGTTATAGAGACTTAAAAATTAACTTTTCTTCAGGAGGAAAAACATCTTTTTCCCACATCACATACTGTAATGCAAATAATGGTATTTTACGTTTTTTTCTTTGTTTCTCCTGTTTTATTATCGAAGATGATACTGTTAAAAAATAGTGCACTTAAACTTGAGTAAGGGCATGGCATTGTATCGCCATGAGAAATTTTGGCTAAAAGGCAATTTGACATACGTCGAGAGCAACTCAATAGGATTATGCTGAGTAATATAAAACAAAATTCTGTTGCAAAAAGAGGAGAAGTAACGTCATCAGGATTCTTTGTTTTTTAGCCCAAAGTGACGTTAGCCCAGATGGACATATTAGTCTCGAAACGACATTTTGCATCGAATCACTATAAATTATTTGCTGGCACCAAATATTATTGGCCTGTATGATATTTAAAAAAATTAAATAATGAAGAATATGCATTAAGGCATGTTTCCCGCATTGTGAAAAAACAACGATACCTACAGCCATCAAATTTTGAATAGCATAGTCGTCAACTCAAACATAGGTACTTGGGAGCCCAAATCTTGAATTTCGAATTTGTTTTATTATTTATTTCATATATTTTAAACTTTAACGAATTTTTGATTAAGAAACTCGATTATTTCAAAGCGAGCAGTAGCAACACACTGTACAGAATAAAATATTTTATCCCCAGCGCGCCAGAGAGTCTACTGGAAATTCTAAAGATATACCGCTTTTAAATATTTTTAGTCCAAATGGTCTCGAAATACTGCAAGCGAAGAAACGAAGTTAAAACGTTTTACACCCCGCTGCTACAAGAACAAAATTTGCTTTTAAAAAAATTATTTGTATATGGATTACACAGAAAATTATCTGTTTAAGAGAAGAGGAGATTTCATGGAGGACTTCTAAGCAAAACTGGGTAATAATCATATTACATATAGAAAAAACCCCAAAAATACCTATACACCAGATCGTTTGCCAGACTTCGAACCTGGGTCGATCTACCATGTTGGATAGATCAGAAATCCAACAATTTTAGCCAGTCGACTACTAGCGAGTTATTTTAGTTTAGATTATTTTAATACAGAAACAACTATGAGGGCTATCTGCCAAAGAGAAGGAACGTAATGGCGGACTTTTTAAGGACAACTGGCTCGTTCACATTAAACATGGGAAAAACCAAACATGCAGCCAGTCCGCTCTCACGGGTTTAAACCCGCATAAAACTGCCAGTATGCAGTGGCCTTAACCACTCGGCCACAGTAGGGATGGTGTTTTTTTTTTTAGAAAAGAGCTTCTTTAGATCAAATGGTGATTTATGGAATAAACTAAGTACAGTATAAATAATAAGTACAGTACAAAAATAATAAGTACAGTACAGAAAAGAGCTTCTTTAGATCAAATGGTGATTTATGGAATAAACTAAGTACAGTATAAATAATAAGTACAGTACAAAAATAAATAATAAGTACAGTACAGAAAAGAGCTTCTTTAGATCAAATGGTGATTTATGGAATAAACTAAGTACAGTATAAATAATAAGTACAGTACAAAAATAAATAATAAGTACAGTACAGAAAAGAGCTTCTTTAGATCAAATGGTGATTTATGGAATAAACTAAGTACAGTATAAATAATAAGTACAGTACAAAAATAAATAATAAGTACAGTACAGAAAAGAGCTTCTTTAGATCAAATGGTGATTTATGGAATAAACTAAGTACAGTATATTGCTTTCCTGTGAATAATTATAAGATAAATGCATGCCATATGATCTGAAGAGAAATCATTGAAATCTTTCACGTTTTCCACGTTATGTGCTGATGAGTTTTTGAAATAAGAAAGGTTATGAATGCTATATATAATGACTAAATAATTGTTTATTATAGACCAATTTAAGTTTAGACACTCATACAAATCATTTTAATATATTATCAAAATAAATATTTTTCTTCACTGTTTTGTTATTACTGCATTATTTAAATCAATTAAAATTAATTAAGAGCACTTTAATTTTAAACGGCCTCCAAAGAACACGAGTGATCCATATAACTACTGGAGGCCACATGCTATTGCAATATTACTATGTTTATTGCTATGCAATATTCATAAGTAAGACTATATCAGCTGAGAAACGAAATGTATAGAGTCAACACGATTGCTCTTCTTTTTCAAAAGTGTCCAACAGACTAAGAAATTTGCTGCCCAGAAACAGGTTCTAGGAAACTAGTTACAGTAATATCGTTAATAATACTTTGCAGACATGCCAAGTGTTAATAATGATTAAAGCAAACGCCAAGCACCTATATTAAACCATCTACCAATACGTTAGTTGAAAATAAAAGTGATTACAACAATAGCTTTTTTCTTTTAGTGAATTTTTATTCTGATTATTTACGATAGGAGAAAGAATTCAGACCTGATATATTTTGCGCTGCTGCCATCTATTATCGAAAAACAGCATTAAAATTACAGAACTACTAGATTTTTACGAAAACTTCGGAGCGGAATGGCGCAGAATTATTCGGTATAAGTTAAATTTTATTTTTACTAATTTATTTCTATTATTGCAGAATTAGAGGAAAATTTAGTGATCATGAGGGGGAGAATTATTATATAATTTATTTAGCATACTGGTAATCGAACCAACTACTAAACTTTGCACTTTTTCATTGACGCGTCAGTGTCGAAGCTAGGCTTTATCAACGATTCCTAAACTCTACTGCCCAGCGACTCCCTAAATTTTACAAATTTTACTGTTCCTACATTCTGCGCCTGGTGCGGCTGCACCTGTTGTCCTCGCTTTGGCGTCGGCCCTGGTAATTTGTACTGCACAGTCATAAATCCAATCCTCAGAATACCAATAATGAAATACTTAAATTTTTATCTATTTGTAATGGTTTCTGTATCAGAAAACTGAAAAAAATCAGAAGTACATCAGAATGTCTAGTTAAAATAAATACTTTTTCGACGAAAATAATTTTAAACGTAATTTTTTCTCAAATAGTAATTCAAATAAATGAGTTACCGCCTTAAAACGTTTTAATTTTTATTATCTGCTTCAATTAAGTAGAAAAACTAGCGGTAGGTTTTAAAAGAAGTTTAATGGGTAACAAGCTAAGTGGTAAATTTAAGTAACCCATGTTTTTAGTATAACGGTTTTGAAGGAAAAGAATCAGAGATAAAATGATAGTATTCTCTTTTTTCAGCTCATCGTTCGTTAAACGAGGTATTAAAATTGCTAGAAATTAATAGCAAAATTTTAAGGAAGAATTTAAACTGCATTTAAACTTATCAGATTCAGTAATTAAAATTTTAATCAATTTATGTTTGTTGCTGTACCATTAATTGAAATTATTTAATTGAGAAGATGATTCTTAATTGGCAGTCTTAATTCTCAAAGTTTCTAGCGCTTTAATTAGTGGCTCCTATAATTTGACTTACTTCCTGTTTCTAAATGGTCAGGTATTTGCTTGCAAAGTTCACGGATGTATGAAAATTTTGAATTTACTTTTAAATGTTTTTTCATAGGAATGTTATCCTTCCCAGAAGCAATAGGATTATACAGAGTGCTTAGGAAGTCCCATACTCGAACATTTAAGTACTACATGGATTTATTTTACAGGCAGCAATATCGAATGGATCTCCAAGCCAGGCGCCTAACTTTCTTAATGAAGAAATGCAAGGCCTGTAGACTGGGAGTAGTTCTATATCTCCATACCAAGGAAAAGGCTGCCATGAAGCCTGGACTTTTCAACACCACACAACACATTGCGAGGAATAGTTAAATTACGCATCTCTCGTCGCCGGTGCAGGACAGATGAATTGTGTGAAAGCGTAGAGGAAACCTTTCGAGAGATAACCTCTCAGATGACCCGCAACATCTCGAAGAAACCGTAGACATACATATGTGGGCACAATACACAGCAGAGAGGTAATAGATTCATAATTCGTACACTTAAGTATTCAACCATAAGTATACACTAAATAAACTAAATTACACTGATATTGCTCTTTCTGATATTCAAACTTAGAAGTATGGAGGCACTGTCTTTCACTCAGCAGTCTTAAAATCCGTTCTGTAAAAAGTAGGGACACGTGCTTTTCTTGGCGGAAAACAAAAAATGGTATATCAACTTTTGTGCAACAACCTGCATACATACTTTCCCCAGCATTTTCAAAATCTCACATTGCGTTGTGCTTATCTCATAGTCATATTATGTTCTTACTGCATATTTGTAACTTAAATTTCTTTTAAGTTTCTACGAATGTGAAAATACGAGGAAAGCCATGAAAATATCGAAACAGTCAGTCCGTTCGTTAGCATTTAATCCCAGGGCCAACAATCAGTTATTCAGCAATCGTACAGCTCGGCCACTCATGAGCTGCTTAACTGCGGAAGGAGACGAGAGAATTTGTTTAATTGGATGTGGTTTGGTTGGCTATGGGCAAAGCACACTACAGCTATCTACCTAAGACGAAGGATGCCTTCGTGGAAGACTTTCTAATGGAAACTGGCTCGTATACAAACATTACACATGGGGGAAAACCACGAAAACGCGCATGTAGCCAGTCCGTTCGCCTGGAATCGAACCCAGGTTGGAACTACCGTAGTGTTCAGCGATTTTATCGTTCGGCCGCTGATAGGCCTTTAATAAGATATAAGAAATTAGACAAAGGCTATGTGTCTAAGGGAAGAAATGATCTCATAAAGACCTTTTTAACAGAAAGTGGTTTGTATTCGCATTACACACAAGTAAAACACTCAGGCAACCAAACGCTCGCCGAGAATCCAACTGGGAGAGAATAACGAGTTCAGCAGTCTTATCTCGTCTACTACAAAGATCAACATTTCAAGTTTGTTTATTGCGGTTAAAGTTTGTTTATTAAGCTTTTAAAAAGCAATCTGCCTTAGGAGGCTGGCTTTCTTAGCAAGCCTACGGCAAATTTATTTGAATTAAACACGGGATAAGCCACTTTTCGTATGCGTTCAGCTTGTTCAATCTCCGGGATTAAATCCCGGGAGTAAGTGTAGTCATGTGGTAATCTTATTCACTCCGCCACTGTGAGCAGTTATGCTTCAAAGGACAAAAATATGTCACAGACTTGCTACTAGTTCTATTAATCTACACAGGCGAGTACTTAATTTTTATGCAACACATTACTTAAATAGCAACACCTTAAAATTGGGAATGTTCAGAAAAGGAAACCTACGCATTAAATAATTGAAAACCATTTGGTTTCGGTTAATTTTGATTATGGCAAAACCCTCGAGGGCTATCTAGCTGGAGAGATGCCTTCTAAGGGAAACTGGCTTTTAAACACACTTCACATGGGGAAAAACGCCCATGCAAGCCAGCTCTTCCGTGAGGATTCGAGTCCCGCGTCGAACTACCAGTGGTCGGCCGCTAATGGGCTATAAACAGTATAGACAATTTGCGCTTTCAACATTTATAGAATTACAGCAAACAGCTATTTGAAAGACGACTATTAAATGGTTTAGTACTAAAATAATAGCCACTAAAATTTCCACCAATTTAATAAGACACTTCTAAATGATAAAATGCATGCAAGTGTATAATATAATGAATATGCATAAAAATATACTTAATTCTCTTAGCGCGTAATGTCCAAATGTAACCAGAGTGACTTTAAAGTTTGTATTATGAAAGTGTGCAGCCGAGGCACCTGATGAATGTTTCCGCGAAGTGTTCAAAACAGCTCAAGTAAGAAGCATTTAATTTTGTTTCCAAAGAAAGTAATATTCATATTTTAATTAGCTTTGATTAAAAATGGTTACTCTGAACCATTTTTCTCAAAACAAAATGCGCGCTTTAAGGGTACGTGCAAGAGTACGTTTCGGTTACGTATTTAATTCCAGAATTACACCGATAATGTGTACAGTGATTCTTTCTACGCAACTTGAATAATCGTGATGGAGGATTACCTAGAAGTAGATGATTATAGCGGAGCATTCGAGGACTATTCATTTTAACAGATACATCTTCGCTGTTTTCTAAAGAACATAGGCTTCTATTCTCTCACTACGTGTGGGAAAATCAGATTATCCTATTACTAGCTAACACTGGTTGAAATCAGACTGCACTAGTGAGGATGAAATCTGGTTTTCCACAAACATCCAACAAAGGTACAATTATTAAAAAGTCGAATATGCCGCCGGAATGCCTTTTACCATACAGCACTTAAATTGAAAAATGTAAGTAAAGTCCTAAACGGTAATGAATTTTGTTGAAATTTCTAGCACTGCATGCGGAAAACTGCACATTGCTCTTTTAAAATGCTTAACCAAATTTCTTCATCTCCTTTTGATTTAGCCCGTCCTTCTCTAGCAGTGTCTAAATCTTTTCGAAAGATTTGACTTAATGAAAAGTATTGATCAGTGGATTAGCAGACATATAATATTTAACTTAATAACTTGAATATAATAAAACTATAAACGGCAAAATGACCAATTAAATACTATTTTTCAATAAAATCAAAGCTATAATAATATTGCAAATATTTTAATTTAATAAGGGTCTACGGTGAAATGTATTAAGCAAAGCAGACAGTCCAAATAATGAGCACCTGACTCTTCGATGTGTAAAGCATTTCTGTGCATCTATTAAAAAATATTGGGCAAAGAAATTTCGATAACCCCTTTCTTTCTGCCTCCCCCCTCTCTCTACAAGAAAACATACCGGATGACAATCTGAATTTTTTCTTTCGATGTTTCAGTACATGAATTTAGAATAGATATAAAATTTGAACATAGCCGACGGGCTATGATTTCTTCCCTTTAGCAGCTACGCAGTTAATGAAAAAGTACATGTTCTGTAAGCTGTATCTGGTACGTTTTCTTGTACAGCTTACAGAATTTGCTGTGGTAGGAACCAGAACAAGGCTAACATTTGAGGCGGTGCTTCTTTGTCAAATTAATAATTGTGCTTGGTCATCAGAAGTAGCAGAGTTAATCTTTCAATCTGTAATGTGAAAATTTCAAATGTCGTCAAAGGGTTATACGGACTCCACTTTAACAAGAATCAAACTTAGAAGTTAGAACTGTCTTAACAGTTTAGTGGGTTTCACAGAATGGCACTGGAAACGTGCTGTTGCTAAAAAAATTATTCCCATGAAAATGTAAGCCGGGATAACAGGTACCGTTAAATATTATGCGCATTTATAAACCACACATCAGATACAATTATTAAGGGACTAGTCTTATAATAAGTAAACTAAATAAACTTGTTGGTTTGGCAAATTTAATTTTCATTTTATAAAGAAACAAATTAAGCACTGATTATCACTGTCTTATTCAGAGGTGCGCTTCTTCAAAAGTATTTTTAGAGAAAGCATTAAAAATTGGCTTACATAAAATTGATAAAAGTAACTTTTATTACACATTATACTTTTTGAATGCTAAAATATCTGAAACGGCATTAGCTGCATTTGCTCTCTAACGAAAATATAACGCCAATAAAGAGCATAAACATTGAGAATCAGTTATCAGTATAAAATATAATTCTGAATTATTTTCAGATTTAAAAACTATGCTAAAAACTTTGGCTTTGTTCAAACTCCGTGCAAAAATTATGTCCACTGGATTATATTAGAAATATTTACGATTTTTATACTTAAATTTCAATGCAAGTTTTTGAACACCTGATTTTGCAACAAATTCGAGATCCGTGGCAGTGGCTGCTCTGTGCGCATGTGTCTTGAGCAAGAAACCAGAAAAAGCAAATGCCAGGTGGTGGACATTCTGGAACCACTAATGTTTCGGAGATGTTTTCAGCGAGAGTTGGACGTATTGTCATAACATTAACTTCTTTAGTAAATAAGTCTTCTGTTGCATTCTTTTCTTTTTGCATTTTTTGAGAATTTCTTGTGGCAGACTCCGAGAAAGGTTCAAGTTCATCGAGATATTCCAAGTTATTTTCCGCGACTTTAATATCTCCGGAAGAGATCAGTTTTTCCTCTGACAAATTACGATTAGATTGAAGAACACGTTCTCCAGGAATAAATACTTCGTCTATTAAAGGATTGTAATTTTCTTCCATCATTGCATGATTAGTGGACAATTCATCCGTAAAATTCGATATGTGCATTAGTGCATTAGCACTTTTGTTTATCTCAATTTGTGTTATATATTCAGAGCCAGTATCTGAAACCTCTTCTAGGAAGCTTTCATTTTCCATATCTTGTGTTATCACCTTATCATCTTCGTTACTTCCCGAGACTGTCAATTCAAGAACTAGATTCTCAGCAGATGAAAAATTGCTTGTAACACTAGGTGCAGGCGGATTTGAAAATAATGGATTAATATCAAGCGAAGTATTATGGATTTCCGAAACAAGAACTGGAAGAGTTTCTGACTTTATAGCACTTTCAGATACATCTAAATCGAATGCCGCTTCAGTAGAATTTTCATTAATGTTCAGGCTCAGATTTCCAGTGTCAGAGTCTTTCAATAACCTTTCTGATAAACTGAAAGAAATAGATGTAAAATTTGATAAATGTTCACCAGCAAGATTGGAGAAACCATTCATATCTGAAAAAAAAAAAAAAAAAAAAAAAAAAAAAAAAAAAAAATACAGTTTAGAAACTGGCAATAAATGTGAAGCAACAAATTAGCTTACAAATGGAAAAAGCAAGAAACTAAAACGCTATTTTCGCTTAGATAATAATTTCCCAGATTAATAATTATTTAGAGAACACAAAAGTATGCTACGGCTATCTGCTTAAGGGTGGATTCTTTGGCAGAGAACATTTCAAGGATACTAAATTGGTTCGTATTCGCGTTACACAGAGGAAAACCACGAAAACCTCCTTGGGTTGATCTATCAAATTTTCCTCGTTCGGCCGTTGGTGGCTCTTACAAGCTTTTATTTCGTTTATTTGCGATGTTTCATTATGTCTGAATATTGTCATCGATATTTATCCTACTTCCTGGGAAGCTATCGATTTCAAATTACACACTGTTTGTTGATGACAATGCAATGTGGTGAAGTTTTTTTTTAAATTCAATTCACGCATATCTTCGTTTAGGATATACGCTAAAAAAATATCAGAATTTTACTGTTTGCACCATCAGATACAGCAGAAACAAATCTTTAAAAGGAAACTTATTTCTTAATTGAAATTTAATTCCTAAACTTTTGGCAAGTTTTCGAAAATTGCTCAATTTGTTTTACTATTTGATGTCCATTATTTTAAAATTTCATAGGATATAAAATTTTGATTTTTTACGTATTATAAAACAAATACTTCGCCTTCTTTTCAAACAGTTATAAATATTAATTGAGTGATTGTAAAGTAATTACGAGATTCGTTAGATTAAGAGTCATTATAGGCTTTTATTCAATGAACCATTATTTAAAATGGCTATGATAATGAACTCAAAACAGAAAAAAATTACCATACAGTTTTATGGGAAAGGAGTAACAATTCATTTTACAAAATTCATCTGCAATTTTGCATCACGAAACAATCATGTGGCGCACTTGATAACAATGCACAAATAATTACTTAAGAATTTATTCCAGAATTGATTTCTTATTATCGAGTGTGCCCATGCTTTATTATCCGCGGTATGAAATCGTAGATGGATTTTGTGAAAAAAAATTGTTTAATTTCCTTTTCCTATAAAGCTGTATATGTTTTTTATTTGAGCTCGTTAATTATCATATCTATTTTAAATAAAAGCGTATTGTATAAACAACTTTTTAAAATTTTATTAGAATTTATCCAATTCATACGTAATTAACTTTTTAATCATGGCATTTAAATTATTTATTTTTAAAAGTTTTCATAGTAATTTTTTTAGTCACTAAATGAAGGATTCACAATTTTATATAATATTTTTCAACAGGAAAATATATTTATTGTATTAGTGTACATTTTTGTTAAATTTCTTGTTGTAAAATATTAGAAATGCGTATAAAATCAAAGTTATAGAAGCTCAATTTCAAAATACGAATATATATGTTTGGCACAAATAAATTCATTTGTAGGCTCATCAACAGTAGAGCGGTAAAGTCGCTGAATGCTAGTAGTTCGTTCCGGATCGAAATCCTGGGTTGCTGTGTGCAAGGTTTCGTGGATTCGCTTATGTATAACTTGATTATAAACCCGTTTTCCTTAGAAAATACTCTCCGAATACATCTTTGCTCTCAAGCAAATAGCCCTCGAGTGCTTTGTGGTAGTCTAAATAATTCTGTCTTTGGTGAAAGTGTTTTTTGCCAAAAATTAACATAAAAAATAAACAGATTTCCTTATAATGGTTAAGTTTTATTACTAACAGAACTATAACAAATATAACAAAATGAAATGTACAAAAAATTAATACAATTTCAAATATTTCAAACTTAAAAATCACTAGCCCCCAAAAACGTTTTAAAGTGATTCTGCGCAGAAAAACAATTGTTTTGCTTTAAGGTATAATAATGAAGGCCTTGCTTGTTTAATAATGATAGAAATTAACTGTAACAAAGCGTGTAAAGCTATCTTCCCAAAAGGTGTTATAATGTTATCGTAATTGAGTTTTCTAAGTCAAACTGGCTCGTATTTATGCTGCATACGCTCTAACAAACTAGTCGGAAGAACAGATTCCAACCCAACTGAGACTACTAGTGTTGGAGCGATGTTATCCACTCTGCCACTGATATTCATTAAGACAATGTTAAAACCTTAGTTTATTTTAATACACTAATCTAAATTTATCAATATACTTTTTATTTCAACAACCAGTTTGTTCAGCTGTAAAGCATGCAGTTTTATTTGTACGAATACTTACCTTCATACTCTCCCTAACATACAAAATGCCGTATTAAGAAGGAATACTTAAAAAGCAGACCAAGCATAGACAGCCAAACAGCTGCAGAACAAATTATTTAAGCTACACACACTAACAATTCCCAGTGGTCTGTATTACGCGGTGATCAGTTAGTGGGACGCTCGAATTTGAACGATACATTCATAAATAAGTTTTCATTCTGAAAATAATTTGCGTTGATGAAAACTTTTGTTAAATGTTACGCGTTTTTTCAAATTGCAAAATATGCTATCTTAAAACTTTCGCATGTTAATGAAAAAAAACTTAATAGTAACTGTAGAATTTTGAAATGATCTTTTCATTATTCTAGATAGCAATGGCACTGCTTTCTCATTTTTAATATTTAAGTTCACACATTTTGTTTTGAAAAAAGATCTGAAAATCATTCGAAAAGCCAAAATTTGCTATGAACTCTTTGCATAATAAAATCCTCAGACTAATGACCATCATTTTAAAAATAACCATTAATTACAAGGGAAAAGTAAACAAAAAGTTAATCGATTTTTTTCACGATGCCTTACTAAACTGGATATAAACAATTTCAGATACTTACAAATGAAAAATGTTTGAGAAACTTAGTATTATCTTCTGAAAAATTTTAAACTGGCTAGAGAAAACTGAAAGGTAAATTAACCTTAAAAAAGAGTAGAGTTTTCTTTAAATTTTCTATGAGGAGGTATACAAAAGTATTATATGAAATTCTGAACCATGCGTTCAAGCATCTATTTGCTTTACTCCTTGAAAGTTTGTATCAAGAATTAAAATGTAGATTCAAATTGTTTTTTCCCCTTCAGTAAGCCGGACAAGACCATCATAGTTATAAGATAAGACATTAGAACCTGGTAATTTTTTCATATAATCTTAATCATTCCAATGAAAAACACTATCCATTTTTTATATAACTGACCCACCAGTGACCGGGTAGTAAAGTTAAATAACACTGGTAGTTCAGTCTAGGGTTCGAATCCCGGCAAACGGGCTAGCTGCATGGACGGTTTTGTGGTTTTCCACATGTGTAACGCGTATACGAGAGCCAGTTTCTTTTAGAAACGTATCAAATTTTCATGTGAGCACCGAGAGGTGAGAGTTAGCCTTAAAATAATTCGTAGTTAGAATTAACCTTGCAGTTGTTACGATGTCTTGTAATTCGATTTTGAGATTACAGATTATTTCATGCAATATTATGTAGACAAACATAGTTATCGATATCTTTAAATAAATTATTATAAA
This sequence comes from Stegodyphus dumicola, assembly GCF_044657685.1. Classification (NCBI taxonomy): domain Eukaryota; kingdom Metazoa; phylum Arthropoda; class Arachnida; order Araneae; family Eresidae; genus Stegodyphus; species Stegodyphus dumicola. Next base: position 241,660,780 of record NC_140768.1, on the reverse strand, counting down.
ATTATATTTTCGATGCTTTTAAACCTATTTTTATTTAAACCTATTTTATTTAATTTTAATTTTTGGTCTCAGTATCGCCAATTTTTAAAATTCTTAGTGTGAAAAACACGGAATCCCTAAATGACTGTCTTAAAATTATTTATGGCCCACCAGCGGCCGAGCGCTAGAGTCGCTGAGCACTGGTAGTTCGGTCCGAGGTTCGAATCCCGCGAACGGCTGGCTGCATGGGCGTTTTCGCGGTTTTCCCCTTGTGTAACGTACATACGAGCCAGTTTCCCTTAGAATGTCCTCCACGAAGGCATCCCTCCCCTTAGGTAGATAGCCCTCGAGGCTTTGCCATAACGACACACACATAAAATTATTTATACCCAGGTTACGGGCCCAACAACGGACAGATGGCAAAGTCGGTGAACACTGGTAGCTCGTCCAAGGTTCGAATCCCATGAACGTGCTGGCTGCATGGGCACTTTCGTGGTTTTTCCCATGTGTAACGTGTATACAAACCAGTTTCCTTAGAAAGTCCTCCACGAAGGCATTCCTTCCCTTAGGCAAATAGCAATTGAGTGCTTTGTCATAATCAGATAAACTAAACCAATCATATATAATAATTTCGTAATACAGGTGTTAAACCGTTAATAAAACTTATCTAGTATTTTAGCCCTTCAAGATCATTATTTTAAAGTTTGATGCTCGTATCAGCCGGTAATTTGAGAAAAAAATTGCAGTTTACTTGCGCTTAGTCCATAAGTGCAGATAACCATAGGATGTTAAACAAATCTAATTCACTGAAACATAAATTATATTTTCCATTTACAAATTTTAGGCCATTTGCCAGAAGAGCAGCAAAGGCAAACTATTATAAAATAGCAACATAACATTTTCATATTTGAAAGTGAAGCACAAAAAATTTCGAGGCATTCTTTTCCAAGTTTGAAGACTAAGTTTATTTACAATATTTATTGAAGTAGATTTTATTTGTAACATAGTTAAGAGCATGAGTTTACGAAACTATTCATATGTCAGAGTAAGACAAAAATTCCATATTCACTTTCTCTCTAGACATTCTCTTTTTTCATGTCATAAATGCTAGAAAAGTGTTGCTTTTTTGACCTTAGGAATTTAAAAAGTTTTAACAGTTCTTTAAGAAATTGATACTTTTATTGCATTGTTAATTTTAGTATTTTATAATTTCGCATTGTTGATTTTCGGCAAATAAAAACTGTCGTCAAACAGCGAGATTTAGCTCCAATAATGCATACGCGTAACATTAACACGCTTACAAGATAATGCGCTTTGATAACTCATAAGTTTACACGCTTTGGTTTTAAGCAACTGTCAGTATGCGAAATTAGTTTTTGTCAAAGTAAAAATGAAAATTTCTCTTGCATTTTAAAAAATGAAAATTTGGGATCTACCTTATACGGAACAACATACAGGCATAAGTAAGCGGGACACCATAATTTCAATATATATTTTACAGTGCAACACCGGCTTAATACTGTGCAACACCGGCTTAATATTGAATAAGTACACCCCAAAGGCGATCTGAGGATCTCCCACCACTCTTTCCCTACCACAACCACACGAAAGGGTTTTCGGTTAGCCATGTATTTTGAGTGCTCCCTTGCCACACAGACAATGTCCGCTTACAAAAATCCACGCCTTCTCCGAGATTCGAACCCAGACCCACCGGTACGGCAATCAGTGTCGGTAACCACTATAGCAAGATATTTTCGAAGTTACCAGTTTGGTTATACTGGGGTACATGCTCGAGGCATTAAAGACTCTGGAACTTGGAAAAATGGCACAGTAAAAGCACCACTGAAAACCGTAACACTTAGATTCCTATTTAAGTAAATATGTGTGGTGATGAGTTCACAAGTGAAGTGACCGTTTTGTTAATATTTTAAATCCCATTCAGATTTATAGCCGTCTGAACGATTTGCGTTACTTTTAGTAAAGTTTTACATGAAAGGAATACATGTGGCATAATATTATAGTGAAAATATGACAACACAGGTAAAATTACATTTGTCAGATGATCTCAAAGTTTGAGTTCATATTTATTAAGCATTTTATATGCTGTATCCGTAACTACCATCTGTTACCGAATTGAATGCAGATTAAACGAGGATTGAGATTACCTAATGATATAAAAATTCCACCAGAAAGGCCCGCCAGCGGCACAGCGGTAAAATCACTGAACACTGGTAGCTCCGTCCGAAGTTGGCGAGCACGAGCTGGCTTCATGAGCATTTTTATGCCTTTTCTCATGTATGAGGTGTATACGAGCCAGTTACTCGTAGAAAGTCCTCCACGAAAGCATCCTCACCTTAGGCAAATAGCCCTCGAATATTACCAAAATTATACCTTTCACCAGAATGGTTGGCGCAAGTTCACCCTTATTGGCGCCAGCTTTCATGGTCGACCGCAAAATACGGATTTATACGCATAATATGCTATTACATTTATTTAATTAAAGAAATAAAATAATGTAATCCTAAGTAAAATATCAATTAGTACATGTGGCGTAATATATAATGAAAATGTGACAACACAATTTTGCTCAAAAAACTAATTTGGTTGATCTTTAAATTATGGTAACTTAACGATTTTTTGGCGAAAATTTGGCGACCAACTTTTCTACAGCAACCCTCTATTTTTTTTTTTCCCGCCGCCATTTTGTCTTCACGAAGTAAAGACATGTTTCTTTTTATCTACTGAACACTTCTTCCAACAATCTACTAGCCGAATTACACTTATGCTAGAAATTTTATCTAACAAAACTGCTTAATCATGACAAATATTCACTGCAAAATTGGGAAAAGTGCACAATACCATACTCCTTACGCATTTTTCAAAATAACACATACACATAAACCATGTACACGTCGACTTATTTTTACTTAAAAAAACATCCCAGAATTACACAGAAATGGCATTGCGCACACTCTTCACTATATCCATGTACACTGCTTTTTTCTCATAAATTAGAAAAATTTCACGAAAATGCATGACAATTTTCTGAATCTTTAAACCCGTTAAAAAGAACATATATGAAATTACCTAATAACGAAAAAGTATATACCCTTTCCAAATATGAACATTTCCACGTATAAAATAAAATATCCAAAAACTTTTACCTCTAAATTATCTATTATATTATAAACGTCACCAACGAATTCATACCGCAAACATTACAAATACTTAGTGTCAAATATTTAAATTATTTCCATGCACGTTTACTTCAACTAAAACGTATACCAAATTCCTACAAACATAAAATTCACAAAATAACTATCATTTAATTAAAATATAATTAAATTCAAAAACACTACTTAAAATATAAATAAGCACATACATTAAATTAATAAAAAATAGCTTACAATCCTAGTTACTTTAAACTAAATCATTGCTAATAACAGTTTTCCTAATAATACCAAATTACTTTACTTCCACCTTACATTTAGAACAATGCATAAAAATAATATCCTCAAATAATTAAAAATACTAATTTACCTAATCTTCAGAATCTTCAGTACGTGGCACGCACACTTCCACTATTTCACACAACACACAATGAAGCTTAATACAAAATAATATAGTACTACAGTTTCCCAAATTTCCCCCTTTTCCGATTAAAGAACCGTAATTCGTCCATTAATATCACATGACATATCCCATGATCTCTCATTTCCCTCACACAAAATAATGCGTAATCGAAACTGAGTACTGCTCACATTATTACCAAAGTCCCAGGTAACCTTTATCGCCTCCAAAATGTCGCCAAACTACCAGTTACCATATTATAAAAATCAGCCATTTTTATTTCTGAAGCATGAAATAATGAGCATAATGAAAAAAATAATTTACATTTCACATCTCTTTTAGACTATTGCAAAAGGGCTTAAAACGCTTTATATTCTCTCCTTTCATGCAGTTTTCAGAGTTTTCTGTATAAATTGCATTAATTATAATAAATGAAAAATAATTGGAACATTACTTCGCAATGCGCAAGCCTTTAAAAAAAAAAAAAAATGACTGGAGGTATGAAACAATTCTTAAACGACTTACCAGAGATTAAGATTGCCGTCTTTAGAACTTTTTCTTCCCCTTCAATAAACACGTCTTCAGAAATATTATTCAAACCCGTTGATAACACTTCTGTGTTGTCATTCTCTTCTACAGCGTCGGTCTTGAAATCTTCATCAAGAAGTTTAGCTAAATTTGACAGCAGAATGTTTTCATTCGCATCAGGATTACTAACTGTCTGTTTTTCACAATCTAAATTTTGGAACTTATCTTGAGGAACATTTTTTTTAGGACATCTGAATTCTCGCAACACAATGGCTTCGATGATATATAAACTATAAAAGTAAATGAAAACTAACGCGCTCACATTCATTCTGCATGCCAGCATGTTCTCTCGATGGATGATGTACAACAGTAGCTGGAAGGTCCACTGAGGAAATCTCCAGTTACATTTCACGCTATAAGATAGGGGTACTAAATCGATGTAAAACTGATAAATAATCGATAATATTAATTTAAAATTTAAATCACATTATGAAAGACAAATACAGGTGGCTTTAAATTGGTAAGTACATTTTCAGTAATTTATTACGCAAAAAAGGAAGATATAAATCAGTTACAGCCATACCGAGAGTAATGCAAACTACAAAAGTATTTTGTAGTACTCGTATTTTTATGTAAATTACAAAAGTATTTGTAATGTAAACTACAAAAATATTTTACTTCACACTCCTCCAGCATATTCTGGATATGCTGGAGGAACAAACACATGTTTTCTAAATTGTTTCTATGACCTTTTGTTTCAAATCTGCATGACTTCTTTTCTCGTAGGACTGCATCAAAATTATTCTCACTATTATTCCTCTTTATCTAATATTTTTATCTTCTCGTATTTTCTATACTTGCAGGGTGAAGTCCGGTTATGAGGTTATTGAGTTAAGGTAAAGCACATGAAATCTATCTGCTTAAGAGAAAGGATGCCTTCGAGGAGGACTTTCAAAAGGAAATTGACTCATGTTAACATTACACAGATGGAAAAGCATGAAACTCCCACATAGCCAACCCTTTCATCAGGATTTGAAGATTGATTCATTTTTTGAATAATAAAAATATTGAAATATTCACTTCACAACCAGTATAATAAGTAATTTTCTTTTAAAGATTTCGTGATAATATTCCTGTGATAAAATATGTACTATTTCCTGCTTACATTATCTTCAAAATGATTCTATATTTTCTGTATGAGCTTTCAAGGCAGGCCCAACATACACCAACAGCATTGATTCGTATATGAATATATATTTGGAAATGCCAACTAGAGGTTCTAGAAATAAACGAATAGGAAAAATTAAAAGAGCACAAAAAAAAAAAAAAAAAAAAAAAAAAAAAAAAAAAAGATTTTGCACTATTTTTATTAACCATATGTTTACAACAAGAGAATAAGGTTAGGGGACCCAATCGCCAAATCCTGGTGGTGAAGCATCATCATACATTACCTAGTAGCTCGGGCGCCACTGTAGAGTCATTTGATTATTTTGAAGCAGAATACATGAAAACTGAGCAGTGCTTTCGCCGGGATTCAAACATAGACCTCTAGAATACGGGCCGAATGCGCTACCGTTACACCACGAAGGTATGCTAGAAGGAGGGAGAAAATACCTTATACTCCAACTTTTAAAAGGCGACTGGGGATTAAGGGACCCAATCGCCAAATCCTCGTGGTAAAGAATCATCATCCACCACCTCGGACGCCACCACTGTAGAGATATTAGTTTTTTTTTTTTTTTTTTTTTTTAAAGCAGAAAAAGTGAAAATGAGCAATGCTCTCGTCCTGACTCGAACCTGGACCTCTCGAAATACGCGCCGAGTGTGCTACCGTTACACCATGAAGGCAAGCAGAAAGGATAAAGAAAAGTTAATTTTTTCCATAATCTTCAGAACGAAGAAACGGCAATATTTAATGATTTATCACTTGCGTTCTGCTCACAGAAAAGTTCTTACGTTTTTGCGACATTAACACATCCGTACATAGGACGGCCTAACTAGTAATTTAGCTTTAAAAAAATGTTCCAAAAATTCTCGGCTTGTAGACGGAAATATACGGCATATTTTACTAAAATAATAAGAGTATAAATTGAATGTAATTTAGACAAAACAAATTAGTGCCAAAAATAATGTATGCCAAAATAATTAGTATTTACTATTTTATCAAAAAAAAAAAAAAAGAAAAGAAAAAGAAAAAAGAAATATTAAAGAGATTGTAGAGTGATTAGGTTTTTGACTCTAACCTGGACCTCTCGAATACGCGCCGAGTGTGCTACCGTTATACCATGAAGGCATACTGGTAGGAGGGTGAAAATACCTTAATAATACTGCCCCTTTTAAAGGGCGACTGAGGATTAGAGGACCCAGTCGTCAAATCCTGGTGATGACGATCTACCATCTTTTAGTTCGGGGGCCACTGTAGAGTCATTAGGTTTTTTTGAAGCAGGAGGCATGAAAAATGAGCAATGCCCTCGCCGGGACTCGAAGCTGGGCGTCGCGCCGCGTGTGCTACCGTTACATAATGAAGGCATGCTGGAAGGAGGGACAAAATCCCTTATAAAATTAAAAATCAGTTTTTAAAAGTGTTCTAGTTTTTACGGCATTAATATTTGTTTTCAAATATCATTTAATATTTTCAACATGGATTCAGAAAGATTTTTTATTTCTAGACATACTTCGTTGCATTTACCTGGTAATAGTGATTCCAACTATTCTTTTGGAAAAGATATCTTGTTTCTTAATTTTACATTCCAATTATTGTAAAATTTGTTTGACAAGTATTATATTTAAACATGGAAAAAATGTTTGGATTATGTTAAAATTTGTTACAATTAAAATTAGAATAAAATCATACATTCATAACAATGTGCTTAAGAGCATCATATTGGAAGAATATGAAATTATATTATAAATTTTTATGCTGATATTTCTAAATTTCATATTAAGATATGAATATATCTCTAAAGATTCACATTACTTTAAGTTTTCCATGGACCACATACATCCCTAAATTATAATTCCTATTTCAACATATTCAACTATTGAAGCAAAATTTTACTTTTCAAACTTTTTGTTAGGGCTTTATGATTTTATCCCAATTATAAATAATATTCCTCATAGATTATGAAAAAACATCTAATTTAACATTTTTGGAAAGGGGGGGGGAAGGACTAATGTAGAATTTTATCTCTTGTAACTCAGGTCTCATATTCAGTAGTCTAAATTGTTATTCTAAATGTCTCTGAATTATCATAATACTCCACATGATACATAAAATTTTGCTACAAGTTTCAAAGCACTAAGTGTTTAATGATTTTGGAATTTACAACTATAATTAATTGTAATTCCAAAAAGTAACTTCTAAACCATCTTTAATTCTGAATTCTGTATCAAAAATTGCTGCATCAAAAAATTGTTTAAATTAACCATTTTAGCAATTTTTCTAACAGACATTTTTTTTCCCTTGGTCGATAACCAAAAACTACATTAAGAATTTCTATATTAGGTAATATTTTTTAAGCAGCCATGATAACAAAATACTGAAAGAACCCAAATTCTAACTTTGTCAAAGAATTTAAGAACCAGAAGTAACATTTTCATGCAAAATATATGTATAACAAACTGGGTTTGCTTGCCTTTTTTATGCTTTTAATTCTGCATGCTGAAATAAGTAAATATACTATACTTTTGAAAAGTAAAATAATGGTAGATATTTCAGATCTGTTTTACTGAAATTATTCTGAGCTTTTACTAATATTGCACTAGTGTTGCATTTCAAACTGTTTCTTTTATTAATCAAAGAAAATTAAGTTACCTTGAATACTGCTATATTGAAAAAATGCTAAGTATTTAGAATTTTTTCAAAATGAAACAATTAGTACTAATAAATTAGTACAATATTCAAAAATGGAGGTAGAAGATAGAGAGTTTTAAATGGAACTCCAGTATAGAATTTTAAAGGGAATGAAAGCCCATATGTGAAATTCTTGTTGAGGATCTTGCAATTTCTAAAACTGGCTTTGATAATATGCCATATTATTATTAAGAAGTGAATACTTATATTTTTGCAATGTCATGAGGTAATGAAATCAAATTTCACCAGCACTTCTATAGTTTTTTAATAAATTTCATTATCTCTTTTTTCATATAGTTTATTGTTCTTATTTCCGAAAGCCACATTTTTTAATGGCTTGCAAATAAATATTCTAGTTTCTAAGTACAGTTGCTGTTCTCTGTTAATTGTGCAATTGTTATCAAGTAGAATGTTTCTAACTTTTACCATATATTTCTTACAATTTTACATATGCTTTACATTAATTTTATGCTGAGGCAGATGCTGTTCTCCAACCTGAAAACACCTGCATTTACTTTACACAAGGCATTTGAAACAAATGAAAATATATTATTGGATAATTAAAACACAATAACACGCTGAACAAATACTAATTCAGAAGTCAAACAACAAAAATCAGCGTTATATTTTCAAATTTTCACAGGACTAGTTTCGATGGTTTAACAGAAACATCATTCTCAGCTGCAAAAGCGCAAATGAATGAGATAGGATATAATGATTAGATAAGATAAGAAAGCCTGTACAGGAGATAAGCCACTGGCACCATCTGTTGGTGAAACCAGAACTAAAACATAATTTCTTTAAAGGCTGAAGGCAAAGATGGATTGGAATTAGGGTCGTTAACTAGAACAGAAAGATTTTTTTTTTTTTTTTTTTTAATGTGAAATGCCTCTAGAAAATCCAAACTCAGAAGACTTCTGTTGCCCATCATTGTTGGTCCGAAAATCACACTTTCAATTTTTCTGCTGCCAAATTTATTCAAAAAACATCTTCCATTGGTGCACTGGAGTTTCTAGAGGCATTTCACATTCAAAAAAATCTTTCTGTTCTAGTAAACGACCCTAATTTCAATCCATCGTTGCCTTCAGCCTTTAAAGAAATTATGTTTTAGTTCTTGTCTCATCATTATATCCTATCTCATTCATTTGCACTTTTGCAGCTGAGGATGATGCTTTGGTTAAACCATCGAAACTAGTCCTGTGAAAATTTGAAAATATAGCACTGATTTCTGTTGTATGACTTCTGAATTAATATTACTGGATGCTTAATCATAATAGTAACTAAGTGCTTCAATGTAAATGTTGGTAAGGCAATGCAATTTTACAGTTACGATTTTAATGTGGATTTTAGATATAATTTCTACATATAATAAAACAAAGAGTCTGTCTGTGTGTGTGTGTGTCTTTCGTTCGCGCTGCGCATAATCTAATAGATCCACGGCTACGAAATTTGGTACATAGGTGCATCTACACAAGAGCCAGTGCACCTCGAAGCGTATTTTTTTTTTTTTTCGAAATTCGAATTCGAATTTTTTTAATTTTATGTTTTGTGATGAAATTGCATCATTTTGAGACATAATGGGCTATAGGAAAGCGAGATTTTACTCTACACACTCCATTTTTACATCGTCATGAAACGTAGGCACTTAGCTATTTTATGAACTTAAAATTAATTTCGTGTTTCAATAAATCGATTCAATATGAATTTATTTAACAAAGAGAGCTTAACACCTTTTCAGGGGGATATTTTCTAAAAATGTTTATTTTTAAAAATGTACAGTTTATTTTTCTTTGATTTTTGGACATGTTAAACTTTTATCCTTGCGACTGCTTTTACAAAAAGAATTTTGGAAAAATAATAATATTTTGTATTTTTAAAGAATTTTTTAAATGAAGCTTCCGAGTATACTTCTTACATCTCACATCTTTAAAAATGTGATTTTGGCAACAGTCTTATTGTTGTTGATAGATTTTTGATGAAAACGCATCATTTTGAATAGTTTCATTCTTTTAGAAATATGGGTTTGGCAACAATTTTTCATCGTATTTCTTATGTCACTCTTTTTAAGAGATTGGCATATTTCATTGTCATTTTTTTATATTGATTTTTTTTTGATAAAGTTGTTCTGCAGAGTGAAATTCTGAGAGGCATTTTATGTTTTTTGAGTTGCTTTCATGTTATTTTTTGCTTATTTCACTGTTTGTAAGATATTGAAAAGCTTTGCATGATTTTTTTTTCTTCAACGGAAAATTGGTTAATTTTTTAATTAGGATAATTAATATTTGTATTAATAGATATAGCTTATTTCATTGTAATTTTTTTCTCTTGAAAATATAAGATAAAATATAATTAATTATACTTTGCTTTTCAGAAGTTTTTGTTTTTTGTATTCTTTTATGTTATTTATTGCTCATTTCACTGTTTTTAAGATATCGAAAAGTTTTGAGTGATTTTTTAAGGAAGCAAAGTTCTTAACAACCTTTATACCATTTGAGTTTTTAAGATTTTGCAAAGGGAAGTTGGTTAATTTATTTATTAGAATAATTAATATTTGTATTAAGGGATATTGCTTATTTCATTGTAATTTTGTTATACGTAATAGCTTTTTTTATGAAGTTGTTCTGCAGATTAAAATTCTACGCAGTTTTTAAATTTAACGTTTGGTGTTTCCTTCAGCCATTTTTCCTGTATATTTAAAAGCCAGACGAAGGCTGGCAGCGAAGCTGCTAGTTACATTATAAAACAATTGTTGAAGAATACAGTAATGTTTATGAAATATGTGCCATGTTATTTGTTTTATAACAGTGTTGCTCTGGATGCTGGAATGATGAAACCAAGACTACAGGTTCCACTCTGAAATAAGACTTGAAGATTTATATGTGCCCTCCCTCCCTTTCTAGCCAGTGTAACTTTAATCTACCTCTGATGATGTACTTCTAGGACTTGGTCATTAATGAGGAATGTTTGAGAAGTAAGTGATTGGTCATACGACAAAAAATATTACTCTAACATTGAATTACATTTTAGCTTTAGCCCTTAGAAGGTACTTTTGACTGTATGTGTGCATGCATGCGAAAAGTAGTAAAACCAGCCCTGCTATAGTTACATATTCTAGCCATTTTCTACCTTGGCCTAAAGGGGAAAATTATTTTAAATTATTATTGGGCTGCAAGAAACCTACTTCCTATTCTTCTTTAATTATGAAAATATATTTTTGATTTTTATTTTTATTTTATATATTTTGTACCATTATGTGCTTTTGCATATTATTCTTTGAGCCTAAGGACACTCACTGTCCACTAAGAACATTACATAGAAACATATGAAATTAAAATTATACTACCTTAATGTTCCTGAAAAATGCAACACCATGAAGGAATTGTCGGAAATTTATTATTCCACCTATTACTGATATTGATGCAAACAAATGGTCAAATTTACAAGACAAAAATCAAAATGAATATCAGAAATCAGTACTTTGTGTGTCTGCCACACTAAGCGATGAGAGCCTGTACATGCTGTGCCATTCCATATGGCTTCGACTTGATGCTAAAGTTCAGTTTTAGTCTGAGCCCCACCAACTGTATGAGCGAGTCGCCAACCAATGAAATCTCAAACATGCTCAATGGGCAAATTTGGGGAATACGCAAGCCATGGAAGAAGCAAAACATGCCATGCCCTAAAGAAGGCTTGTGCAATCTGAAAAACATGTGCACATGCATTATCCTGCGGAAATACAGTGCCCAGAATGTGTTGAAGAATGGGGAGGACCTCTCGCTTCACAACTTTCCTTATATAACAATTATTGTTGAGGTTGCCTGCAATCTGCACTAGTTGGGATGCACAATTATACCCAGTAGTCCCCCACACCATGATTACCAGGCGTTTGTGCAGTATGACAGTGAATAACTCACTGTGGAAGCAGATGTTCCTTTCTGTAATGTCTGATGCATACTCTTCCATCACTGTACTTCAGATTGTAGCAAGATTCATTAAAGAAAACAACTTGTTGCTGCAGAGAATGCCGCATACTGTGTCGCCATGCCCACTGAAATTGGAGGTGTCTATGATTTAGCAACTTGGAGTGATTAGCAACTTGTCTGTGATTTAGGAACTGAAGTTGGAAGTGTCTGTGATTTTTAGAAATCCTGCATAGAGGAACCCCTGCATGAAGTTCATGCTACATCAGAAGGTGACAAATTGTGGAGCTAGACAACACAATGTTGTGTTAACACATGAGAGGACGCTGTAGGATCCACCACAGGCATGCAGATGAGGTGTCTGCTATCCCATGCCGTTGTGCTACTGCATTGCTCACTGCAAGAATTTCAATTCGTTTGGTTCTCCTCTGTCCATTTATTTCAAACATATACCTTGGGCATGGTATTATGTTGTGTGCGGGCTGCGACTAATCAATACAAAAGTCGACCCTTTTGCATACTGATAATGCAGGCTCGTTTGAACTCCGTTAGTTGTTGGTATGGCTTTTTATGCTGTCAATGAAGCATGCTGACCACTAATTAGACATTCACCACAGACAGAAGATGATAAACAGGTTTTAACACAACTTTACAATCTTTTATATACATGGAACAAGTGGTTGGTTCTCATTCCATGCAGGTGCAATCACTTTGTAATTCTAATAATTTGCATGTCTTACCTCAAATCATATTATTTCCTGTACATTTGGTTCAATTTGCATAATTCCTTCATGGTACTGCAATTTTCAGAAGCATTAGTGTATATACTAACAGCACTTTGAATTGTTTTACAAACAACAACAACAACAACAACAACTTAAAAAAAAAAAAAAAAAAAAAACCACTTTTAGATAAGAAAATATTAATTTATTATATTTTATTTCATATACAATTTTTTTTCTATATGCATGATTTCACAGTACAGCTGAGCAATATTTGCCTGGATATAATTGCTTAAAAAAATTAAAAGCCACTTGAAAGAACTGGGCAGTTTATCCAACCACTCTGATTTTGATGACATTAATAATCTGTGAGTGAATTTTTTAATCCAATATTTTGAAGAAGTCCTGATAATATTGTTCGCAGTTGGTGCCGAATGGTCCAAAATGAAGATTTTTACTGATTTATAAAGTGTCGACAGTAATAAGCGAAGCAATTCATTTTCTTCAGCATCATCCCGAGATGGTTTAGGTAAAATCAAATGAGACGAAAAATCTTCTTTCAAAATACTGAAATCAATTTCTCTTGTTTCATTAAATGCATAAAAGGTTTTCCATTCTTCCATAAAGCTCCTAACTTGAGATTTTAGTGGGAAGGATGTTGGCTCATAGATACTTCTCTGTTGAATATTTACAATATCAGACAGCACATCTTTAAATCCACTGCCTGAATTTAATTGATACACTACAACAGAAAAAAAAAAAAAGGAATAAACAATTTTATAAATGCAAAATAAACATCTGAAATAATATAAAAAGCAGAAAAATCTTTAAAATTACCATTCACATTTTACTATTACATGCAACTCAAATTATTCTGTTCTGTCAATTCATTTCACACAATGTGAACAATGTAAAAAATAAGTGTTAGAAACATAAGAAACAAAATATTTAATTTCCTGATCTTCAGTTTTAGAATTTAGTTTCCATACATAAATACAGACATTTCTTTCCTCCTGAATATTTGGGGGGGGGGGCATTACTCTAAAATGAAAAACTAAAAGCTGATTTAAAAGGCCAGAGAGCACTAAGGTTGAACTGGATGGTTTTCATTTGCTAAATCCTTTGTTAAAACAATCAGTTTAAAATGTTTCACACATATAAAAATATCCCACAGGGCAAAGGAGAAGCATGCAAAGAAGCAGAAAATTAGGCAAAGGCATAGCAGAAAAGTGAGGTTGACCAATGATAACTGATGCTGCAAATCTGTTTTTAATCAGTATGGTTAGAGGCATTATGGTTAGAGGATCTGCTGCCACATCATTGGGCCCAACTTCAAACCCTGCAAAAAATGTGGGTGTTTGCAGTTGGGTAATGAAAAGACTAACCAGTAAATATGGCCACATGATGAATGCTGAACAAACAAGTGCCTTGCACTAGCTAAGAAAAATTTAGTGAGGGTAGACCTACTCTATGTTTGAACATGTCTTTTTAATTTTACAGATAGACATATTTTCTTATTCAGCCACAAAGTTTCACTGTCCAAGTCCTGTAACTGCTGTGTCAAGATTTCCCACTAAATTGTCAATTGAAATTTTTTCACTCTCAGCAACCTCTCTGTTACTTTCCTCACTATCGTTAGTGGTATTTTCTGGAATTAGGACCATACTGCATCTGTTAGTTGACTGATTGGGCACTGTCATCACAAAGGAAAACTTCTATTATATAATTTTCATTTCTTCACATTTCTTCCCAAATTCCATTAACTAGAAAATTTACTTTTTTTTTGGTGATAGCCAAAAATCTTTGAATTCCTAGTTATCATTATAAAGCTTATCTAACATCCACTATACAACACTGACAATTTATTATGAGACTGGTGACTTGAGACAAGTTATTCTGCTAAATTTTGTCTTGCTTCTATTATTCATTGAGAAAGGTTAAGCTTGAATTATGTTAGTTTTGTTATTTATTATATTTATGTCTATTGATCATAAGTATAGCTTATCTGAGTGCTAAATAAATAAATTTCCACACATATTTAAGGCCTTTATCTGGGCAAGAGATCAGCTATTTTTAATTCAAACAGTGCTCAATTTAATTTTCAGTTTATGAATAACGTTAAAAAAATCAATTTTTTGCATATGGTAAACATTTAGAATACTTAAATGCATACAACACAGCATACACATATTTAAATATAAAAGATGGTAAAATTAAATTTAAAAAATGGAATACTAATTGAAGCTAAATTATCATACATGTGGTACAATATGATAATTTTGAGTGTTAAAAAAATTTAATGTATAAACATTGCATCATGTATATAACGAAAATAAATAGTCTTTAAGTTTTATCATGTAATTTCTATGAACATAACAGTAAACAACTCGTAAATTCAGAGAAATATTTATTCACTTTTTTTAAGGTGATAACTAAAGGGAAATGCAGCGGAAAGAAAAACATACCAATGTAAAAATAAAACTGGGAGGAGGGGAGGCGGGTTCGGCAATCACTTAAACAGGCATAGATTTTAAATAAAAGTCTATAAATTTTGAGGAAATCTGTTCCTTTTAAAAAGAAATCTATTCTTAGAATAAAAATTGAGGGTTGTTATATAATTAATTAAAATTTTACATTTAATTTTGATTTCTTCAATTTAAGTAGTTTTTTCTTATTTTAGCTGATTCTACCTGGAAAATATTTAAGTGTGTTAAATAACATTTAATAATGCAGTCATAAAATATTAACAGCCACAGTATGTATAAAAAGAAAAATGAGTTTTTCTTTTTATACATACTGTGTTAATATTTTATGACTGGTTGTATGGTGTATTAATTTTACAGGGCTTAAAATCACTAAAATAATTTTTCTCATTATATTGCTTATTGATAATAAAATTATGAAAAATATAAGACATTTACTAACCAGTTTTATTATCATCAAGAACACACAATGGCTCAATTGGATAATTAGCCAAAATTCTTTCAACACTTAGAGTATCAATACGATGGCTGAAAATATAAATAAAGAATTCAGTTATGAACCGTATAATCAAATAACTATCATTTATTTAAAAATAGAAAAAGGGTACATATGTAAGTCGATATTATTTTGAGAGCTAAATAAGCTAACTATTACAATTGAAGCAAATTCATTACAGCAAAAAGGAGCAAATTCTTTTCAGAAATGATATTTTGAACTTTTTTTCCTATTTACAAATGGTATAAAATATCAAGTTCAGAACATATATACTTTTACACTCACAGTGCACCACAGATTTTGTTTCTAAGGTTTATTTTCCTTTATTATTTAAAACCACCTAAAATTAGCCCAATATAGTTTTATTTATAATTTAGAAAGTTATTATAAACATAAAACCTTTTCTTATTTTGTGAATCTATCTAAACACACATCAAAACTTCAAGTTGAAAATTCTATAGAAGGTTCCCTTTTGTTTGTTACTTATATATCTACACAGATATATGAAGAAACAATTAATTAATTTTCCTATATTTTATAAATAAAAATTAAAGAAAAGAAAAACTGTACTTTAAAAAAATTAGTTTTTGAAAAAGATGTTTGAATTATATAATGAATCTTAAATGCTAAAAGGAAAGAAAAACATACAAAAATTATGCAGTTAGAGAATGAAACAATATTAAATTATATTAATCCAAAAAAAAAAATCTGGACACCATGACTTCCTTATATTAAATATTTAATTACATGCATTTTTTGCTGCATTTCATTTAAACTTATTTACTCGAATTTCATTAGATACATTTCTTATTCAATTAAATTCAGTTCTCACTTTGTGACAACGTAAAAATACATAAAATCTCAAAACATCTTCATTAAAAGTTGAAAAATTTAGAAAAATATAAAGCACCAAATACAATTAAAACAATTAAAAAATAATTTTTGCAATTAAAATTATAGTTCCCCCACAAAAACAAGCAATTTGACCAGAAGGCAAGAAAGCAAATTTTTTGGTGCACAAAACTGAAAGTTTACTTTTGGTCCTACTCAGCAAAAAGACACTGAAGGTGCAGATACTGATTTAATTCACTATTCAGCTGAGTTTCAAATGTAAACCAATATAGCTGCTATGGTAAAAAAATGAGGCTTAGCCACACTTAAACAACTTTTAAATTGTTGATAATTCTGCAAATCAACTAAAGGTATAAAAACCTTAACCGGGAAATAAGGACAACATAATTCAATCATTTTAAAAGCAAAAAATGCACAATTTACCAACATATAAGAATAAAAAAAACTGAGCTAATGGAGTTGAGTAACAGAGTGGGTATATATTTATATATATAACGAGTGTCCATAATTAAACTGACAGTGCTTACAGTGTTCTGTAGCGCGATCTATTTGCGAGAATGATGCCACATTTTGTAGGAAGATTAAACAAGACGGGGGACAAAGGATTCTGCGAAAAAACAAATTAGTTCCAAAAATCACGCTAGAGGAATATTTGTCGCTGTGTAATAGAAAATAGAGTGTTAATAAATGCAAATCAGTACGGAAATTAGCTTTTATTTTGCATTCAAATGAGGTTCAATGTAGCTGCCATTGTTGTGGACCACATATTGCATTCTGTGCACAATATACACAACAGCAGAAAGTAACATGTCTGCAGGAATCTCTTGTACAGTCCGTGATATGTTATCTTTCAACGCAGCCAGGTCCTGGACCACTCCTTGATAGACTTTGGACTTAAGGTAACCCCATAGCCAAGAAGTTGCATGGGGTAAGATCAGGCGACCGAGGTGGCCATGCAGTTGGAAAGTAGCGGGTAATGACTCTTTCTGTTGTGAATTTCTGTCGTAGCATCTGTTGCATCCGTACAACAGATGCTACGACACAGCAATGTGTGGAGGGGCTCCATCTCTCATGAAAATGATTTCCCCCAGGCATTGTCTTAGCTGAAGTGCCGGAATGACAAAGCTGTTCAACATGTGGCGATATTTCTCTCTGGTAACAGAACAGGTTTCTGGTCCTGTTGGGGTAATTTTCTCATAGAAGAATGGACCTACGATAAATTCCGCTGTGAACCCACACCAAACAGTTACCTTTGGTGAATTTAAGGGAATTGCTGTGACTGCATGTGGTGATTTGTCATCCCAAATTTAGCAGTTCTGGGTATTCACAGTTCCATTCAGGTAAAAGTGGGCCTCATCTCCCCATAAGATTTTCTACAGCCAAGCATCATCCACCTCCATTCTGGCATTAAAGGTGAGAGCAAAAGTCAATCGCTTATCATGGTCGGGGTACAGTAACTCCTGTGCACGGCTGATCTTGTACGGATAGAAGTTGATAATCTTTCGTAAGATTTTCCATACCGTACTGTAAGGCATATCCATATTCCGAGCAACTCCACGAGCGCTAGAGATGGCAGCAATATTGTCTGGTCCTCTGTTGACAATCGCTGTGGCAACTGCTTCGATTGTATCCTGTGGTACAGGTTTTCGTCCTCTGCCTGACTGAACCTTCAGAGAACCTGTTTTCTCAAACGTTGCAACCATTGCTTTTAGCCCATTAACTGACACAGGACCGTTACCTTTACGCATGTTTTTGTGCATTCTAAAAGCACGAAGAGCGGCTGATGCGGTGCACTGGTTGAGGTAAAAGAATTTGACCAGTAACTCACGCTCGACTAAAGAAGGACACATTGCACATAAACTTTCAATCCGATTGATTCGAAATGTAACACATTGCCTTTTAAAACCCAAGCAGCTGGCACTGTGCAAATGGATGTAACGTGAAATTTGAATAAAGAACTTCTTCTGCTCAGCGTACGTGATATTACAGATCATGAGACTTTATTGGTGTTTATGTAGATTTTACGCTTTTTTAAAAGTGTTCCCATATTGCACTTGAACTAAATCAGAAAATGTGCATAATAAAAGGTAATTTTATTCTGTATTAATTTGCATTTGTTAACACTCTATTTTCTATTACACAGCGCCAAATATTCTCCTAGCGGTGACTTTTGGAACTAATTGATTTTTCGCGGAATTCTTCGTCCCCCGTCTTGTTTAATCTTCCTACAAAATGTTCGCATTCTCGTAATAGATCACGCTACAGAACACTGTGAGCACTGTCAGTTTAATTATGGCCACCCGGAATAATAAAACTGTTTCATTAAATGTAAAAAAAAAAAATGCATCATTATTGTGATAAAACTGTATTATTAGATGAAATAAGATGACTTGGTGAGAGTTGCAATGGACTGGCTTGGAGAGTACTGCGACTTAACTTGAAGGACTTTGTTGCGTAGTTAGCAAAATGACATTTGAAGAACACACATAACGGTTAATTCCACACGTAATTTTATTTCTTCAATAATGCATATTATCACTGCGGGTACGCTATGCACCTCACAATTTTGCTCATCTTACATCTTAAGCAATGCACAAATTTAGGAACGGAGACTTTGCAGAGCTAGGGGCACAACGGAAACAGTGCAAGAGACGAGCAAAGAGAAGAAGAAGGAGATGCGACATAATTAAGCATTTTATATACCGAATTCAACTTCAGATCATGTCACACTTTAATGTACAGGATTTTGGGTTCAGATTTCATCGCCAAGTGCACATCAGAACTGCAGGCAGTAAAATTTATTGCTGTTTTTTGTAGAATGAAACAGAAGTTAAAGGGCTATTAAATTTTTACTTGAGAGCTAGATTTTATATTTTACATCTACATATACTTTTGGTGCGGCCGATTGCAACCAAAAAGGCAGGTGAACAATTACATGGTATAGCTGTCCTATATACGAAATTTCAACATTCTGAGGCTATTCATTTTTTAATTATCTGAGATACATAACTGTACACACATCATGAAAAAAATCTCTTCTGAATTAATTTTAAATCTTATTTTGCAAGACGTTTTGGGAAAAAGTGACCTTTATTCTGTTCTTATGCACAGATGTCACACAAAAATATCATTAAATTGCATTCAATAGCTGTCAAAATGGGTATTTTTGTTGAAAGATGACGCCCGAAAATTTTTGCAATTGCAATACTTCCTTTTTATTTCGTACAAGAAAGTAAAAAGAGAAAAGAAAAGGATAAAAGACTTCTATTAGTGAAGATATCCCTGATATTTATTTATAAAGGAAGAGGAAATTTTAAAGATATAATATTTAAACTAAAAAATGATAAACTAACATGAATGCTGACAAGAAGCATTATACATTGTAGATGAATTCTTGTAAATTAAATTACAAAATAATATATACTTATTTAGTGAATTACTATTTTAATTCACTTTAATCACAAAATGACAGCAGTAAAAGTTTTTTACTTTCTTGTATGAAATAAAGGAAGTATTGCAATAGCAAAAAATTTCAAGTACCAAATTTCAATGGAAATATTCATTTTGAACATTTCCGAATCCTTTCAGATGATTTTCTGCATGACATCTGTATGTACAAACAGAATAAAAGACTCTTTTCTCAAAACATATGCATCTATCTTGATGAACTCAAGAACGATCACCCGTAGAAATGTTGAAATTTTGCAAATAGGACCACTATAACATCTATTTGTGCACCTCCCTTTTTTACTGCAATTGGCAGTACAAAACGTACATATATATAAATATCCACCTCCTCCCCATCTTAAAAGTCCTTATCTGGTTTCTGTTTTCACAATCGGTCGTTGTAGTCATATACTTTCAATCACAGATGTGTTCTAACTGTCGAAAATATTTATGTTTTGGCAATGTCAAATAAAATAATAATAATAATTTTCAATAAATTTATCCAACTTTCCATGTGTTCTGCTGGTTTCTATACTTATAATTTCTGAAAATAACATTTTATGAAGTTTTACCCTGCACAAGACAAAAACTGACAGGGATATGTAATTTCAAATTTAGCAATTTTTGATGTGATTTTCCACCTGTATTGATGGATTACTTAAGTTAAAATAATTTGAGGAAATAAGTTTGAATGAGGTGTAGCAAAAAGTGTGTGTAATTTAATAGGCTGTACAAGGAAGTTGTGATATCCAGATCACTTTTGTTATTTATGATTCCATACTAAGAAACAAATAAAACATAATTTTAATCTCGACAATTTTCGCTTCAGTAACACACAAAACTTAATTTTCCTTTATAAGTCCGATGGAAAAAATAGCAAGCAAACAAGAATATCAGAAATGGAGAAAAATGTTTTCCTTGAATTAGTTAACAAAATCGTATAAAAATAACTAAGAAGCTAAATTGATCAAAATTATTCACTTGAAATTTTTTAAAACTATACACAAATATTTCTAAAATCAGCTACACATGTTTCCAAGTGCAAATTTTAACATCAGAAAAACATAAATTTGAAAAATTGATTTCAACTTTACATTTATAGGAAACAAATCCCTTAAGAAAAGTTTTTGCCCTTCTTTATAACAAAAGTAAAAATGTTTCAAGTCATGTACTTTTCATATTTATCCCCTGAGCATTTTGTACTTCTTCCCAGTTATTTATTTATTTATTTATTATTATTATTATTTTGAAAAACAATCTTTGATAGGATAGAAAGCACCTTTCAAATTGGAATTTTTTTTCTAGATAACCTAGGTAAAATTTTAGACTTTGTTCACTTTCACTAAAATATATTATGCAACCAAAATTCAGCAACTTGGAAGATTACCTTTTTTGATTCATTTCTTTAGTGAGAATCAACCATTCAACAAGAATGTGAAAGTTAGCATCAGACCTTTAATATTTTGCTACATAGTCCTCTGTTAAGAAGTTTACAGAAAAGTCACAGTATAACAGGCAAAAATTTTAATTTGGTTATGAGAGGTCATTAGAGAACCATCTGTAGACTGGTTTGGTTTAGTTATTAGACTATGACAAAGCACAGGGAGGGATGCCTTCATGGAAGACTCCATAATGAGAACTGGCTAATACAGTCAAAAGTCGTTAATTCGGACACCCATAATCCAGATATCAAAGCTACAAACTTTCTGCGTATGCGCCGCATTGACGCACTTTTACGGCTGCAAATACGCGCGTGCGCAAAATACATTTACGAATGCGCGTTTAATGTATAACGGACGGTATAAGCTAAGCTAAAATTATCTAATTCAGTTATGGTTGCAGATTGCGTAGTTCCTTAATCTTTGAATTGGATTCGGCATATTATTTTTTGCAGACTGTTAGAGCAACTTTCGATTATGTCAAATAGAACTTCTGATATATATTTACTAATATGTAAAGGATCTACAAAGCGAAAGTATGTTTCGAAGTCCATTAAACTAAAAGTTGAATTGCTGCAAAAAAATGGATAAAGGCATATCCTTTGTTTATCTAAACTTTAACGTTTGTTTATCTTTAATGCCACGGCGTGCAATGAATTAGAAGTTGATCTGTCAGCACTATCCTTATCTTCAGGGCAGATGTTTTTATTTTATTTGGCTTATAACTCCTTACTAAATGTAGTATTTCATCTCGATGGACACCATCTTTGATATGATTTAAATCAAATTCCTCGTCATTATAATTCGCTTCCGATAGCGAAGAAAGTGACAGAGGTTATTGAAAACGAAAAAATTTCATTTGACAAATTAGTCGGTATTCTCGACACAGCAATTATAGGACTTGAACAGCGAAACTTTGTAACTGAACAAAAAATTATGTCTGTTTATAGAATTAAAGAGAATGTATTATCACATAAAAAATGAAGCAACTTAAACAACTTACACTGAAAGAAATGTTTAATAAAGTAAACAAATAAATATTATGCCTTTTTTTTTGTAAATTTTGATACCCTTTAGATTATAATTGTTCTTTATTTCATAAATTACGGTTTCATTTTTTAATTTTATAATTTCTGCATGCCATCTTACCAGATTTAAACTGATGATCTATAATCCGGAATCGCCGAAGTCGAGTCCGGATTAATGACTTTTGACTGTATTCAAGTTACACATAAGGAAAATCATGAAAACCATCATGTATCTAGCTCATTCACATGAGTCTGAAGCCAGGATGAAATACCAGTATTCAGCAATATTTAACCACTCGGCCAATGATGAGGCCCTCTCTGAAGAAGACATATATGAATTGATACTACTTGGGACAGGACAGATTATGTTGCAGAGCAAACACATTTAAAGCATCTTTCGACAATTCGGCATGATGTAGCATTTTAAATAAAAGGTGTTTGAGAAAGGAAACTCAGAGTTTCTTTGATTGGAAATAGGTCTATTTTATGACACAAATATTTGATTTATCAAATTTCTCAACCTCTGACATCCTGTTCTCTCCTAACAAGATAATTCCACAGTTAAAATGCTTTCAGACAATTCAGTTTTAACTAACAGTAACTAGTCTATGACAGATACCAAAAGAGGAATTCTCTTAATGTTCACAGGAAGGGTTCTTAAGTTGACTAAGGAATGATTTTTAAGATTTGAAACAGTAATTATTGCGAAGGATTTTTTTTTTAAATCACAGACGTATACTTATGTATGCTTAAGAATTTAGTAGTTGATCTGTAGCAATCCTTAAAATAAAAGATAATGAAACAATAACTTACAAGTTAGGAAACAATTCGCTTGGCATAAATAAATATTCTTTGAGTTGAGTGTGCAGCTTCCATTCACTCCATATAAAGAGTTTCACATCTACAAAATTTAAATTATTGATCACATTTATATATATTCTTATTAAAGACAATTTTATACATTTATACTATGTACATTTTTTATGAACATACAACAACAAAAATATTTCAAAGCAGCACCTAACTTATTTGGCTGAATATTATAAGACAATATTTTTTCCACCCTAAATAAGTAATACTGAAAATCACACCTGTCTTATATGTACAACTTAAATGACCATTTTACATGTCAGAATAACTTGTATTTGGGCAAACACAGGACCTATTTTCATCATTTGAAAAATTCTCATTCAAATTAAATTAAAGGAATACTTACTTGAAGTGGAAATAAATATAATACTTCTAATTTACCTTATTAAATAACATAGAAAAATAATTGAAATTTTTCAATTAATTTTAATTTATAAATTTAGTACTCTATTTTGAAGTTTTTTACATTAAGTGTTTTTCAGCATAAATTAAATGTGGAAATGAATGCTTAATTTGTTATTAAAATTGTTGTAAATGACTTGGATAATGCAAAATTATTTAAAAGTACGATTGATTAAAAATAATAAAACTAGCAATAATTTAAAGCACACTTTTCACTTTTTTCCACACAAACTATAAGTGATCATTTTTGCTTTTTTAAGCCCAGAGAACTAAAATTTACCCCTGAATAAATTTTTCCTCTTTCTTTTTAATATTTAGTAACATAAAATCAATGATTTAATAATGCTTTCACTTACAGATTTATAACTGTAAAATATTTAGCACACAACTGATTAGATAGCTGACTGATAGCAAAACAGTGCTTTTGTAAGACAATTTGTAGACTAAAAAGGCACAAACTAGAAAAACAATTACCATTAATTTATCTGTGTGTGTGGGGAAATCTGAACAAGTTCGGATTTTAATGATACCCAAATGGGCTCTTTTACAGTTTAATATAACCTATCAGTAGAGATTATCAAAAGAATTAGAAGGCCCAGGAGGAATAGCAAAACATTTTATAGGATATTTTATTAATATTCATTTAGACTAACATGGGAATGCTATATATCTTCTGCATATTTAAAATGTGAAAAAATATGAAATGTAATTCCAAAAAAATATTTAATGTTTTAATTAGATATATCATGAATTAAAAGCATTTTTATTTAAAAAGAAATTCCTAAGAACTACATTTATTGCTTTTATACAGTTTAGTTGCTAATTAATAACAAGCTAATTAATAAATAAAGTTGCTAATCAATAAATATGAAAGAATATCATTTAACAGTTTTCTGAATGGCAACAAACATGAATGAAAAGTGAAGCAACGCATTAAGGTGACATAATGCTTCAAAACTAATAACTCTTTTGGGCTTAAAAAAATATTTTTTACTAAATAATGCATAAAATTTGAGGCAAGTAAAAGTAATATGATGTTATGCAGGAGACAAGGATATAAGGAAGAGGATTATTCATTATATCCATCAAATTACTATATTTATGATTTTCTCTACATGAAAGACCTACACGTATCAGAAGTTTGTCTTTAAATTTGGCTCACATGAAAGGACTGAAATATGTATGCTCCCTCCAAGTAACAAGAGCCTTATAAAACTGTCTTATATTCATGTGCTTTACTGCAATTAAAATTATAAATTTTTTGTTGAATCAACAAAACAAATGATGAATGATATTTTTACTTTTTACATAAAAAATTCTCACTGCATTCTAGCACAGAGAATCAACCAAACATATCCTTCATTTTAATTAAAGAATAGTGAAATGCATTTCAGACAGTCAGTCTATTATGAAAGCAACCCATAAATTCCTTAACCTGACAATTATCTAAGAACATTTCATAGGACACTATTTTTATTATTTATTATTATTAATTATAATTGAATTGTTTCACATTTTGTATACATGAACATTTACTTTCAGTTTTATATACATGAACAAACATTTTAAATTTTAAATAAAATAAAACTGATGAAAGATTTAAAACAATAATAGAAAACACTAAGAATCTTAAGATAATATACCTAATTTTAAATTCAATGCAAATTTACAATGAGAGTAAGAAATTCAGTAAATTAATTCACACATTAAAAATAGTCATGCAAGTGTAGTAATATTTGTAAGAAGTTTAACCAATTTTTAGGGTAAAATAAACAACAACAACAACAACAAAATTCAATAAAAATATACCTTTTTGAAGAATGTTAATTTTTTTCATAATTTCACAATGCTCACTGAAAAAAATACAGAAGCAAAACAATAATTAGTTTTTGAAACATTAAATCTGTAAATAAATTTCCTGTAAAGACTTTATAGGACTGTTAAAATATATACATTGGATATTTACAAATATCTAACCACTCTAAAAATGGCACCAGCTATAGTTTGTTCAGTTGCTGGCTCAAATCCTCCACTTATGTTCTTTGTGTGTGTGTGCATATTTTAAATACACTTGAAAAAGAAATGACCTTATCTTTAAATAGTAGGAAATCTTCAGACCCTAATAATGCAGCACAAGCAGCTTTCAGAATTTTTGATTCAGTATTTGATATATTTCCAATTCAGAATTCTGCTTCAACATTTCCTGTAACTAAGGCTATGAGCATTTTTGTGTGGGCTTTACTCTATGAAGACAGCCATTCATCATAAATTTCAGGTGTTCCAATTATGCATTTGTGCAAATGGAGGACGCATAATGGATATTGTTCTCAAGCGACATACTGAAGTGCGAATACTATAAATACATTACAATGTATAAAAGCATTTAGTATAATTTATATCATGTTTCAGGGATTATTGTTATATGAAGGTAAGTTTTTTGCTTCAAATTTTACACTTAAATTGAAAATTGTTTAGTTTTGTTTAAAGTTGTTTAATTAAATTTGGCTTATTGTATACATATTTATTCTTATTTCTGGGCTCATTTGAGAATTCTGCCTGATAATTCATTAAACCTGTAATATTAAATGGAACATCTTTTCTTTTTAGCCCAAAGGGGTGTTAGACCCAAAGGGCTATTAGTTTTAAAACAGCATTTTGTGTCGTTTCACTTTCTGCGGTGGTTCACTTTTCAAAGTATTGCCACCAAATATTATCGCCATACATTCTATTTAAAGAAACTAATTAATAAAGAATCTGTGTGAATGCATGAATGTTTCTCACACTGTGAAAAAACACTGGTACCTAGAGCCATCAAATTTTGAATAATGCAGTCTTCCAATTGAGCATGGGTACTTAGAAGCCCTTATTTGGAATTAATTTTATTATTTACTTCAAATTTTGTAAAACTTTAACGAATTTTTGATTACCAAACACAATGATTTTAAAGCAAGCTAGGCAACACTGTACAGAAAAAAAATTATCTCCAGTATGTAAGACCGTGTATCGGAAAATCTAAAAATATGCTGTTTTTAAATATCTTGTGATATTTCTGTTGAATTCAATTTTATGTCATTTAAGTGCAAAGAACAGGATATTTAATAAATTAAAATAACACACAGAATGTTAAAATAATGCCCCTTTAGGCATAATATAAAATCTGAAAACTTTCAGAATTTTTTTAAAAGAAATTTGAAGCGTAACTAAAGATGAAACAGAGTAATTTTTAAAGGACTTAATTCAACCCATATTTCAATTGTGATCGTGCTCTGAAAAATAAAAAAATTATTTCCAAATGATAAAACTTAACAGGTATGTGCTGTAAATATAAAGGTAAAAATACGAAAAAATAGGCAACTTTTGAATACACATAATTCTAACTTACATTCATAAACACATTTTTTTTTTTTTTTAATTTTATGTTCAGCAGCATACTTTATACGAAAACTCAAGATAACCCCTGTTCAAGCATCATATGGCATGTGGTCAGGTAAATATCCATTTATGTGACATGGATCTTTAATTGATCTTCTACATGGGCTGCCAAATTACAGGTTCTCAGATGTTTCACTTGATTAGAACCTTTAATTTATCTTTCAAATAACAATTATGCATTCTTTAACAAACTCATATTGTTTTTATGATTTAATATGCAACTTAAAAATTTTTAAAAAAATTAAAAGCTTTCAGGTTTTATATTACATCCAAAGGGATGTTTTTTTCATTTACACATACATACACATTTTGAGAGTATTTAGGCTAAAAATATATAAAAGCTGCCTATCTTTAGAATTTCCAACAGACAGTCTCCTGGGGTGGAGATAAAAATTTATTTGTATGAATAATGTTCAATAAAAATGACAGCAGTAAATAGTAAAATTCAGATATAATTTTGAACGCCATTGCCAAATAATACCTACTGACAATCAAAAAAACTTGTTTCATTAATTCTGCCGTAGAAAATATATTTCAATACCTAAAGGCGGCAACAGTCTGTTGGCAGTGCATTGATATGTAGATAAGTATCTTCTCATTTTTATAACAAAATTTCATTAGTTAAAAAATTAATTAATTTTTATGAAATTTAAAAGTTCATATTAATTTTACAATAATTTCACAAATACAAATATTTATGTAATCATTTATTTTACACTGCTGGCCACCGTAACTGCAACACCCTGAAGGAAGCATGCAAATAACATGAAATTTACAACATGCATTAGCGGAGGTGAGATATGAAAATGATAAGAATTTAAGCGCAGACGCACATCACGCGCGCCTGTGGCGCCATTTCAAAGCTCTATTTAAGGCTTGGAGTTTTTGACGTTTTTAAGTTCGGCAATTGTTTTTCTTGTTTTTTTTTTTAAATAACGATCAATTATGCCTCATAGTAAACAGCAATCATTGTTTGATCAAGTATCCGAGTTTGAAAGAGGAAGGATAGTGGCCTACTGAGAGTGTGGATTATCTTTCAGGAAAATTGGTAGTTGTGTTAGATGAAATCAAACAACTGTAATGCAGATATGTGACCGATGGATGCAGGAGGTGATGCACCGACGTGTTAGATCACATCCACCTCAGTGCACCACTTCACCTGATGACAGGAATATTGTGCGCATGGCAGTGACGGATCATTCAGTCACATCACGAACCACAGCACAGCACAGCACATTCAGTCTGTAACGCATCATCCAATGTCTGCGCGTACTATTCGACGTCATTTACAGCAGACTGGTCTGCCCGCAAGACATCCATTGCTTCATCTAACCTTGATGCAGAACCACAGATGTCTCCGCCGTCAATGATGTGAAGAAAGAAGGATGTGGACAGCAGAATGGAATGAAATTGTCTCTATTGATAAGTCATGCTTCTGTCTGCAACACCACAATGGTCGGATTCGAGTCTGGAGACACCGTGGAGATGCTGAAGAGCTGCGTTATGCACCGCCACTCTGGTCCTGCACCGGATATTATGGTGCAGGACCGGATATTATGATATATTGGATATCACTCTCACACTCCTCTAATATGCATTGCCGGTACTTTAAACAGTGAGCGCTACATCTCGGAGGTGTTGGAGCCAGTTGTCCTTCCTTACCTTCAGGGCTTGCCCACAGCCTTATTTCAACAGAATAATGCGCGACCACATGTGGCACGCATTGTCCAAGGGTTCTTTGTCAATTGCCAGATTAAATTGCTTCATTGGCCATATCTTTTGCCTATAGAAAACATGCGGTCCATGGTTGCTGAACGATTGACCCAGATTACATCCCAAGCACCCACACCAGATCAGCTTTGGCAACGTGTGGAAGCTGCTTGGTCTGCTGTACCCCAAGAACACATCCAAAGTCTCTGAATCAATGCCGAGGCATGTGACAGCAGTGATCTCCAACAATGGCGGCTACTCTGCTACTGATTCTGGAAGGAACCATACTTCACAGAAGTCTATAAATTTAATCATTTGATACTTGATCAACATGTTATCTACTAAATAAATTTTGTTGTGATATCTCTTGTCTTTCTTGGTTTTGCAATTTGAGTGGCCAGCAGTGTATAATATAATAAGCTTTTCTGCATTTTCATTATATTTTCATAAATATCAGTTTTATACAATTATTTGTTTTATAAAGTAACAAGCATATCTGAACTTTTCATTAATCTTCATAAATATTAGTTGTTCCAAATTAAAAAGTTCAATATACTACCTAGAAGAATTACAAAATAATTTGTATTAGTTCTTTAAGTGGTGTATGGTGTATTGAGAATACGGCAAAGCACACTAGGGCTATCTGCCTAAGGGGAGGGATGCCTTCGTGGAGGACTTTCTAAAGGGAACTGGCTCATATACACGTTACACATGGGGAAAACCACGAAAACGTCCATGCAGCCAGCCTGCTCGCGGGATTCGAACCTTGGACCGAACTACCAGTGTTCAGCGATTTTACCGCTCGGCCGCTGGTGGGCAATATTAGTTCTTTAAAAACAAAATTTAATATTTTAACAGCCAAAAATAAATAAATAAATAAATAAATAAAATACATAGCATTTAAAATATTTATATAAAGATTAACAATCATGACACAATGAATAAAATGTTACATTATATTCAAATTTTTATATCTTGAGGCTTTTTATTGTATTTACACATTGATTACAAAACTGAAGTAATTACCTGTTTTTTCAGGTAATGGCAAAATATTTACAATTAAACATTGTTTGGTTTTGAATGGCTATTTTATTTTCTTTAAAATATAATATACAAAAAGCTGTAATTAAAAATTTGAAACTGGAATGTAGAGAGCTAATTTAAGATTACTTTATTCAAATATGCAAAATTAAACAAGTTAAAACAAAGTAATAATAAAATAAATATGAAAACTTACATCTCAAATTCTCCATCTAAAACAAAAAGCATCTTTAATGCGACTATGATAAAAGTTAGTGCTTTAACTTCATATAATGGAATTGGAATATAAGATGATTTTGTGCGCTTTTTTAATTCATACCACTCACTTTCTTGTTTTTCAGTTTTATGAACTAAAACTTTGACAACTGAGACCAGATCATCTGAAAGTTACAATAATTATGCACACATTAGTCATTAATTCATGTTTAATAAATTTTATGTTCCCACCTTAGTTATATGAGTTAAAAACAACTGACTGTTCTTATCCAAGACATTATTTTTCTAAACTTACCTGGCAAATTAAGATCCTTGATGAAACGAGAAATTACAGGTAACAATGGTCGATGCTTAAATCTTGGAAGATCGAGAAATTCAATCAATTTAGCACACCACAGTGAAATTTTATGCATATCTGGTACAGTATTCTAAGGAGGAAAAAAATTAATGCATGTGGCAGTAAGCACAATTAAATCATATAAAAAAATTAACATTTTTTAAAAGCACTAAAATCTATATTTCATAGATTGATATTGTTTTTAACCCTCTAAGCGTTACGGGTTTAGCCCTGAAATTTCAAATTTCCTCAAAATGTCATGAATAAGTGATATTTTCTTGATTTTAATTAAAAAATGACTCTTTCATTTTGTACCTTGATTCCTTTTCTTCCAATATACATCCAAACTGAAATCAGATACATTAAAAGCTAGCAGAAATTTTCATGTATAATGAATGTGGAAGGCAACGTACTGTATGGAATTTTTCGGCCATAACGCTGAGAGGGTTAACATGTTTTTAAGCAGAAGCAGGAAAACACAACAATGTAAGTACACAGAGTACATTCTTAATGCAGTAAAATTAAATAACTGAATGCTTCCAGTTTTAGTGTAATTCATTCCATTTATTTATAATTAGGCATACAGTCAGCTCGTGATTAACTGAGCCCTCTCTAAAAACAGTTAAGGCTGCTTATTGCAGAGCGATGAAATATTACTATCACAAACAATAAAACAAAACAAGTCTATAGAAAATTCAAAAAAGGAAAAGAAAAGTGTATAGGATAACAGCAGTGATAGCAGATGAATACATGAACAGCACAGAATAAAAACAAAAAGTTCTGATTTCTTATTGCAGTTTGAACTTGATCACACAGTTCAAGTTCTCATGTAAATATTTTTCTTTAATAGTATCTTTCAGTTAGTTTTTTTTATGCATAATAATATATAGTCTTTCATTATTTGCAGTGTGTTCCTCCAGTTTAAATACTGTTTAATGTACATAACCAAATGAACTCATTCTTCAAATTAAACTGCTTGAAAATACAGGTAAATTAAAATAATATTTTTATGTTAATTATAATATGGCTTATTACACTTCTTGTGCACTTTTATATGCTTCCAGAGTAATCATGATTTTATGCTGACCAGGTAGATTGTACCCGTTATTGTCATGGCTGATTGGGAGTTGAAAAACTTCATAATTTATAAATGTTTTCTAATAGTAGAACCTAAAATTATGAACATTTCACATCCTAAACAAGTTATTTAAATCAGTGGTCTCAAACTGCATGCGGGTGAAATGCATGATCTGAAAACTGCTGTCAGAAGAGATTTTTATTTATTTATTTATTTTCTAACAAAATGGAAAAAAAAAATATTAACAAAATTTAAAATTATTAACATAAATTTTAGATTTCACTTGCTAAATATTTATTAAAACATGCATAAACAATAATAACAATATTGCAAATGGGGGAAACAAATTTATATTTATTTTCTATGTGAAGTCTAATGATTGGTACCTGCAAGATTTTTTCCCAGTTAAACTTTGTGATTCAAATATTCTAATTACTAAATATTAAATTCTTAGACTGCTATTTTTTCAAATAATACAAACAAGTTTAATTAATAAACTTAACTAAAACTTTAACTTAAACTATAACTAAATTATGAAAACTTCATAAGTTTTCAGAGGTAATTTAATAAGTAGGACGAAACTTGGACATGTCCCCATAGTTTCTTTCTTTTATTGATTAAATTTTTGTTTGATAAATAAATAACAATACACATGCATATACATAAATAATTACAAACTTATTACAAACACTTGATGGTGTTTCGATTCTGATAAAATTTGTAGCCTTGGACAGAAATTACTAGAAATTATTTTCTATCTTATCTAAGGATTATAGGTGCTTTTTGGTCAATTGGGTTCTTTCATTATTAATTTTCAACTGTGAACAGAAAACTATTCTAAACCACAAAGAAAGGCATTCACATATAAAAGTATTCCCAAGTAAAGTGATTACTTAGTGAAAAAATTCCCTAACTGTCAAGTAAAGCTTCTTTCTGGAAACCCATATATTTTCTGAAAGCTTAGATCACAATTAGAAAAACTGTGAAGTCTTATTAGCAGAGAGATAAGCGTTTAGGAGCTATAGAACCCACAAAGTATCATTGAAGTATGTACAGATGGACATATTTCCATAATGATGTCTCTATATCTTGTATGTTCATGCATTGTCTGCTTTCGAAGTACCTGATGGTAAAGTCCTACAAAAGGAACTGGTACTTGAAGGATTTACGGGAAAGCTCCAGCTTCTGGATATTCATTTTTGCAGACACTACAGATCTTTTGTTTGTTACATAATGAACACAATCATGATAGAAACACAGGGGCACATTTGGCATTGCAATAGTTTTCTGGCCCTGCAGTCCTTTTCATTATATGAATTCAGCACTGCTCATTTTAAGAACTTGATTAAGCATGTTTTTTATATGAACAGATACTTGGACGATGAACCTGAAATGTGGATTGTGCCAATGGATTACTGCTCAGTTTCACTAACAAATGATGAGTGTGCAAAATGTGAGGCTATCCCTTTTGTAAAATGTGCCCATTGTGAACTGTTTTTCTGCCTGTCTTACTGTTTATTTGATGAATTGCACATTGATTGTCTCTTGTAATAGATTTTGTTTTAAGTCAATAAAAAGTCACATTTTCAACATCCCAGTGTATATTGTTTCTTTCCAATGAGTGGCTTCTTCCTTTATATTGAGATCCCCACCTTCTTACTATATTATTAGTTCATATAAATGTAAGAAAAAGAATATGTAAAAGATTAAATTAGCAGCGTAAATTAATTTTCCTTCTCTATTTTAAAAATAGTAACCTCTTTCTGCACTGCGTCATTTCAAGACTATTCTATGTCATATGATTCTTACGTAATTATGATGATGTAAATGGAAGCAAAACTCAACCAGCCAATAGTAATTTTACAGCAATATTAACTGTCCAATCAGAATGCTTTGAGAATGAAAACTAACTCAGTTTGACTTCAGATTTCATCCTGAATATTACGCACTTGCTTTCCACGCTTTGGCCTAGCTACACTGCTGTCTGTCTGCTACTTGTGTGTAACCACAACATGTTGCTAAAAATAAAACTGAAGATTTAATCTGCTTTCGCCTCTAAGTTCCTTATCATTATGGATCAACACTACTAAGCCATCAAAATTCCTCCTCCTGCTCTTCAATTACTTCTAACTTTGTTTTTATTACATAAATATATGAAACAAGCATTTTAGCGACTTTTGAAATCATGTTTCCAACACTTTTCTGATACTTTGTGGGCCCTACAGCTCCTAAACATGTGTCCTCTGCCCCTAACACTTCACAGTGTTTCTACTTATGACATAAGCTTTCAGAAAATATAAGGGTTTCCAGGAAACCCATATCAAAGGAGAGAAGGTTTACTCATGAGTGTATTTATTTTATGACACGTACGAATAATGTTTAATCAAATCTGTATTATTAAATCTTTGAGCAAGATTTATAACACACTATACATTAATTAGGTGCATTTATAGATTTTCTGCAGCATTATTCATTCTCGTTTTTAATAGAAATGAAAATAAGATAAACTCCTACTTCAAATTAACTGCAATTTTGAAATCTTTGCAGCAATGTATTTATAACAAATAAATAATTGAAATGCCTTTGTGGTCCACATAAAATTGCTTTGGGGGCCACCGGTTTGAGACCACTTATCTAAATAAAAAATGCCCAAGATGGCAAACAGAGTTATGAATACTTAAGCTAGCAACAAATGATTTTCAAAGCAGTTTTGAGACAACAGAAATAGCATTCAAAAATTTCCTGATACACCATTTTAATATTTTCCATTCTTAACTCTCATTATTACAGCCTGGAA
Organism: Stegodyphus dumicola; assembly: GCF_044657685.1. Taxonomy (NCBI): domain Eukaryota; kingdom Metazoa; phylum Arthropoda; class Arachnida; order Araneae; family Eresidae; genus Stegodyphus; species Stegodyphus dumicola. Next base: position 241,626,580 of record NC_140768.1, on the reverse strand, counting down.
GCAAATGATTTAAAAGAGCATGAATTCAGGCTTGAGAAAATTATAGCCAGATTATATTGAAGGCAGAGACTATGAGGGTTTTGGCACTTTTTTTCCCTCCTGTAATTTAAGGTATTATGTCTCTAAGCCTGAGATTGGAAGTTGCTCGTGAAGTAGTTACTACGCGGAGTTAGAACTAGAGTAGTTACAAGAATAAGTGGAGTAGTTACTACTATGAATTATGAACATCTGGGAGTTCACTATGAATGTCACTATGAACTACTTCACATCCATATGAACATGAATTACTATGAATATTTATAGCAGTTACTAGAGGATCATAAAAAACGAATTTAATAGGAAAGATCTGTGATAACTTCTGAAAGAGCAACAAAAGATAATTCTGAAGGAAATTCTTTCAGAGGAAGGAAGGAAAGATGATTCTAGTTCTGCAAATTATGGGCAAAATCAGGTAAGTTTTCATGCAACAATATCCCCTTAATAAAACAGTGGTAGGCTACAACACAAGCATTTTCAGTGATAATAACCATTGCACATTTTATTAGCATTTAAGATGTAAAAAGCAACAAATTATATGAGACAAATTTTTAAGGAAACTGAGGCCAGTGAATCTCAGCTTCAGTCATGTGACACTAAGAAAATAAAGAAAAATGAAAAATGGCCCAGGAAGACAATTATCTGATATTTCTATTGGAAGGAAACTTGCCACTTGTTAATCTGCTCATGTTCTGCTACTGCACTTTCTTTCATTTACAATAAAAGCATTGTTTTGTCATAGATATAAAAAGAATTATTCCATTGACCATGACTGTAAATATCTCCATCTTCTCGTCAAAACTATTACATTCGACATGACATGGCATGAAAAATGTAATTTGAAATGATAGTGAATGAATGTCATAATTATGTTATGAATATTTGAATATAAAAAATAGAGTATACTGTAAGAAATAGAGCATATTGTACTGGTTCAGAATCAAAGTGTATTTTTTAATCTGAATACTTGTTTCTCTTATCCTTTTGTACAAGAAAAGGTGAAAGCTACTATTTTTAAGAATTAGAGAAATATATTTATAGAATTCTTATTATTCTTCTGTTATTTATAAATTATTATTATGAATGTTTTATTGAAATTTTGAAAGGCCAGCTTACTTAAGGGTGTTTATTATAAGGTCTTTTCAAGGAAGTTCTCAAACACCCTTTAACTACTGACACAACAACATATCAGTTTAGGAGGATATGCACAATTTTTATATGAAAGGTTATTTTTAGAGAATTATGGAGCCTTTAGTTTGCATAAAATAAAGAATCAAAGTGAAATATAACTAAGAATGAAATCATAATTTCAGTAACATATTTATGATGTTAACAGCAAATTATAAAATGAAAATTATAATGTAGCTTATTTTTGAGATTTATTACTGTTTTTGTCAACAAATAAAAGAATTTTTCTACAGGCTTCAGCAACTGTTATACATCAATATTTAAATCATTACATATATAGAGTGATTAGTAAAAAAATTCTAGATATTTTAGATCTCGCTATGAAAACTGATTGTAGCACTAGCATGTATTTGTTTTTAATTGCAAAATTCATTTAAATTTAATCACTGTTAAATTTCTTCTATAAAAAATCAATAGGAAAAACAATTAATATTATGATGCTTTTCATGAAAATTAAGTGATCCTTACGGGTTAATGACTGAAACTGATGTCATACTTTCATACACTTAATATTTCATATGCTTAATTATTTGTAATTATTCTTTTGAATTAATCATAATAGTTCTTTCTGCTAGGCCCAAAAGCAAAAAATGAGTCCATTCAAATTTTCAGTAACAATGAAAATACATACTTTTCTAAAATAAGCTTTGTCTACATTTTGCAGTTTCATTGAAGGAGGTAGACAGGTAAATGCCTTTCTGAAAGGTATTCTATCTTCTTTAACAAATCTATGAGGCAAACAGAAAATGTTTTAAAACATGATAAAATACATTATGTATAAATGTCACACAAAATCATAACTGTGAAACACTTTTTTTTAATTGGAAAGAAGCAATAAATTGTTACCTTAGCAAATCTGACAGTAGTAACTGATCTCCTGTATAAAGAAGGCCTAAATAACAAAAACACAGTGTCTTTGAAAGTGTCATATGATGAACACAATTTTCTCGAACATGGAGAGCTGCCGATTTCAGTGAGCCAAATCTCCTCTAAATATCAAAATTCTGTGCATTAAAAATCAATGAACTATAATTTATGATAAATTATCAGTTCCCAGGAATTGACTTATAATATACTAAACACATCATGAAAATTATAACAGTATATTTCACAAAGTGCTTTCTAAATGAACTTTCTAAAGCATTATTTTCTCAGCATTTATATATGTATAAAAATTATGCCAAATTCATAATTAATCTTTTGATATTCATATTGAACATTTTGAATGTATTCCCTTAAAAATTACAAAATAAGGAAATCTAACTACTATTAAATTTCTTCACATTTATATGGAGTTCCAATGAACCTTCATAATAAAAAAATACAATTTTTTTGCTGATGAAGACATTATTTATGCACTTTTAACATCTATTTCCCCCCCTCTCAAATTCCTTCAGAATGATATTTTGCTTAAATAAATATTTGTTCTATTTTCAAAATTAGTTGTATATTAACTTTTACTGTATTATGACAGTTGTCTCAAAACACACATTGTTTAATTAATAAAATATCTTTTACCTACAGCTCAAACTAAACTGCAGAACAAAAAAAAAAAAAAAAAAAAAAAAAAAAAAGAAGCTTAAGAAGGATAATACAATATCATTCAGATTTATAAATAGCTGTGATTAGATATTTATGTCATTTTGAAAGAATAAAACGATTTTTAAAAGAAATTAAAGTGTTTCAGTAATTTAAAAATTGTAGTGCATTTTATAATTAATAGGATTATTAAAGGATAAATACATATAAATAATTTTTATTCTTGCAATATATTTAGGAAAATAAGCTGCTAAGAGACATATATTTTAATCTGTGTGATGTAATGAACATTCTTTTTTCAAATAGAAAACCAAGGTTTTTTCTTCTGATTATAGGCATTTTTTAACTAACATTCAGATTACACTTGTTAACTGATTTTGATAGGATTGAATTAAAAAAAAGAAACAAGACATGAAAAATAACATACTAATTTGAAAAACACATTTTTTCTATATGTAACAAGTGAGATGGGACCCTTTATGGTGAAGATGTAATTCAACATATGATTCAATATAAAAATTATTTAAAATATTCTGTCAATTAAACAAGATTTTTAATTAACAAAGTTTAGTTTTCCTATACAACTGATGTGAGAACCAGTATAAGGAGATAAAAGCAATTCTTAAATTCTATTATATTAAAATCTGTGTGCCTCTGTTTGGTGTTTGTTTGTAACATTATCTTCTTGGGAATGGCTGGGTCCAGGGCTTAGCGGAGCACAACGAAGGATTCGTCGCGTCCGTGGCTCACCGTATTGACCATTGGCGTGTTTGTGCGACTTTAATTAGCCAAGATATTAATTTAAAACTAATTTTGCCCCTACTTTCCCTATATTTGTACTTTCTTTCTCAGGTTTTCCTTATGTTAGGGATTTGGCTGTGTGCCAAATTCTTTTCTCTCGAATATCTTGGGAACGGCGCGGAGTTGGAATTTGAAACGCATGTCCCCGGATTCTAAAAAATTCTATGAATCCATCGATATCTGTCTCATCTTCGCACGACAATAATCGGCGGAGATATTAATTAAAAACTGCGAAAGCATCTATTTCCGTGCTCATTCTTCCGAGAGGCAACAGTCTCGGTAATTGCTGATAATAAAAATACTATTTCCAAAGCAACCGGGGGTGAACAGCTGACTTCTACTCCAGCCTTGTGTTGGCGAAAGGTCACATGTCAATTTCTTTTTTTTTTTTTTTCAAATATCTATGGAACAGCGCTGAGTTGGAATTCGAGACAGGTATTCCCGGATTCCAAAAAATTCTCGGAATCTATTGATACCATTCTCATCTTCGTACGACTTTAATCAGCTGAGATATTAATTAGAAACTGTGAAAATGCCAATTTTTGCTCTCATTTTTTCGATTGCAACAGTTTCTTGAATAAAGCATGCGATTGCATGTTACCACACCGTATTTTGGAAATATTTCGTTAATGTAGGCATTTTAAATAAACAGCTGCTTTTTGCAATTTTTTTAATTTCAGGTTAGGATAATTGCCACGTAATTCTTACGTCCACTTAATTTACATACCCTTTTTGAATTTAAATGATATTGTAAATTAGTTCGCAGCAATAATAATAATTTTTATTTTCTTTTTAGAATTAAAATTTAATTGAATATTAGCTTTATACAAAGAAAGAATATTTGTGAAACTCAAATTTCATTCCTTGCAGCAATGGCGCAAGAGAATTTACTTAAACTTAACTATATTCTTGTGAAACAATTTTGTTGTAATTTTAAGCGGATTCTGTTGAAGTTTTAAAAAAGGAATTTTAATAACGAATCTACTGTTGCAATAATAAACCCGAAAATGTTCGTGATTATATTTCATACAACGGCCCATTAGCGGCTGAGCGGTAAAGTCGCTGAACACTGGTATATCAGTCCAACTGCCCGAATCCCGGCAAGCGGGCTGACTGCATGGGTGATTTTGTCATTTTCCACATTTCTACCGTTTATGATGTATCCTGTGGATGCATACGTGAATAAAGCGGGCACAGAACACTGGTAGTTCGGTCCAAATTTCGAATCCAGGCGTACGGGCTGGCTCCATGGGTGTTTTCGTGATTTTCCGCATGTGTATTGTGTAAGCAGTAATTTCAGGATGCATGGTCACGTGCCAATTTCTTTTTTTTCCCAAATATCTATGGAACAGCGCTGAGTTGGAATTCGAGACAGGTATCCCCGGATTCCAAAAATTTCTCGGAATTCATTGATACCATTCTCATCTTCGTACGACTTTAATCAGCTGAGATATTAATTAAAAACTGAAAACGCTAATTTTCGCACTCATTTTTCCGATTGCAACAGTTTCTTGAATCGCCGGAGATAAAAATCAAGGTTATATTCTGAAGTTAAATAAAGCACGCAATTGCATGTTACCTCACTGTATTTTGAAAATATGTTGTTAATGTAGGTATTTTAAATAAACAGCTGCTTTTTGCATTTTTTTTTTTATTTCAGGTTAGGATATGTTATTGCCACATTAATTCTTTTATTGATACTGAGTAAAAGTTGTTATATTACATTAAATTTAGATGTTCTTGAAGTTGTACAACTTTAATTAGCTGAGATATTAATTAAATAAACCTGAAAGTGCCATTTTTTAAATATGCTATTATTTTTTGGAATAATAAATTAATTTTTTCCAATAATATATTTTTTCATGGTTTTAGATACGTCCACTTAATTTACATATCCTTTTTGAATTTAAATGATATTGTAAATTAGTTGGCAGCAATAATAATAATTATTACTTTTTTACAAATAAAATTTCTTAAATAAAATTTAATTGAATATTAGCTTTATACAAATAAAGAATATTTGTTAAACTAAAATGTCACTCCTTCCAGCAATGACACAAGAGAATTATTTAAATTTAATTTAACTATATTCTTGTGAAACAATTTTGTTTAATTTTGTGCGGATTCTGTTGTAGTTTAAAAAAAGGAATTTAATAACGAATCTACTGTTGGAATAATAAACCCGAAACTGTTCGAGATTATTTGGTACAATGGCCCATTATCGGCTGAGCGGTAAAGTCGCTGAACACTGGTAGTTTGGTCCAACTTTCGAATCCCGGCAAACGTTCTCATGGGTGTTTTCATGATTTTCCGCATGTGTAACGTGTATGCAGTATCTTTTGGGCGAATTTTATTTGAAACGAATCAAAATTTTGAAATGTAAAAGGAAAATTCAAATAAGTTTAATGAAAAAAAGAGATACTAATAAATATATATAACATATTCAATTAACATGGAGGAGCTAAAATGTTCAGTGCTTATTTTTTAAAAATTACTCATGCTATTTTTACAAAACTTGGCACTTTGGCATAATTTGAGTCATAAAATTGAAATATGTAAAAAGAAAAAATTTCTAAGATATTTCAGAAAAAGCCCAATTTTGTGTTGAAAACCTATGCTATACATAAATCTAATATATATCCTAAGTCCTAAACAATGCTATACATAAATCTAATATATATCCTAAGTCGCACTTTCGGGACATGGAAAACACAAGTTAAATTTCGACAACTGGTCCAGTAGAACGGGAGATATAGAACTATGCCCCCCTTTTTTTTGTATGTGTGCAATGTGTACATCAGCATAGCATGTTGCTAATATATTTGTCTTTTCTGGTGTTCCCAATGGTCCTTATTTCCAATGGTTCTAAAAATAGTATCCCCATGGTTGCAAGTTACAGAAATAGCACACAGTTTTAAACTGTTCAAATTTACTGTGCATATATTATTATTTATTAAATGAAAACTATTGCTGGTTTGAAAAGTGTACCATAAGACTTTTGAGCAGAAATTAGATTTCAAAAATGAAACTTATTTACTAGATGCAAGCTGAATTTTAGGGGCCAAAGAGCCATACCTGTAAAAGCAGTTAAAAATAAAAATTGAGAATAAAGTAAATATTTGCCAAGAATCATATTTTTCAAATCAATGATTAACATGTATTATTATCAGAAATAGCAAAACATAAAAACAAACTCACATGGAACTTTCGTGCAGGAGAAGAATAAATGTGTCTTGCTTTCTGACGATTTGATGAGGAATTATAACTAGATGCATCAGATACATCTGTGTTGCATGTCACCTCTGAAGACAAACTGGCAACATCATCAGAACTTTCAGGCTAAAAATCATGTGTCAGTTTAAAAAAATATACACACAAATTAATCAAAAAATTAAAATGTATATATTTAAATAAGCTTAAAGTCAAAATCTTAAAACTTTACAGGAAGGGTAATTATCACAGCATTGATATAATTTTCTTTCCAAATGAAGCACACTATTCAAAAAAAAATTTAAGAAATTTCATACATATGTTACAGTCAAGAATAAAAGAGTCTTTACAAATTATATTATTCATTATAATATAAAATAACCCCAATATGTATACAATATAATATATTATGACAAAAAAAAAAAAGGATTTTATCATAAAAATTACACTTTAAAATTTTAATACACAGATCTTAAAAAGGAAGTTAAGTAAATTGATATTTTCTGGTCAATGAAATACCACTTGGCACAAAATGAAAATGATGTCGCAAAATCTAATTAAAGATAAGAATAGCAACAGTCTCTCTCTCTATATATATACACATACAACGTTGAAAAAAAATGTTTATTTTATTAAACAAAAATAAGTTTTTTCAAAAACAGTAATGGTTCCATTCAACAACCGAACCATTGGTAGATTTTCTGGCGCCTGAAAGTTTATGATGCATGACACCTACTATGAATTCAAAGCATTTTATTCCAAAATACAATAAAATTGAAAAAATAATATTTTGCTAATAATTTACTCATGTTATATAATAAAAATATGAACCAGAACAAAGCTATAAAATCAATTGGGATAGTACTGAATACTAGTCATGCTGTGATAAATACATGCTTGAAATTTACAACACAAATTTAAATATAAAGTTAGGTAATATTTCAATATACAGTAAAAAGTCCGTAATCCGGACATCCATTATCCGGACCTCAAAGCCACAAACTTATGCATGCGGGTTTGATGCGCGCATCCGCTACGCATGTGTGTAAAGCCAGCGTTTACACATGCGCGCTTCCGATAGTGAAGAAAGTGACAGAGAGGTTATTGAAAATGAAAAAAATTCGATTGACAAGTTACTCAGTATTCTCGACACAGCAATTACAGGATTTGAACAGTGGAACTTTGTAACTGAACAAGAAATTATGCCTGTTTATAGAAGAGAGAATTAAAGAGAAAGTATTAGCATAAAAAACGAAGCAACTTAAACAAGTTACATTGAAAGAAATGTTTAATAAAGTAAACAAATAAATATTAACCTTTTTTTTTTGTGTAAATTTTGATACCTTTTAAATCATAATTGCTCTTTATTTCATAAATTACGGTTTCATATTTTTAATTGCATAATTTCTGCATGCCATCTTATTAGATTTAAATTGATGATCTATAATCTGGAAAAACTCCTAATCCGGAATTGCCGAAATCCCAACGAGTCCGGATTACGGACTTTGTACTGTATGAAATATGTTAAAATACATTCAACTACTTCAAAACTTGCATAACAAAAACCAGTTTCTCTTAATTACTGGTTCAAACTAGTGCCTTTTATGATTAAAAATCCAGAGAAATTATTAAAATAATTCACACAAAAACTGTCAAACTATAGGCATTTTATTAAAATGCAATACGCTGACCAAAACGGCATAATGATTTTTGCTGCTTGGTGCAAGCTTTGCAAATTCTAAATTCTGTTTTTTCAAATTATACATTCTGTTACCCAATTTCTCTCTAAATTCTAAAAGTTTTGTCCCCTAAATTCTGCTGCCTGATGTGAATGCAATGGTTATGTTGCTCATTCACCAGCCCTTATGCTGACAGAGCACCATTACAATCAGAACACAGAACTTCATTCTCGGCTTTTAAAATGCTAAACTCTCTAAAATGTGTAACCCAGTCACTCCTTCTAATGTGAGTTAAAAGTTTAAAATGATTCTAATATCAGTTAAGGCAATGCTATAAAAATATGACAGTTATAAAGCCTACAGAACTGATAGGTGTCTGGATTTCACCCTTTTACTGAAACAGTGATTAAGAGACAACTGTTCATGTCTCAACACTCAAGTAAAGGTTCAAAACAGTAGACCTACAGACTCCTTACAGAAGATGTACTGAAGGCTCCAGAAAAAGCCTCACAGCCTGATGGTGAAACACAGCTAGTTTTAGTAAAACTGAAGACCATGCCAATCCATAAACAACTAAGCCATAGTCCATTTTAGAACAGATGAGTGCTCTGCAGAAGCAAAGCAATGAACCATTATCCGTAGGAGGTGTTTAGCAGGATTATAAATACAGTAAACTCTCGCTACAACGATACCCGATACAACAATAACTCCCTCTACTACAAGAATGTTTTGTGGTCCCGGTGATTTTGCATATAAACTAATGTTAATCTCCCCTCAATACTGCTATATTCTCTAGAACAATAAACCTCTGTAAAACGATTTTTTCAATCTAAATTTCAGTATTATTTTCTCCCTTTATAATAATATTTTGATTTTTAAATGCTTTTTTTTCCATTTTCTTTGTTATTTTTTCCGTCCATTAAGACTCATTGTGGATATTCAACTTATCCCTGAATAAATAGCTATTGTTCAGATTTCAAAACAGATGAAGACCACCCTTTTGGGAATTGGAGTGGGTGAGGGGGGTGAAGTGTAAATGTATGCCTAGTCTCATTTCCCAGTAAGCTTTGGAATTCTGATAAGGTTTAAGGACATCTAGACCTGTCTGGTCACCTTGTCACAGAACAAGTGCCCTTTGTTAGAGGAACAGGGGGAGATGGAGGCGGGGTGTTGTTAAGTGACGTACTGAAAAGTGAGTTCAAAGGTTGTTTTATAGTCTTTAACGATTTTGAGTTTACGCGAAACATTTGGTTTAAACTTTTCTTTCTTTCACGCGATATTGTTCCCTAAGATGGCAGGGCGAAAGCAACTATCTTTTCGAGATAAACTGAACGTTATCAATGATATTGATGAGGGAATGAAGCAGATTGATGCGGCTAAGAAACATGGATTATCGCAATCTACAGTTGCAACGTTCCTAAAGAAGAGAAAGCAAATCGAGGATACTGTAACTTCAAATGAAATTAACCCAGAGCGAAAATGACTGAAAGTTGCGACAAATGAAAACATTGATGCTGCTGTTTTAAAATGGTTTCAAGAGATGAGATCAACAAATGTCTCAATAAATGGACCTTTATTATGTGCAAAAGCAAGGAAATTTGCAGCAATGCTAGGGAACGAAACTTTCAAAGCTAGCAATGGTTGGTTAATGTGTTTTCGAGATCGTCATGGAATAACTTTCCAAGAAGTTCACGGAGAGAAAAAGTCAGCCCCGATAAACGACGCAAATGAATGGCGGCAAAACAAGATGAAAGAAATCTTAGAAAAGTATGCTCCAGAAGACATTTATAATGCAGATGAAGCTGGGCTGTTTTTCCAACTCCTACCCGATCGAACATTGGCATTCAAGGGTGAAAAGTGTTATAGAGGGAAGAAATCAAAGCAGAGACTGACTGTTTTTCTGTGTACAAATAGCACAGGAATGCATAGAATACAACCTCTCGTCATTGGTAAATCATTGAAGCCAAGGATCGGACAAATCTCGGACCGAACATCAAAATTAATTATCTCTGCAATATATCGCAAACATTATTGAGCAATAAGTGCGCTGTAATTCTTCCCTACATGATATTATGCAATCGAATTCAACAGCTGCCGGTATAGGGAGAATAAAGAACTAAATAAAGGAAACGAAAGAGACTTACCAATCTGGGGTGTTTTTCATTCTAATTTTCAACAGACTGCATTAAATTTCCAGAATAGAATCATTCTTCTCTTGGGTTGGTAGACCGCAGAACTTTTAGTCCTATTCAATCCAGATTGGAAAATGACAAACAAACAAACAAACAAACAAAAAAAAAAAAAAAAAAAAAAAAGTCCATTGCTTGTTTTGCAGTGAACTGTAACAGTTTTAATATTCAAGATTTTGCAGAGAAAGGGGAGAATTTTTCAACCTTCCTACTGTATAATGTATTGGCCAAAAAAATTAAATTATTTTGACTATTTGATTACTTTCCCTTTATTTAAGCCATTCCGAATATTATTAATTAGAAAGCTAATCTGTGTTAAAACACAACCATTTTTGGAAGTTTACTATACTTCAGCAATTACTGCAACTATGTTGTTATAAACATTCATACATATGCTCATAATATAAGCATAACGATCATAATAAACATGGCCACCTGTCTGTACTCTCCGCGCACACCAAAGGTTATGTTAATACAGAGAAAGGGGGAAAAGCTATTTCCAAGAGTATGATTCTCCATCTGACATTCCATATTAGGAAGAAAAGTTTATTTAGTTTCGGCTTTGGTACAGGAAAAAATTGTGCGTTCATTTAAAAAAAAAAGCACTGAAAGCAAAAAAATAAGCACTAAAAAAAAAAAAAAAAAAAAAAGGGTCTTTAAAGAAAAAGTAAGCACCTATAAGGGCCTTTATATTTTATTTTCAAATATAAGGACTTATAAGCACTTATAAGGACCGCTATGAACCCTTATTAACCACTCTGGATAAACCAAACATTTATGCTGAATATTTTAACAGATCACCTGTTAGAAAATTTGAGATAGGACAACAAATATTGTAACTTATTCCATATTTTAACAATAAAATATATCAAGATTGATCGGACCTGATGAGATAGTATAACACACTTCACTGCATTCCTATAAAGTTATGTTACCTGAAGGGAAAATTCTAAATGTACATATAAATAAAATTCAAAAGTACACTGCTAGAGTTCAAGCAGTGGATATAGTATTTGAAAATGAAAATGAATTCAGAGAAATTCATCCATTTCCATCTAGTAAGGCACATTCAAATGACAAAATTAAAGGAACAGCATACATTTGATTAGATCACCTAAAGCAGGGGGCCAGCTTTTCTATATACACTGCTGGAAAATTAAAGGCCAACACCAATAAGGAGGTGTACCAGATACACAAAATCTGGGATGCATGGCTGCATTTCTGAAATATGGCACATATTCAGATTTTACACTAAACAGATAACTGCAGTTAGTATTATGACAGTTAGAATATATTTAATGTTTGGCAATGCTACTTTTTTCATATTTTGTAAAACTTACAAATTTTTTAATGACAAACCCTATGATTTGAAAGGGATCTGTGGCAAAACTTTTTGAAAAAAAAAAAAAAAAGCAGACTTTTAATTTCAGTGTGAGAGACAGTTGCCACTTGGAAGAATGAGGGCAAAAATAGCATTTTCAGAGTTTTTAATTAATATCTCAGCTGATTAAAGTCATACGAAGATGAGAATGGTTGAAACGGCTTCCCATGAATTTTTTAAATCCGGAGGTAACTCTTGAAATTCAACTCGCCACCGCTCTGGAGGAGATGATGCCACAAACAAACAGACAGACACATGCACACAGATTTTTATAATAGATGGTTCTTAATTAGTTTTTCATTCTGTCTTTCATTCTTAGTTTCTTACTCCTCCAGAGAGGCCAAAGAAAATTTAAGTCTTATACTAAGATGAAAAATTTAGGCAGATGCTCCATACAGTCATCTAGCTCTAACTGATTAAAATAATTAAGTATGGAGAAAATTATGCGAATATTTAAAAAATTTTCTGAACCTATCGCTGAAAAACTAGGGGGAAAATAAGTGAAGAAATATGGCATTCGTTTTTCTTGTAAATGAATTATATGGATTGTGGAGTTTGTCAGCTGATAAAAAAAAAAAAAAAAAAAAAAAAAAAAGCATTTCTGTAAAAATATGGAGTTTTTCCCATGGCCGACTCTATCATGGCTTTAAGCGAAACCAGTTTCAGAAGGTCACGTGATCAAAATAGTCGATCTTTTTCTCTTCACTATAATCGCAAAGTCTAACTTGTCAAAAATAGTAGTTTACTCTTAAAATAACTATAAGTAGGTCACATGACTCCATTAAATTTTTCATAGTGTAATATTTTCACAGGCGGTAAAATGCATATCTTCAATAATTTTTAAAACAATTATACTTTGTTTATGTAACTAAAAATATCATTGAGAATCACCACATACTAACTTTATTTCTGCAATTTTAATAAAAATGGAATCCATTTATGTAATCTAAATCAAATTTGTTCCCAAAATAATATAAAATCCACAAAACGGGAATAATTCAATAGATTTATGGATGTAAATTTTATATAGGTTTTTGTTACTACTAGAATAAATATTACGGGCAGAATATTTTGTAAAAATCCATGCTGCTACTATCGTATCAGCTACATAAATTTTTAGAAGGCAAATATCCATAGTCATCTCTCATTATTTCATTCACTAATAAAACACGGAAATGAATTAAAAATTTCTTAAATGCTAGAAAATTTGTGTACAAAAATAAACTTACATGCATGTTATCCTATAAATAAATCTTTCAAGAAAATTTTGAAAAATTAAATGCTAATTACATTCATAAAAAAGGACAGCCTTCTATTTGTGCCAGCTCCAATTTCATGTTGTACCACTTTTTCCAAACCACTTAAGAGGTAAGTGATTAGGCTCGTTTTTTTTTTTTTTTTTTTTTTTTAAGTGGTGCCCCAAATTACAGGCCTATTCCACTATCAAAAATGTATTCATAAAACTTGAATGTACCATATACACGCATCCTACACATTACATAATTTATGCAGAAGCATACATAAAAAAAATCTGATGTGTACACCACATGACTTTCTTGTACACATACTTGCCAACCTATGACACTCAAAAATCAGGAGATTTTTTTAAGAAATCAGGAGATTTTTCACAATGTTAAAAAGACTTTTTAAATGATAAAAATATAGTTTTTAATAATGAATTAACTTTAAATAGTAACTAATTCTTAAATCCAAGCAACACAAAAATACCTTACACAGAAAAAACATTTTTATTACTTGCACCGTTTAAAGAAAAAAAAAAAAAAAAAAAAAAAGACACTTTAATCAGTTTTCGTACAAATGTTATAAACAGTGGCAGATTTTGCTTTCTTTAAGAAAGTACTTCATAATTTTGTTCACAGCAATTGCCAGGTAGGCCTGCTTTCGCTAATAAAAGTTTTTCTAATGCTGCTGCTATGCAGCTGTTGGAATTGTTTCAATTTTCCCTTCCTTTTAGAACTTTCAAGATAATAATAAATATCAACAATGTGTTCATCCACATTTATTGGTAAAGAAGCTGCCCCTTTTACAGCTGCTAAATTTAAGAGGTGACAGGTGCACCTCATAATCTCCAAATCTGAATTTTCCTTTCTCAAGATGCCTGCAACATCAGTCTTCAAGCCTACGAATACTGGTGCATTATCGACACCAAGTTCTAAGAAATTATCCAGAGGGCCTGCATTTTCTTTTAAAGTTTTAATAATTAGCTATGCTATATTAAAGCCTGTCAAATGTCCTTCTAAAGTGGGAACAGAAAGTAAACTACACTCAATTTCTGAAGACTCTGGATTAAAAAAAGAACAACAATTGGATACAGTTTTGAATCGGTATTATTGCTTCCATCCGTAGAGAGGCAGAAAGGAGCTGTTTTAATGCAATCAATAACTGAAGATTTATTTTCAAACGCATTTCTTTAACAATTGCACCTGTTTTGATTCTTGCACTTGAGTATTTCTTAGAGATTTCACTATTGGGAAACATTTTTCTAAATAAAGCTGCAGCGTGAACCGATGCATTCAGTGGCAGGTTGTGCTTCAGTAAAAAGGCAGGTTGTGCTTCAGTAAAAAGGCAGAGAACAAACATTCTGAATTAATTACTTTTTGGTTTTTAAAAACAACTCATGTTATCCTTGTGTTTTTGTGTACGCACATGTTTGAGAACATCCGCCCTTCCACCATGTGAAATCGAAAAATCGCAACGGCAGGCGGTACACATCGCAAATTTATTACATTTCCTTGAGGAAATAATGGAAGGAAAGTCAACTGTGTACGATTTTTCAAATGTACACGAGTATTTCACCTTTCTCGCAGACGTAACAAAAGATGACAATTTCTAAAACTATTTCCCTAAGGCGTGTACTCACACAACTCGGCAAAATGAACGAAATAACTAAAGAACATCCAAATAACAACTTGATTTGTCCTCATTGGCTAATATAAGCCAGCTGACACGCAGTGGAGCTCAATGCCCATTGGAGAACTGGACAATGACATTTCTGGATACGTATAATGCTCTGACTCACAAAGCAGAACTTATCTGATTCGCAAGGTTTTGTTTTAGATATAATGTAGAGAAAATTCAATTGCTTTCAGACGTCCAAAAGCACTTTTTTTTTATTCATATAACAAAGTATTAAGCCAAGTTGCATAAAAATCGTGAGAAATTTTAAGAATAAGAAAAAGTCGGGAGAAATATATTGTAAATCGGGTTGGCGGGAGAGCAGTCGAAAATCGGGAGAGTTGGCAACTCTGCTTGTACGGAATATTAAATTATATGCATTTTTCTTGCATTTCATTTAAACTTATTGGATTGAATTAAATCTACTTCGTTGACAGCACATAAACCACAATAGAATAAATGCACTCTTTAAAACTCACTATATTTGTTTACCATAGCGACACTCTGCCGCTAGGTTCACTTAATATTTCGTTCATATTATAACTCAGAATGCACAAAATTTATATCATTTAAAGAATTATCTTATCATAACCACATGTTCTATTCAAATACTATAATAAAGCTAGAATGATGTATAAAAGAAATTAAGCAAACAAACAAACAAACAAACAAAAAAAAAAAAAAAAAAAACAGCTTTCCACAGACGATTTAGTATTTCTCATTCAATTAATTCAGTTCTCACTTAATTCAATTAATTCAGTTCGCGACAAGGCAAAAATACATAAAAACTCAAAATATCTGTATTAAAAATTACAAAGTAAATCTTAAACACTTATTTTGTCGAAAAAATTCCAGAAAGGATAGAACAACATAATTCAATCATTTCTAAAGCAAAAAAACATACAATTTACAAACATATAATAGTAAAGAAACTGAGATCACTGTGCTGAGTGACAGAGTGGATATATATGTTTCCTTTGCTCTTATTATGACATATATATATAAATATATTTATATACAATTGGTGCGGCCAATTGCAACCAAAATACGAGGTGCACATCTACATGTTATAGCAGTCCTATACACAAAATTTCAACATTCTTAGGCTACTCGTTTTTTAGTTATGCGAGATACGTACGTACATACGTTCGCACAGATGACATGAAAATTTCTCTTTTAAAGCAGTTTTATAATTTTTTTGGAGGAAAAGAGTCTTTTATTCTGTCGTTATGTACAGATGTCGCACAAAAACATTGTAAAATTGCATTCGATAGTGGTCAAAATGGATATTTTCGTTGAAATATGCTGCCTGAAACTTTTCGTGATTACAATACTTCCTTTTTACTTCATACAAGGAAGTAATAAACAGTTGTGACTTATTAACTGAAATTAATTGGTAAAAATTTTAACTTTTTTATATGAACATTTTATATTAATTTTGTCATTTTTATATTTTGTATAGTTATTTAACATTATTTTACAAGTTATCAAACAGATATTTTCTAACCGGGTTTAAAAAGTCATTCCACAAGTGCAAGAATCTGTTAAATTAAAGTTAATTTGACCTAACTGTATGCAAGATAACTTATAAAAAATACCCAATTGCTTTCCTGATATAAGAAATGTATCTTCCATGATTTCAGAATTTCACCAAATAAGAAATGTACAATTGAAGGTGTTAGTAAAGCATCTTCAGATGGTAAAGTTAATTTCCCCCTATCTAATTCTTTAAGAAAACCAAAAATATCATCTGCTATATCTACTGAATGAACACTTTGCAACCAGTCCTGGCAAATACTGCATTTTACCACCCTTAATTCTTTCATGGAAGCATAACCTGAAATATAAACTAGCACTGGTAAAATATCAGAAGGAACATTTTCTATAGAAAAATCATTAATTAGTAAATTTGAATAATCATCAATATTCATAAAGGTAAAGATAGAATCCTTATCATAATCTGGTAAAAAAGATGTTAAAAGGACATTGTATTTGAAATTATAATATTGCTTTTAAAACGAAGCTTTTTCTCACTTTCTAATAATTATCAGCGATTCATCAAAATGCTTTATACAAATTACGGGTTTTTTAAATTTACTTAAATCTCACGGAATTTTCCTTAACCATTCAGCTTTTCTTTTAGGTGATTTAGGTAAAGAGTAAGTAGTGACATTCTCATTTTTGTCATAATTGGATTTGCAACCAAATACACTGCAGTGTCGAGGCATTCTGTTTTCAAATATGTTATTAGAAAGACATAATCGAAATAAAGAATTCCTAATGTAGTATACCAAACAAATATTCCAATTAATACTATGCAAAATGTTCAAACTAGAGTAAATGTATTCGATGCTAAAACAAAACACTTAGATAGGCTTGAGAACAGCTACAATTTTCCCCAAACAAATCTAAAAATTAAAATAATATAAACCGAAATATAGATAAAACTATTATTTACCATTGCATAAAGCTATTTAAAATCACTTAGAATAGCAAAATAATCCACTTTACATAACACTATTAGCATAATATATATCCAAAAAATTCCCGACCACGGGTTCAAAATCACACACTACCACAAAAACACATCGACCATCTGGATCACGTGATTTTTGTGCTTCAAGGTCATTATAGAGTTGGCTGTGGTTTTTCCAAACAATAACAGAATACAAAAATGCCCATTCTGTAAAGTCATAGTTTTTAAATAGTAAATTTTATGGAAATACAATATCAAAAACTGCAAACAAAATGTTAGAATGCAGGTTGGAAATCACCTCAAACATAACTGTACCTCATCTACAACTGAAAAATTAATTGCCAGTGATTTCACAAAAGCTCTGCACTAGGGGTCCCCAATCTTTTTGTCCCTAAGAGCATATTCTAGAATATCTATTGGACAGCAGGCACCATTTACTTTTTTAAAGTAAATTTATACTGTGATAGAGTTAATAATACATGCATAAAGAAAGAGATCAGTCGCATTCTGCTTTGTGCTGGTATCTGTGTTGGATGCAATTTCTATTTCATTAAAAATGACAAAACTATCACATAGAATTTTATTAAAAGCTAAAATATTTTTATTGTGATCGCAAAGCAATGCACATATGTTAAACGATCAGCAAGTGCCATAGTGCCCACGGGCATAGGGGTTGGGGATTCCTGCTCTACACAGTCATCAATGAATTGATGACGTTTTGAATGCAGGTAATCAAAAAGTACACAATTTTAAGCTGGCATCGCATTAACTTAAAAGTATGAATAAATTTTATATTCACTTTCACTATTACATTTGTTTAAAACAAAACAACTTGAGTAATATCCATATTAGGAATCATTTAATACCTCACTTCCAGCATTCTTCTTTACTTCAGTAAGCTTCTTTCTGATTCGTTTACCTTTATAATATTTCTTCTTCTTTGTTGCAATTTTATCACCATGTAATAATTTAAAATCTCTGTAACGACACAAACATTTGAAATGAAGTGAATATTTTTAAAAAAATGAAACACATAATATGACTCTTCAGATTAATTTTACAGAGAAAAGCATTTTAATTTTTAGTAATTTCTTATGTTTTACCATATAATAACTGATCTACATATATTCTTGATCAGCATGCTATTTTACATTTATGCTGCATTTTCAAATTACCCTTTATAAGCAGGTATTTTTATCAGTGACCTTCCCAAAATTGTAAATTTTTTTTTAAAAGGGTGTAAGTGCAAATGCATGCTAATTCTTGCTACATTAGTATGCCTTTGCACTATACTGAAATTATTAACGCTTCATATCTCTGAAACAAAATACCCCACAAATTTAACAAAATATACAATTTCAAACACAGAAGAATAAAACTAATACCAACTGGTCTTGAAAATTATGAGACCAAGAATTCACCTGTTGCATGAAAGTAATAATACCTATTGTAAAATTAATATAACTACTTATACACAATTCTGCAGAATCCACCACAAGTTAATCTGCAGATACATAAATAAGTTTTTTAATGTAACCAAACAAAATCTCAAGTTTCAGAAAATTCAGCATAGCAAATTTAATGCCAGTTTTCTGTTTATATGCATATGGAAATCCACAATTGACAAAAATGTGTTATTAGCACATAGCATATTTTGATTACAGTAAATTAATTTTATTACGGAAATTATTTGGCACTTTCTCCTCCTGTGCGAGGTTTTTCATGATAAAAAATGTTTCTGAATTTCAGTATTTTTTTTGTTTTGTTTTAGACAAATACCTTCTTCCCCTTTGCTATTCCTTTATCTTCTAATATTAATTTTAAATCTATACGCTTATTTAATTTAAAAAAAAGTTATGGGTCAAGAATTTGTGTACAGCCTTTCCGCATATCATATTCAAACTAGCATACACATCATAACTGGTTTGTTTACATTCCACGCATTGAGCAAGCACATCTACATCATAGTAAATAAGGATAAAATCTTTAAAAAAAAAAACCGCTTATAAAATCTTCTTTAGCACTACAAACATAAAACATGGTAAACAAAAAGAAGCTAAAAGAAAAAGAGTTTTTTTTTTATAAATCCGAAATTTCAATGCTAGCACTATTTTTAGTAATATTAATAGAACTGCACACACAAAGATTGCAACTCCTAGAATTAATACAGGACTTCAATTTAGGGAAATCACTGCTGTTGGCATTTTCATAAACATTGTACAGGTGGTCCTCAACTTTTATATGCTACACATTCACACAGTTTTAAAAATTCAGTTTTTTTAAATTTTTGTTGATACTACAAATCTGACAGTGCAGTCACTTCCACGTATGTTGATAAGAATGGTGAATCTCTAGAGTTCTCGGATTCAAAACCCAACCTCTACTATTCTGTATTAGTCTGTGAAAAGACATCAGCACTTAATGTTAATGGGCATATTAATGATGCATAGCCGTATGAAATTTAAAATGTTATGATTTCTCTAAGCACTTTCTCTAAGCCTCCAGAAAAAAGGAAAGACAAGCTGTCAAATGGTTACTGCATTAATATTTACTCACTTTTTATTTCATACTTTCAGCTAAGCAATATTGCAAAGATAAAAAATTTATAATTTAAAGCATTATTAATCTAAAACAACGCTTCATGACACCCAAAATCTCTGCAGAATTTATACTAGGAAATCAATGTCATAATCCTTTCTCCTAATACTACCTTATACAGCTGTGGATCAAACAGTGACAGCTATGTTTAAATGGAATTTATGAGCATAAATAATGAATCAGGCCATAAAGACAAACTGGCAGGGAAAGAGGGTCTATATTAAGCAATTTTTGGAAGACTGTAATCTATGGAACACAATAAATAATACTGAAAACTCATGAGCTGAAATAAAAAAAAAAAAATCAACAATAAAAGATTCTTAGAATCAATCATGTCCTCAAATGATGAGTAATTTTTTTTACGACTAAAACTATAACAGATGAAATAGTTAGCCTAATGATGAACTAAACCTAGGCATCAACAACGAAGACATTAATGCGCTGACTGAATCTCATTCAGTACTTCTGCCAAATGAAAGCTTAACTGAGCAACAAGTATTAAGTAAAATACACTATAAAAGTGAAGAAGAAATAGCTGATGTGTGATATTAAGCTAAGTCTTAAAATGTTTATAGAGAAAGCACCTAGGGCCACTTGTATTTATTTTTCTTTTGTTTAAGAGTATAATTATTACCTTGAAAGAAATTTCATTTTTGATATACAGT
The DNA here is from genome assembly GCF_044657685.1 of Stegodyphus dumicola. Lineage (NCBI taxonomy): Eukaryota > Metazoa > Arthropoda > Arachnida > Araneae > Eresidae > Stegodyphus > Stegodyphus dumicola. The sequence continues at coordinate 241,605,902 of NC_140768.1, read as the reverse complement.
ATTTTATATAAAGTTTTGTCCACTTTTATGAAAACAGCTCTTTACTTGAACCAAATTTCATGTCTCTACTGTTTACTGGCATAATTTTCTTTGTATATAATTTTATTTAAATAATATAAGTTTTATATTCTATAAATATTGATAAAATATTTCTTAAGAATAATAACAAGGTATAAAAGTATTTTAGTTATCCATGTGTAAACAATACAGATTTAGTGTAAAGGTTAGGAAGTGGAAAATGTGTTAAAACTCAGTCCTATAATCCACAAAATATACAGATCTTCATATCCCTTCTCTTGACATTTTAGGATTATTGGAATTCTATTGTACTTAAGGAATTATATAATGCTGGCTGCCAAAGCATCCACAGATTCTGAAAGATAATATTTTTTCAATGCCAACATACCATGAATAGAAAATTTTCAAAACAGTGACAGCCTACACATGAAGAAGAATGGCAAACCATGTAAGATATAGACTGATACAGATAAAGCAGCATTAAAATAAAATGTATACTAAATAAAACAGTTGGTGCCAAATGTAAATGTTTTGCACGAAATCTCATTAGTAACTTTACAGACACAGATAGTTTTACTAAAAGAATAGTTGCTTTATTAAGTCTTAAATAAATGCAAAAAATCAAGATAAAAATTCATAAGTATGAATGCGTATAAGTATTTTAATCAATAGTCATACAGTGTTTTGTTCTCAACTGCTGCTGAGTGAATTCTGTCAGCGTGAAATAAATAAAGCAGTAGTAAATAAACCAAAAAGTTTTCAGAAAAGTGATATGCAAAACTTTAAACAGGTTTCTGATTTTTAAACTTCTCTTCTCATGACATGATCTTTCATTAAAGCACTATTTCAATGTTTCGGCAGTAGCAAAATACAGTTACATTTTAGGGTTTTCTAAATGAAGTTTTAAATTATGGTAAAAAAAACTTTGTCTTGGATGAATTTAATCGTGACCATATCTTATTTGGCAATTGCCTAATCAAGTAATCCCTATAGCTTTTCTTCCTTTTCCTTTTTAAGCACTTTAATAAAAAAGGCAACTGAAAATCTTGGAAAGAAAATTATCAGATTGTTGTTCCTACCAGCTAATTTATGATAACTCATTGGCTACACATGGGGTGAAATAAAAAGATTATTACACTTAATGATTTGGTCCACAATTTTTGACTGGCATTCCATTACCCATAAAGTACTACAGCATCTTGTCTGCATTCAATCTATATATAAACTTCAGTATCATGAATATTATTAGGGTAAACTTCTCACTTTCTGCATTTCATAATTCATGAACTGTTACTCATTACACAAAAAAGTATGCTAAAAACATGCTTATGAACATTTTAAATAAGGAATTACCCATTACACAGAAAAGTATTAAAATAAAAAGGTACCTTTTTGTGGGAAAAACATCTAAATGAAATACTTTATTAGAAGTGCTATCAGAATTCCAGAAAGCCATCTCACATTTCTGAAGAAATCTTGACCACATATAAAGAACGACATCCTATAATAAAATTATTTAATAAACTAAATAAAATGAAAAATTTAATAAGAATAAATTTTTAAAAGTGGCAATACTTTTCAGCTTTGTTTTTGCTTTGTATAAATAATCACTAATTATACATAAAAGTATTTATGTGTACCTACTTCCATACTGATTTTTGTACATTATTTTAAACATGAAGAGGCAAATTTAAAAAGTCTAGATTGCTATTATAATACTTGAACATTTAAGTAATCATTTAGATAAATAATAAATTTGATTGTAGAGTCAAAATGCTTAACAACATAATATACTTTTTTTTATCTTTCTTTTTTGAATAATGAAAAATATGACAAGATGTGAAAGTGATTTCAGCCTATTTAAAGAAGGGGGGAATTAGATGATTAAACTAAATGGAAATTTCTTTAAAAAGTAGAATAAAATATTACAATTTCATTGTTCTTCAAAAATCTGAATATAGATATATGAAAATAAAAATTAGTTAACCCTTTTTTTTCTTTTTTTTTTTTTCTGAACATAAAAAAAGGTACACCAAAATTAAATGTCCAGCTTTATTTTAAAAGGAGGGTTGGGTGAGATTTCTTTACTTAGCATTATCATCCCTCCCACACAATCCTACTACTTTTTTGACAACATTACTGTTTAAAAATGTTCTGAACTTTTGTACTTTTATCACTTTTTAAAATAAATGAAACATTTTATTCCAAACAGGACCAAAGGATGAAATACAGATATATCTACATGAAGAAAATTTTGTGAGTCTATTCCCTAAATTTCCACATAAGTACTGCATAAATAATTTTAAATTTCTTATTTTAACTCCTACTAATGACCAATGGCTACAAGAACTGAATGCTAGTGGTTTGACCTAAGTGCTGATCGCAGAACATATTGATAGCAAAAAAGTTTCATGATTTTCTAACATGTGAAAGTATGTACAAGTTTTCTTTAAAAGTCTTCTGTGAAGAAATTTCTCTATAATAGAGAGTTTTTTAAGTTTTACTGGAATAAATCATTTATGCCTATTTGGTTTTTACATAATCTTGATTAAATAATTTTTTTCACAAATTATTTTATCCTCAAACAGTTTTGGGTATAAAACAGCTATGTAATTGCATCATATATTGATGATGCAGATATATATTCGAAAAGTACTCCCATTTAAGAGGCTTTTTCAGAAAAATTTAACCTAAACTTAATGCTAATGAAGACTTTTTCAGTCACAACAGCTCAAAAAAGCCCTTTTTAAAGAATAAAACTATCTTTTCCAATTGTGATTCTCATTCTCACATCCAGACTAAATGAAACCTGTCTGAATCTATTTGCTTTTCTTCTAATAAACTTCTACAGGTCTTTCTAAGGTTCTTATTCTTGTTTCTAAGGTAACTTGTATGTTGTCCAGCAAGTAATCCATCCATTTATGCATAGCATTTGCAACAGTTTAGCACTATGCAAGTGCTCATTTTACCACCAGCAGTTAGACATGCAGTTGAGAATCAGTTTTTAGCCTACCATTCCTTTTCACAGTTACCTACAGTTTCAACTATTCATTTTTTTAATACAAACTATATATAACTTCTCAAAACCCATTACTGACTTGCTGCAGTTTATACCAAAGGTATCACAAATAAACTTAATAAAAAGCAACATTACTTATTTTATTGTTTACTTGCTGAATTTAGAAGCATTTTACAGTCATGTATAGCCATGTTTCCATTTGGGTATATCTATTTCTAGATTAGACATGTTCTAACTTTGATGAATTTATCTGGTTGTAATGAAAGATTTCTGCCAAAAAACATTTTTAATAAAGTTAGGGGGGAAAACATGAAATCAGTAACTTTAGCGCAGGTAGTAGTCACCACCCAAATCTATGATTTTATGCCAACATTTTGGTAGTTTTTTAAACCCTTCAGCCCAGAAACTTAGTGGCCATGAGTAGAAAAACAGACCAACCTCATTTGGATGTCCTGTGCAGAATCAAAGATAGCATAAGCAAGATGTAGCTGCAGCTGTGAAAAAATGTAGAAGTCTGAAGGTATAATGCCGGGGCTATATGGTGGGCATGGCAAAAGATCTCATTCAAGTCCGTGCAGAGTCCAGACAGTGAATGCAGACACATGTGGTCTTGCATTATCTTGATGGAGCATTACCTTATCCTGACAGAGTGCTATAACTCAGTTTGACATTTTCCATTGATAACAGTGTCAACACAGACAAGCATCTCACCATACTGTCAAAGATTTTATGTTTTTCTAGATACTCTTTGTGGATAATACCACGGCAATCAAACCATATATCTTTTTGTTAGTCAAATCATGCTTTGCGATGCTGCCAATGAGCTCACCAAATGCAGACCAACCCCCTTCATGGCCTGTGTTGTTGAAGTAAATCCGCTTTTCATCACAAGTGACGATCCAGTCCAGAACTTTTACCTTCTGATATTTGAGCGGATTAGTCCACGCCTGAACATGTTTGTCCTTAGCTGCTTGAGTCAGCTAATGCGGCACCCAGTGATTGAACTTGTACGTCAAGTTTATGCGATGCATAGTGCAACTAATAGACGACATTAACGTTTAACTCCTTAGCAAGTTCTTGAGTGGTTGTATACTTATCTTCTTCCATAAGTTTTAACAGGCGGGCTTCATCAACATCAGTAAGCTGGCCATAGCGCTTTGCTTCTATCATAGTCTTTGTTTTTGAACTTTTGGTAACAACTTTCACACTGTCGTTATTACATACATAGTACATACAACATTAGTACCTAAAAGCTGTACACATGATTCTGTAGTAGACTTTTTGCAACAGAACTGGAAGTAAATGATGGTTCTAATCTAGTACATGATAATTCCATTTCAGATACCTTTCACAACACAGTGTTCTAAAGTAAGTCTTTCTTTCAAATGCCAAAAAAAAAAAAATCGTTTGACAAAATGCAATTAAACACGACAACATGAACTGTTTGCATAGATGCTATTTGCGGTGGTGGAAACTTCATTAAAATCTGATACATATACTGCACATTCATAAATCTAATCTATAAGCACATCATTTAGTAAGAATTGAGTAATTATTTCGTTTTAATCTATTTATTTGAAAACATACCAGATAGCTTCATAGTTTTAAAAAATACAGAGAAATGGAATTTTAAAATTCCCTATCATAGCAATCTTAATCACTAACAAGAATTTGCACATTTCAGCATTGGCAAGACAGACAGACAGTTACTGATACACACAAGCATTTTACTCAAAGCCTACAGTACACAGTTTATTTAATATGCATGTATGGAATAAATTTAATTAAATTTATACTTATTATTTTAATTAATATAATTTTATAAGCAATTTATTAAAAATGTACAAAAGTGTATTTAAAATTTATATTAAACAGGCACTTTCTGGCAACCATAGTTCAGTAATTGTTGCTAATAATGCAGCTAACACATCATCACAGCTGATACAATTTTTCTCTTGTTGGAAGATTGAAACTAGTAAGCATATAAGTATTTAGCAATGAAAAAGCAGAAAATTTTCACTAGCTGTAAAAACATACATCAAGAGCATATGTGAAAAACAAACTACATTTACTAAGTTGTTTTCACAAGTGAAATTAATGAAAAGCATAGTTTGCTATAAATTACATGTTTAATTTATATGAGGCATCAAGTACACTGATTGCCTACAACTATTTTGATGTATGACCCCTCATTTTGCATAAAATACTTCTGTGGCCCATTAGTAAACAGTAGATGCTATTCCAAACATCAGCATAGCAAAAGTTACACAAAACACATAATTTTCTTTAATAATGATTTTATTTACGCAAACATAGTCATATAATAACAATAGTAAATATTTAAAAATTTCTTTTATGAAAACATTTAAATATGTCTTTAATGAAATATTTTAAAAAAACAATACAAGAATTCATTGTGAGTGTGCATTTAATTCAACGTATTCACTTGCAAAGAGCTCATATTTCTGTTGAAAGTCACGACTGAGTCTAATCAAAATTGATATTTTATTTTAATGGCTATTAATTTTGATAAACCGGCTTTATGTAATTTGATGCAAATTGAATCAACATATTGATCGGCTTCATTAAATGAACTTGCCAATCTATGTTCCTTTTCTTTGAAAAACATTTCTCAAATTGAAGGTATGTTGCAGTAATTTGCCACGTGACAGCCAACTGACTGAATTAAACTGAATTGAAGGTATGTTGCAGTAATTTGCCACGTATGTAATAATAATGTCTCATGCATAGAACTCGTCTCATTATAGAGTATTGAAAACAGATAACTGTTTAGGATTGTACTTTTAATGTAATTAATTGCAGCAATAATATCATGAAAGTGCAAGTTGACAAAAAAAAGCTGAAGAATGTGCGGACACAAAATTACACAAAAAATAAATGACCTAAAAAAAGCACATTTTAATAACATATCAATCTTTTAATATAAAAAGTATTAAACATATACACATAATTAAACTAAAATAATACTTGTACTTACTATTTTGCTATTAATTTTATCTTCCACTTGTTAAAAAAAAAAAAAAAAAAAAAAAAAAAAAAACAGTAAATCACCAAAAGACTGTAATGAAATAACCTTCTTTAAGATGCTCTTTATGTAACTTAATTTAACAGTTGATACATGAATACTGTACACAACATTACAACACACTAATATACATATTTATGTTATATATTATCAGGTTCAATGTTCCTTCTAACCTTCTTCGGGAACATACAAGGACCTGACTAGGAACAGAGAGCTTACTAAAGCTAGGTTCACTAATTGTAGTAAGTAGACAGGATACAGACGAAGGGTATACAAAACCCTTTATTTTTCTCTATATACAATAACTTCCATACTTCGGAATACAATGACCCGCCACTCGGGGTCTAACGTAAAATTAAAAAAAATAAAACTAAACTCTAATTTAACTTTAGAATAATACACGTGGAAGATTGGCCTTATAATAACAGGAATCGTATGTAGCACAGAGACTGTGAACACTACAATACGTTTAATTTATCAAGAGGATTAAAACCTCTGGCCTGGAAGGCAAATAGCAACTGCGTAACTTCTAAGGTAAGCGGCCTGCTTCGAACTCACTGCTTCCTCTCTCTCTTGCTTGGCAAAAAGCCACAACTTAAGTACTTGGCGTTCGCCAGACAAACTTTGCATAAAATCCTTCACGCTTATAATTCTGGCCGGAAGTAGAAAATAAGAAGTGATAGTAAAGATTTAAAATAAAATAAACGTTAGTAAAACTTAAGATCCTTACATACTTCCCGCCAGAGTTAATTAGTTTGAAACTGAGGTCTAAAACGACCTTGTTGAAAACTTTTAGCTCTAGAATCTAACGCGAGGCCAACCTTTTACAAACACAACTTAGCTAGAAACTAGAAATTTAAAAGAAAGAAATTTGTTACAATAGCAGCTCCCAAGATATACAACAATCTTTTTTTTTCATCTGTACTGCATCTAACCAGGAGCTTTTATTCAATTCTGGTTCCTTCCAGAGATCTGGAAGGAAAACTAGTTTAATGAAATGTTACACAATGACCTGGCAAGTAACATATAGAATTATACTGCTCTTAACATTCTTATTTCATTCATGACTATTTTAATTATCTCTCCCCGTGCTCTCTGACATGTGTTGTAAAAGAACACCAAACACGAATGTGTTTCTGTCTACGTGTGCCACACTTCCTCCTACAATCAAAACACTAACGTGTTAAAATTCAACATAACGAGACCTCTTAACACACCCTACTTTCAACTCTAAACCCTGAGGTACTATTCTAAAAGTGGCTAACTCTAAAGTGTAGCGTCAGAGAGCCTAACTACATCATTCAACCTTTACCACATATTCGCCATGATTTAATCTTTACAGTCACACAAATAACAAATTTTTAACATTACTTTCACTTTTACCATATCACGGTATTTCTTAACATTTAAAATAACAGTTCACATGTATATAAGAACATATCAACATGCCGTTAATTTTACACATTTGAAAACATACATTAGTAGTACATTGTTAACTTCTATTCTTTTCAAACCAAGTGCCAATTCTTTCTACATTGAAATAATACTACATTTCAAAAAGTCTTTCAGACTAAAACTTCTTTCTTGCTAGAATGTTTTAAATAAAATTTATACAATAACTTTTTACAATATTTAAGTCTTTACACAACGCTATTATACATCAACTTTAGTTTTACGCACGAGTAATTTAAAAACATAATACGAAAATCGGTCACATTTCATTTCTCGCCCTTTTTGCTATAAAGGTAGACCTCGCATGAGGTAAAACTTCTTCAAATCTGCCACTTGCAGTAAGAATGAAAGATTAACTTAAGTTTGCAAAGTAACATAAAATTTTACTTATCTTTGTAATATTCGGACATCCTTTTCTGGGCCCAGTCTTTAAAGGTACTGCAGATAGTAGCTTGGTTTATCCTCCTTCTTGTACGGGCTCGCCCTTCAGTGCTTTCCTCTGGAAGCTTCCTTTTTTCACCAGTACGGCCACCCTTGAATACTTTCCTTTTCTCCTCTGCTTGTGGTCTTTGCCATTTGATGGCAGCTGGTCTTGGCGGAACCGGGAAACTTCTGTCGTGATCCTGCTTGGACCTCGTTGTTGGCTGTTCAAATTTTTCTTGTACTTTTTCCTCCGCCGCTGATGGCCCTTCCACAGTTCGGCGACTTTTGCTGCGGAGAGTTCTGTCGGATGAGTAGATCTTCCGTTTTTAAGCTTTGCATAAAATCCTTTGCATAAAAATAGTTGCCGTCATTTCTCCTGGTCCTCTTCACATACGTCGTCCTTCTCCCTTCTTCATTCTGGGGGTGTTCGTGAACTCTGTTTTCTGGACGGTGGAACGGCTTCTTTTTCTTGTTACCTTTCATTTTTCTGCGGGGCAATTTTCTTTTCACTTGCTTCTGTCTCTCATTGGCTTGCCCTTGTACTTGTCGTTTTTTCACCTCTGGAACTTGTACCTGCGGTGTCTGCCGTGCCGGATCCTGCAAAAGATCTGAAAAGATTTGCATTTTATTACGATCGAAGTAGGGCTTGATTTGATCAATGTTTGCGGAACAGGTTTCACCATTTCTGGCTTTTAACACTACAACAGCGTGAGTTATTTTTTCTATAACATATGGTCCTTCAAATCGTGGAAAAAATTTGGCAGTTTTATCTTCTGGCGCTGAAGAAAGTGAATGCTTAATTTTTAAAACTTCATCCCCTACTTTATAAGTTACTCCCCGTCCTTTCAAATCATAATATAATTTCTGTTTTCTTTGTGCTACTTCCGTATTCTTTTTTGCTTCTTTTATTAGTTTTTCTATATCACCCATTTTAAATTCTGGGGCTCTTTGTTGCACATAAAATAGTTTATCTAACGGTGTTATAATCTTTCTGCCTAGAAATAACTCAGCAGGAGTTTTGCCCGTTGTATCATGTTTTGCGGTCCTAAGGGCGAAAGCAAATTCATTGACATAGTTATCCCAGCTTTTATGAAAATTTTTAACATAACTACGGATAATTTTCACTATATTTCTGTTGACCCGTTCCGCTATATTTGATTGCGGCCGATACGGGACCATTTTTAAATGACGTATGCCCAGTTTTTGGCACATGTCTTCAAATATATTACTTACAAATTGAGGACCATTATCCGATATAACTTTTAGGGGCGCCCCGTATTTTAAAATATATTTATTTAAAATAGAATCGGTAACCAATTTCGCGGAGGCTCGTTTTAAGGGAACAATTTCGGTCCATTTACTAAAATGATCAACCATAACAAGGAGATAGCGACTTTTATTTAACTGACTTTTTGGGAAAGGGCCCAATAAATCGATGCCAATTATTTCATTTGGAAATTCGGATTTAATACTATTTAGAAACCCGGCCGGGCGGAAATTAATATAATTAACGGCTTGACATGTTGGGCAGGACTGGACATACGCCCTTGTTAACTTTTCCAGTTCAGGAAAGTAGACTGCCTCGCGTACGCGTTGGATAGTTTTTCGAATACCAGCATGAGAAGCTAAAGGGCTGTCATGGAGCTCATGCAGGATATTTAATCTAAGACTAGCTGGGATAACAGGTCGAAATTCATTGTTGGAATTCGTAGCTTTTGTGTAGAATAATAGACCATCTATTAGTTCGTAATGGGCCGCCCTATTTCTTATCGCCACAATATCTTGGTGGCTAAAATTTTCAGGATCCTTCAAATACTCATAAATACTTCCAAACTCAGGATCTTTACCCAGTTCTGTTATTACAGTGTCTCGGGAATTTATTGTACATGCTGTAAGCATTGCAACTTTTACGGTATTACCCTGTTCGCCTAATTTAATTCGTGATAGGGCATCTGCTACGATATTTTCCTTTCCGGGGGTATGCTTGATTACCAGATTATATTCTAATATCCTGAGTGCCCATCTTATTAACCTTGGGGATAAGTTTTTCCCTGAGTACAATCTAGTTACCGCCGCATGATCAGAGTATACTGTTATCGGCGCCTTTCCAAAATAGACACGGAACTTTTGCACTGCTAACAGAACTGCAAGTGCCTCTCTCTCGGTCGCGGAATAGTTTCTTTGTGTTTGATTTAAAGTTCGGCTAAAAAATGCCACGGGCTGCTGATTTTGCGAAAGTACTGCTCCTACCGCATAATCCGAAGCATCCGCTGAAATTTCTAAATTTTCATCCTTTTCAGGAAATTTTAACACAGGGGCTTGCGTTAATGCTTGTTTTAATTTTTCGAAAGCACTATTGGCTTCGGCCGTCCACGAGAATCTCGCCTTTTTCCTTTTTAATTTTAACAATGGCTCAGCGATAGCCGCAAAATCTTTTATAAAGGACCTATAATATGAACAAAGTCCTAGAAAAGAAGAGAGCTTCTTTGCCGTGTTTGCAGTCGGATACTTTTGTACAGCGATTATTTTTGATTCATCTGTCTCGATCCCTTTTTGAGATATTTTGTAACCTAAATATTTTAATTCAGGGGCTGCAAATTTGCACTTTTCGACATTAACTTTTAGACCGGCCTCATTTAATAAAGAAAACACCTGTCTTAAATCCTGTACATGTTGGTCGAGATTATCACTAGTAATAATGATATCGTCTAAATAGATAAATGTGGACTTTCCAAGAAGAGGTCTTAACACAATGTCCATCCATCGCTGAAATGTTGCTGGGGCCCCTGAAAGGCCAAACGGCATACGCAAAAATGCGTAAGTGCCAGACTTGGTTATAAAAGCAGTCTTAGGCACGTCCTCAGGCCTAACCCCTATTTGAAAATAACCAGTCGTTAAGTCTAAAGTCGTCATAAATTTGGTTGATTTTATGTTCCTTAAAATTTCTTCTATGATCGGCAACGGATATACCGGATATTTCGTTATGGAATTTAATTTACGGTAATTTTTCCTTTCCGTGCTTTCCTTCTTTTTCCCCTGGCCTTGAGACTTTTTTCCTGGGTTGCTATTGAACTGTCGACATTCGCCGGCTGTTTTTGAATGCTCGGGTTTCCTTGCCCACTGATTCGCTTTTTCTCCATAGCCATGTGCTTGAGTTTGCTGTAGTCTTGGCGTACCAAATTGGTTTCGCTGTTGATATTGGCGTCTTCTTTCGACGTCTGCCGTTCTTCTACTTTCAAACTGGATTGCTAGCTCAAATAACTTTTCCAGTGTAGTCGGATTTCTTAATTCAATAAAGTCTTGCACTTGGGGCAGTAACCTCGGCAAAATCACTTGAATTATTTCAGGATCCGGACGGTTTCCATACAAGAGCTTGAAAACGTTTCTTAAAATAAAGCTCGAGAGGTTTTCGATTCTTTGTTGATATATATTAAAAAGTTCCGTTTCTAATTTCACACGATCCCTTACAACAGGGAAGGCTTTTAGTAGGGCAGTCTTGAAATTTTCGTAAGTATAGGTGGGACTTCCTGCTTGACCCAAGAGACTTTTGCCGATACATTTGAACCAGTTAAGCGCTTGGCCCCTTAAAGCGCTGGTAGCTAAGGTAACTTTTTGAAACTCGTGCACGGGGTAGAGCATGAAGTGGTCATCCAATTTTTCCAAAAAACTGGTTACCGGTGAGTTTTCGTTAAACGTTGCTTCTGGTTTCATCGAAGCGCGCATGGTCTGGACGATGTAACCGAATCCTTCCAGGGCGACAGCTGGCATTTCTGGATTCTGAGCCGTTTCTGCAGGCAGCACAGGTTCTTCTTGAAACTCGGCCATGGTTATTCTTCTTCGTTGGGCGCCACTATCAGGTTCAATGTTCCTTCTAACCTTCTTCGGGAACATACAAGGACCTGACTAGGAACAGAGAGCTTACTAAAGCTATGTTCACTAATTGTAGTAAGTAGACAGGATACAGACGAAGGGTATACAAAACCCTTTATTTTTCTCTATATACAATAACTTCCGTACTTCGAAATACACTGACCCGCCACTCGGGGTCTAACGTAAAAGTAAAAAAAATAAAACTAAACTCTAATTTAACTTTAGAATAATACACGTGGAAGATTGGCCTTATAATAACAGGAAGCGTATGTAGCACAGAGACTGTGAACACTACAATACGTTTAATTTATCAAGAGGATTAAAACCTCTGGCCTGGAAGGCAAATAGCAACTGCGTAACTTCTAAGGTAAGCGGCCTGCTTCGAACTCACTGCTTCCTCTCTCTCTTGCTTGGCAAAAAGCCACAACTTAAGTACTTGGCGTTCGCCAGACAAACTTTGCATAAAATCCTTCACGCTTATAATTCTGGCCGGAAGTAGAAAATAAGAAGTGATAGTAAAGATTTAAAATAAAATAAACGTTAGTAAAACTTAAGATCCTTACAATATTACTGCCCATTTTCAGGCAATAACAAGTTTTAGAGATTAAAATATATATAACTGTTACTATAGCTTTCAATTATCCTTCACTTTTAGTTCAATAAACAGTACTTTATATAACACCAGAAAAAGTAGTCATGTGAGATAACATAGTTACAAAATAACATATAGTTAAAGGAGAAATATAAAAAATAACTATTTTGTCTCAGTCTCACTCGATCCTGATTAAACATTTTTAGGGAAAAAGCTTTTTCTTTTTTGCTACTTTTGTAGCCAACTTTTCTAATTTCTGTTTGCGATATAGTCTCAATTTCTTTTCGGCAGCTTTTATACAATCCATTGATACTTTTTTATTTTCTTCTTTATTTTCTGCAATGTTTAATTGCTTTTTTTTAGATTCTCGCTCCTCTTTTTTTATCTCTAGCTCTTCTTTGTACAGTTTATGAGCATTCCTTAAATTTTTATATAGAGTTTTGTGTACTGGAAAATGCAAGTGGTCATCCCTTTTAAAAAATTCCAGAGCTGACTTATTGCAACTCAAAAATGTGTATTTTACTGTTTGTATAGCAGACAATGTGTCTATACTCGTGCGGCCACACTCCTTGTCTAACACACTGCTCATAGCACTAAAAGCACTCTCAACTTGTGGCCCATGGAAACGGAACCACCGGAGAGCCCCCAACTCTGTAGGAAAAGATAAAGGTTCTGGGAGGCAGGAAAGAAGAGGATGCTCAATGATGGACCGGAAGACCAACACCAACAAAAGCTTAGGATCTGGAAAATAGAGGCTATACCAGCTGGGAACAGTTCATCAAAAAACAGACGGACAAACTTCAAAGATTAGAAAGATAAGTTCAAATTTATTTTCATCTTTGTAGTTTTATTTTATATCTAGAAAAACTAGTTGCTAAAAGTTTTACTTCAAGTGAGGTTACAAAATGGCTTGTAAGTAAAATTGTAATTTTCTGTGTTAATGTAATCATGAAATGCGAATGCAATTTTAGTCTAAGAGACTGATATCAGGAAATGCGAACACAGATGTTAAGAAATTCAAAGCAACTCATAAATCTCGATGAAAAATGCAATCTGAATTCTATTGTAAAAACTTATTCAATGTATTTTATTTTGTTGTGAAAAATATTTTCAAATATATGTTTTGTTTAAAAAGACTTGCCTAGTTATAAGAATTTAATTATACTGCATAAATGAATTGTGATTGCAAACCTTCAAATGAGAAAACTAAGTTAAAAGTAAATTTAGTTGTGTGCAGGAGTAAGTTAGGCTCTCCAGCCAATGCTTAAAGTTAAATCCCATTCTGCCAGTTTACTACAAACCAGAGCTTTTCCTGTGCTTTTAAATATTCTGTGAACCGTTAGGCTAATCTACTACACCTTGAAATTACTATTTGTTGTGTATTTCTGTTAAGTCAGAAGTGCTTGGCTTAGTGTAAACTAAGTTGGGTCATTTGTTCATTTTATATTTGAATAAAAGGGTTTTATACACCCTTCATATGATTTCTGTGTTGTTTCACAAGGCTAGAAGATAATTCTTTAATAGTCCTTTCAAAAGTCTATGTTCTCAGAGAGACATAGACTTTACACTGTTTAATTTAAATTTCCTGGAAAATGTTAAAAAACAACCAGAATTCTCTTGCCTTATATTTTTATTGCCAAATAAATTTCTTTGAATTTAGTGATCCCCCCCCCAAAAAAAAATTGCTCGCAAAAACAATCACAGTTTGCACACCACTGGCCTGATAGTAATATACTATTATAGTAAGCTTCAAAAATACAAACCTAACAGCAACACTGAAATTTTTAATTCAAACTGGAGTGGCAGAACTATATTTTTGCTTACTTATCGAAGCTGATTCATATTACTATTCATATTTTACAAATATAAGCAAGAAATATCATTATTACCTTTAGTTTTGCAGAAGCACCAAGTCTGATTAAGGCTGAAACCTGTTTGTAAAGTATAATATTATATGCCTCCGGAGTCAACCAAGAAGAATACAATTTTGGTTTGTGTTTAGCATGTTCCTTTGTAGCTTTTTGCGAACTAACAAGATTCCGATTAATTAAAACTTCATCATTTCCAGTTTGTTCTTCTGTTTGCTGAAACATACAAATTATTTTAATCAATTAGAAATTAAAATACTTTAACATATTGATGTGATAAAAATAAAATATATTTTATTAGCATATATATTAGGTATATTTAAAACACATTTCCAAGTTTTTATGTGAAATCATTCTCACAATCACCAATAATACACTCTTGTCAGAATTCTTATTCCTCAACTAAACAGTCTAGCTATCCCTTCATTATAACTTTCTTTTGTACATTTTATTTATTTTTCTTATTGAATAAACAAACTCTACAACAATTTGTCATTTCTGTATCTAATCTAACAAGAAAAAAGAATTGATGTAAACATAAATGTCTATACTAAGTGAAGAATGCCTTTTCTTACACCTTATCTTTTCTGAAAGAATGTAAGATCATTCAATTCCTAATAAAGAAACAGTTATCAAAAGATTAACTCATTCTTTAAGAGCACTTAGTTGGCTTCAAGATACATCTTAATCTTCCCAGAAACACTAGGCACTGCTTTTCCAAAACAGCTAAGCAAGTGATCACATAATAACACTGCAGGGTTTATATAAAAGAAAATCCTACAATCATAATATCATTTCTTCCTACTGCTTAAAAAAGCTTAGAATTTACAATCCTTTTTCTTGTAAACTACAACAATGAGAAAAAGAGGGGAGAAGAACGCTAAAACTGAAACTAAATTAGCACTAAAACTGGAATAATATAAATTTTACATAAATACATAAATAAATGAAAAAAAAAAAAAAAACTAAAAATTGCTAATTAAAAAAAAAACTTTTACATATTTATTTTATTTATTTATTTATTGGAATATAAAAATTAAAATTCAAGTTCAGAAAAATTCAGTACTTAAACTTTTAATAATTACTGAAGTAGAAAACAACTTTCTAGAATATTAAGCAGTTAATAACATTAGTTAAATACACCGCATACTGGATATTCCTCACACTTCGACGAAAACTATCCACGTCTGTTTTCAGAAAAAAATCAAAATTAAAAAATAGCTATAAAATAAGATCTAGGATTAAAAAATCAGATGATAAAATACAGTTATTTTAAGAATATCTGCAATTAAAACAAAAGTATACAAATCATGCTCAAAACTAACTTAGTGGCTTGAAATGTCTGGGAATACAAGCTATCTTATATCTAGTTTAAAAGAGTTAAAAGAAAATGTTTTTGGTTCTGCCAGCTGTTATCAGACTGATAAATTATTCTAGAACTACCAAGCACATACATTAAAAAATCTATCTATATAAAGCTATATAAATTTCAAGGTGCTTTACTTTTTTCAAACATTTGCATTTAGAGACTAAATGGGTAAATTCTGAATTTTAACAAAACACTAAGCTAAAAGAAAATTCTTTAAAATAAATATACAGAATTATTTACACCATGTAACTATGATACATACTCAAATTATTTCGGCTAAGATAACATATACGGCTACAGGATACATGGGGTCACCAAATGTGGCGATATTTTGTGCTGGATGGTTTAGTTGAGATTTTGTTTGTATGGCAACCCTTTTTACATGGAAACTTTTGTGAGGAATATGGCTGTATTTTGTTGTGGTGGTTGTTTGGTTACATGTGTAATAATGGCATATAAGTTCCATTAAAGAAGTTGTGGAGAGATATCAGCCACATATTTTAGAGTATTCAAGCTAGATTTAGTTCGAGAAAATATGTTGTTGGAGTTATTAATGAAGCATTTCCTCATGGTTGTCATCATGCTGACAGAAGTGTATTTTTGCGGGATAGGATTTTTAAAGCCGAACTTGACATGTGAGAAGTGCAGGTCTGATATGAAGATTCAGAAAAAAAAAAAAAAAAAAATGTGTTTCTGACAAATTTGTGTGGATTTGCAGAAAATTTGCTGAGGGTAAAGAATTTGGTTCTCAACAAAGTTTGAGGTTTGGGTCCTGATTTTCCGGTGTTTCTTTATTTATTTTTTAATTTTGGTTTCGTTTCTGTTTGAAATTAATATTTTGATTTTTGGGAACTATTTTGAATGGTAAGTAAATTTACTTTTCTATTGTATTAATTTTGCAGACAGTTATTTTAATTGTTGCATTGCTTTAATTTTGTGCTGCTTTTTTTTTAAATTTTTTTTCTTTTGAAATTGTTTGGATTCTATTGTTGTTATTGTAGTTTAAATTTGTCATGAAACATTTTTGACAAAAAACTTCACGCTTTTACTAATTTAAATTTTTTGTTTTTATTTCGGACTTTTAGTGTAAATCATATGCGAAAACATGGTTTTTGCATGTGCGAAAACTGCACGTTTGCAGACATTTTATGTTCGAAATGTAAACAAAAAATTTAGATAAGTTTTTCCCCAGCCCGTTTAATATATGACAGTAGTTCCAATATTTTTTCCAATAAAGAGAGAGGAAGAACAGATTATCCTATGAAATCCACATTTTTTTTAATCTCAAATATTTTATATTTGCATTAGATTACCCCTGAAAAAACTAAATTCATTTTAAATTTCATATACAGCAAAGCACGAATTTTAGATTAATTATGATATAAAACTATTTAGAATTTTGAAAACTAACAAAGGTAATTTAGTATTATTTTCCAATCATAAATAATAGAACCAATGTCAGGTTAAATATTAACTAATTTTACTAATTCACACTTTCAAGTTTCTCTTATGCATTTTACGGTTAAGCCATTCAAATCTTTATACAAATACTCATGAAAAACACCATTTTACCTTATTTGCTTCACCACACTCATTACAATAATAAGCTCCAGCATCTATGAAAAAATCAGAACCACCACATATTTGACATTTCATTGTGTCCAGAAATGATATAAAGAATTCAAACCTGTTTAAGAATAAAAAAATTAACACTTTTAAACATATCACACAAAAACTACTTTCACATACATTAATGAATACATAATTATTGTCATGAATTTGTTGAACTAATAGGACAATAAGAGGAGCAAGCAAGTATTTTAGCAGCACATAACTAGATATCGAGTTAGAAATACTTATACAGTCAAAAGTCGTTAATTCGGACACCCATAATCTGGAATGATCTATAATCCGGACCTCAAAGCTAAAAACCTTCTGCGCATGCGCATAGGCGTTTACGCATGCGCATAAGACCTTTACAACTGCACATATGGGTGTGCACAAGCGCAGGATACGTTTTCGTGTGCGCGTTTAATGTATAACGGACTAAAAAAAGCTAAAATTATCTAATTATCTATTTCAGTTAATGTTGATGATTGCGTTGTTCCTTTATCTTCGAATTGGATCCGGCTTATTATTTTTTGCAGACTGTAAGAGCAATTTTATAAAAGTAAGCTTGAACTTTCGATTATGTCAAATAGAATTTCCGATGCTGGAGCTCACAAAGGATCTACTAAATGAAAGTATGTTTCGATGTCCATCAAACAAAAAGTGGAATTGCTGCAAAAAATGGATAATAAAGCATATCCTTTGTTTATCTAACCGTTCCGAAATCTGTTCATCGATTTCACGCTGCTCTGCAGGGAGGGGGGGGGGCATCGCGGCGCGCAATGAACTGAAAGTTGATCTGTCAACACTATCGTTATCTTCAGGGCAGATGTTTTTATTTTATTCGGCTTATAATTCCTTACTAAATGTAGTATTTCATCTCGATGTACTACTTCTTTGATATGATTTAAATCAAATTCCTCGTCATTATAAATATCACAAATACAAATCAAATAGTTTTCTGGTTGCAATTTTCTAATTTCAGCTATGCGAAATGTATGCTTTACGCATGCGTGCATTGAAAGAAATGTTTAATACAGTAAACAAATAAATATTAAGCTTTTTTTTTTTTTGTAAATTTTGATACCCTTTAAATCATAATTGCTCATTATTTTATAAATTATGGTTTCATATTTTTAATTTTATAATTTCTGCATGCCATCTTACCAGATTTAAACTGATGATCTATAATCCGGAAAAATCGATAATCCGGAATCGCCGAAGTCCCGACGAGTCCAGATTAAAGACTTTTGACTGTATATAATAAAATACAATATATATGTATATATACAGTACAAAGTCCGTAATCCAAGACTCATCGGCAATTCCGAATTAGGGGTTTTTCCAGATTATAGATCATCAATTTAAATCTGGTAAGATGGCATAAAATATGAAACCATAATTTATGAAATAAAGAGCAATTATGATCTAAAGGGTATGAAATTTTACAAAAAAGAAGCTTAATATTTATTTGTTTACTTTACATTTCTTTCAACGTGTACATGTGCAAAGCATACATTACGCGCACGTGCATGCGTAAAGTTTGTGGCTTTGAGGTTTGGATTATAGATTATTCAAGATAATGGACGTCTGGATTACAGACTTTGTACTGCATGTGGTATCCGTAAGTGCAACACAGCCACCAGAGGCCCTCACCGGTGCGCCAGTAGCAAGAGCGAGGTGAAAGAGGAGGATTACATATAGACACACAGTCGTCTATCCCACGCAAAGGTGGTAAGACGTAGGTCTACATGTGAAGGTGTTAAATATAGAGCTGTATGTTTCCACGAGGAGGTGGTAACTTGACTGCATATACGGCAGCTAGTGCGAGTAGGCGCTAAGCCACTATTTAAATTCTAAAAGTGATAAAGAACATTGTTTATATCTAACAAGCATGAGAAGGCGCAACAGCACTCGTATTTAATTCAATTTATACCTTTTCTGTTATTTTCATTAAATGTCGTTTGTGGTGTGGAAAATGTTGGAATTGTTTATTGACCCTAGCAAAGCAACTTCAACTCCCCTACCATACACACACCCACACATATACAGTCAAAAGTCGTTAATCCGGACTCGTCGGGACTTCGGCGATTCCGGATTATCGATTTTTCCGGATTATAGATAATCAGTTTAAATCTGGTAAGATGGCATGCAGAAATTACAAAATTAAAAATATGAAACCGTAATTTATGAAATAAAGAACAATTATGATCTAAAGGATATCAAAATTTACAAAAAGAAAAAGCTCAATATTTATTTGTTTACTTTATTAAACATTTCTTTCAATGTAAGTTGTTTAAGTTGCTTCATTTCATGTGATAATACTTTCTATTTAATTCTATTAAACAGACATAATTTCTTGTTTAGTTACAAAGTTCCGCTGTTCAAGTCCTATAATTGCTGTGTCGAGAATACCGACTAATTTGTCAATCGAAATGTTTTCGTTTTCAATAACCTCTCTGTCACTTTCTTCACTATCGGAAGTGAATTATAATGATGAGGAACTTGATTTAAATCATATCAAAGATGGTGTACATCCAGATGAAATACTACATTCAGTAAGGTTTTATAAGCCAAATAAAATAAAAACATCTGCCCTGAAGATAAGGATAGTGCTCACAGATCAACTTCCAATTCATTGCGCACCGCCACGTTTCTGCCCCCCACCCCTGCCGCAGAGCAGCGTGAAATTGATAAACAGATTTCGGATTTCAAAACATACTTTCGCTTTGTAGATCTTTTACACATTAGTAAATATATATCGGAAATTCTATTTGACATAATCGAAAGTTCAAGCTTACTTTTATAAAATTGCTCTAACAAAAAATAATAAGCCGGATCCAATTTAAAGATTAAGGAACAACGTAATCTGCAACATTAACTGAATTAGATAATTTTAGCTTAGTTTATACCGTCCGTTATACATTAAACGCGCATGCGTAAACGTATTATGCACTTGCGCACACCCAAATTTGCAGCCGTAAAGGTCTTACGCACAGGCGTAAACGCCTATGCGACGCATGCGCAGAAAGTTTGTAGCTTTGAAGTCCGGCTTATAGATCATTCCGGATTATGGGTGTCCGAATTAACGACTTTTGACTGTATATATATATATAAGAGTGTGTGTTACCTGGCATGCATTGTAGTGCTACTTAAGGGAAATAAAGTGTTTGCGTTTTAATTCTGTTCATTGAAATGCTTTTGGATACACAATATTTTTTTCCCACCTGGTGTAGGCAATTTCACTTTTCTAACTCTATAGCAACATTTCTGGTGCTTCATTCTTAAATTTGAGGGCTTTGCAATACATTATAATTTATCCATCTTTCCAACACCCACACCTGGCTGAAGACCGTAATCATAATTAGCATCGTAATGGAATGCATCAAGATTTAAATCAGTGCCCAGTGTCCGTCTAAATCGAACAGTGTGTACTAGAATATTTTCAAATTTTGCTTCCCGTTGCTCGTTTGTTTCATATGTATAGGCTTCAGCAGCATGCACTTCAACATTTTCCAGTCTTGCTTACCATTGCCAGTTTGTTTCTGAAGCTCATGATGCCCCTTTTATGATGCCCGACTATTATAAATTCATTTTCAAAAGCAAACAAAATGTGTGCGATGCAATTGCACGCATGTTATTGCATGAAAAATTAAATATTTTACACTTTGCTGAATGATAACACACTTTGAAATATCTTAATTTCGGCAGTACAGCCCATTTCTCTTAAATAGCTGAGTTTTTTTTATTAAATTAGAAAAAAATTAATATAACTGTGTTTTCCCTAGTCAAAACACTACTTTTTTATATTGCAGAGTATTCTGATTAAATTTGAAACATATATACATTATGCTTTGCAGAGTGGATATGCAAAGCTTTCAGATCGCTGAGTTTCTAATCAGAAGTTTGCTAAATTCATATAAAATATACAGGGTGTATCAGTACAGCCATGAAAAGAAATCTATACTAGTCTACTAAATCTGCCTAAATTCTTCCCTGCTATGCTCATGATTATGAACTTTAGTAAATGGAAAACCTACCTAAAATGCACCATTTTTCAAAACTACATTAAATTTCAAAATCAACTTTTTAAACAAGTCAGAGGATTTCCAAAGAGTGCACATTTCAGTACTTCCATCTGTAATCTCTTTTCATTTATCAAAGAATTTACCTTCCAAAAAAATTTACAACAGCAAGAATTAAATTACTACAAGCACACAAGCACACTTACCGATATATACATGATCTTATTACATTTAATAAGATTGAATACTTATTACATTTAATAGATTTATCCAGAATGCCTTACACTTAATAAAACTAATCATTCGCAAAATAACATCAACTATCTTGATCTTCAAATAATTAACTACAAAAACATTTTACTGTTTGACAAAACAAGAAACTTCAATTTCAATACTAACAAATTAATAAACTGGACTTCCAACATCTCCAAAAAAGTTATTAGTAATACTATCTTAAATCAAATACAACCTATTAAAAATATTTGCACAGATACGATAGATCTACAATGCGAAGTTTTGCTCCTTATTAAAATTCTTAAAAATAATCTAATACCTAATCAATTTATTAACCATCGTCTTAAAAGGGCAGGTGTTAAATACTCACTCTAAATCATTTAACTGATAGGCAGAGCTTAATTTTTAAGATTAGAAGTGCCGGAGCCCTATGGAAGACCGTCAGCAAACAGGAACAAGAGTAAATAAATAAATAAAATGACTATTAAGCTCATTAATAATTAAAAAGCTAATTATTATCAAATTAATTAATAGTTATTCAATTAATGTTATAAACTGTTATTTAATTGATAAATATTATATAATTAATTAATTATAATTTAATTGCTAATTATTAGATAATTAGTTATTATTTATTGAAATAATTAAAGATTGAATTAATTAAATAATTAAAATTAAATAAAATGTAAAGAAATAAATTAAAATTTAATAAGCGATTTTTAATATAATTTTATTGTTAAAATAAAATTTTCGAGATAAAATTTCTTCTGAAATTGTTATTTAGTTACATAAAAAATGTGCCGCAAGCCTTCTTATTCAAGGCTCCGGTGCGTTCCGGCTAGAATTATGATTTATTACAAAAACTAAGAAGCACCGGAGCCGAAATCCGGTGGGCTCCGGCCCAATTTAAGCTCTGATTATAGGAGGGGGTTCTCTTATCATCACAAAAATTAAATATACTTAAAGTATAGCTGATGAAAATTCCAGGGTGAAACAGAATGAGGGTATGAATGGGTAGGAACAAAAAAATGAGGGGAATCTTGGTGAGAAAGAACTTTCTATTTGACCGCAGCTCTCTGCTGATATAATTATAGCCATCAAGCAGATGTGTGTCAGGGGTAAAATGAGTCCTGAATCTGAATCCTAAGGATGAATGTAAAGGATTGCTGTAAAATTGCTGGTTACGCTTCCACCCCCAATTTGTGGATACCATCCGAAAGACGATGTATAGGATATGCTTGAGCAGTTTATCTGAGTAAACACTCTTATTGTACTCACTGTCACTTAAGGCACATTTAAGAACACAAATTTTCCCTCCTGCGAGGGTAACTAACTGCAAGCATCGATAACAATACACTTGATAAGATGACACTGGTGAGAAATTTACGCATTCCTAAACAAACTCTCCCAAATTTATTGCCCTTCTTAAAAGGAAAGGTTTCTGCATGTGAGTGAGGGGACTTTATTTGAACATCTCATGTTCTCATGAGTTCGTATTTCTAAAGGTCTGCATATTGTTAAACTAAAATGTTAGGAATTCTAAATTTTTTCCCCTTTAAAATGTGGTTCAGTTTTATAAAAAGAAGTACCGGAGCTCCTCTTATTTAGCGCTTCGGCTAGAATTGTAATTTATCTTAAAAATTGAGAAGTACCGGAGCCGGGCTCCGACGCAATTTAAGCACTGTTGATAGGGATATGATAATTTGTTCCTAAACCTGAGAAGGTGGTATAAGTTGGATGACTATCAGTTGGAGGATTTGTACATAGAGTAATTACAAAATTGCATATAACGTTAAAAAAAAAAAAAAAAAATGTTTTTAGACTTTTCTTATACTGTTAATAAAAAAATGAGCCTATTTCATACTCTATAGTCTGTCAAATAGCTCTTCGACAGTGAAAATTACTGGCAAAAGTATAGTTGAGGGTACCCCTTGGTGAAACTTGGCGACTTTTGGCGGTACATGGAAACCGATTTTGTGCAATTATTTGACTCGTTATTTTGGCTTGCGAAGGGGCGATTTTTGCTCCAAAACTCACCGCTACACAAAGCCAACATAACAAGACAAACAATTGCACAAACTCGATATCCATGTACACGTCGACTTATTTTCACTTTAAAAAAAATCCCTGAATTGCACAAAAATGGCCTTGCATACTTCTTTGACTTTATCCATGTACATGTCGACCTATTTTCACTTAAAAAAATATCCCCAAATTGCACAAAGATGGCACTATGCACTCTTTTAACTTTATCCATGTACACGTACACCTATTTTCACTTAAAAAAAAATCCCAGAATTGCACAAACTTGCATAGCACACTCCCTTTACTTTGTCCATGTACACATCAATATATTTTCACTTAAAAAGTCAAAGGAACACCAAATTCTACAAAACAAAAAATATATAATCTCACTAAAATACATTTTAAACCAAACAATAAAATAACATAAAAAAGGAAAAACATGTTATACTTTTAAGCACTACCGAAAGCAAATATTCACTTACCGTGATTTTCGAGCTCGCTTCGTACACCTAGAGCCACGTAAAAATCAAAATATCAATCATATTCAAATGACTTTTTTCAAACCAGGTACTCTTTTTGATCGAACGCTTCACATAGTGACCATCTGAACCTTTCTTCCTACAAACCCATTCAAATCCATCTAAACGCTTTTTACATTCGACTAGACGCATATCCTTCCTACATACAGGACACTTATAATGGCTACTAAGTAAACCTTCATTTACACACCAGTCAATTAAAGCTCTTTTCCCTTTCGCTCCAAATCGTACAGAAACTTCAAATTAAACTTACTACATTCGCCATTCTACCGTGTAAAGAATCAAACCAACACACACCACAAAAACGCTTACAAAACATCCCATGATTCAAAATTTCCCAGAATCATTCACCCGAATACGTCACAATAGTGTTTTCATAACATTCAACTACTCAGGCTACCATAAATGAAACAACAACTTGGCGATAAATCAAACAACTTCGCCATAATACAAGGGGTACCTTAAAGTCTACTCTACCCAAATTACTTTTTTCTTTTGCTCCTCATTCCGACATGACAATGAGTCAGAAATTAATTAATTCCTATTCATTAGTTAGTATATTAAAAAATTTTAACAGACGTTTTCACTCACATAAGAACTCCACAATAAACCTCCGTCAAACATTTTTAGTCCCTCCCATGTACCAAGAATAGCTTCTCAAAAGTTTCACCGCCTGTAATATTTCAAAGTATCCCCACTGACGATAACGAAATTTCGGACACACCCCCCTTATGAGTAAGACACAGATGAAAACACTTTACCAACATCCCACTAGAATGTAAGTTAATTAATGCATTTTCTGGCCTTTTAAATTTTCATATACATTTCACATTTTACATTTCATTATTTCTTATTATATATATTTCAATTTTTTAACTTTTATTTCATTTGTTTCTCATGTTTATTTCAATTACTTTGAGTTCTATTTCATAATTACAGTTAAGATTACTGCTGTTTATAACGTTTATTTATATAAAAATAGTCTTAAATTAACATGAATAAAAGTGAAGGTGTCGGGGGACATTTACTCAAGTATCTTGTAAATTTTACTACATAAATTGGTTTTTCACTCAAAATTTCTAAAGAATCTTATATTAGGGAAAATGCTTCTTTCAGAATGAGTTCTTCGATACTCTACTTTGGCTATAAATTCCATCGCTTCATGAAACTAAAATTTTGGCCTAACTTAATTTGCCAGTTTGGCATAATGATTCTTACATGAGTAAAAGATGAAACACCTTCATTTATTAATTATTGTTCATTGAACGAGAGTTGGTTTGTTCCCCTTGAAAAGTCAACTAATTTCCGATCAATAGCGATTACTTGTTTTTTTATTTTTTATTTCTTTTCCAAAGTTTGAAATTTTGTTATTCACGACTTAAATTCAAGTTCCCTTAAAACGTTTTTTTCATGATTACATTCAAGTTCCTTTAAAACACAATTTTCGGAATTAAACTTCCTACATATGGGTTCCCTCTTTTTGATACATTCTACTAAATTTATATTAGAAGATAATATAATCAATATTTCTTTAGTAAATAAATTAGTATGCTTTCATTTTAATACCCTTACATATATATATTAATAATAAATAAAAAGTAAGAAATTTAGAACCAAATTTGCAAAGACATGTAAGAAATGAAATTCAATGCCAGTAAAATTCAAAACTGCACAGAAATAATATTAGGATAATTTTGTTTTAAATTTTTTAAAAAGTTATGATACTGTAATATCAAGGAAGCAGCTATAAGTGCTTTTACTATAAAATAGTTCAGCAAAACCTGGGGTTTACATATTTATTATATATACACAGAGACAGATAATAACCTCAGAAGCATCTCTTGAAAAAAAAAAAATTCACAATCCGAGAAAGTAAAAAAAAAATTAACAAACATTTTTCACTTAATTCAAATTAATATGATTAAGGGTGATAAAAAAATGCTTGTTGTTATAACTTTTCGTATGCTTTATCTTGGTATTTGATTATAACCCAAAGCAATAACTACATTTATTTTAAAATTTATTAAACTACTAAGCATGAATTTTACACTAATTATGACATAAAATAGCTAAAGATTTTGAAGATTTTAACAAACATAAGTCGTTCAGTACCATATTCTGATGAATAATGGAAGGTAAATGGTGATAAACACTTATAGGTAGATAAGGATGACAGCAATTACATATTTTATATTTAATTCACTAGAAATTATAATTTTTTGTATTTCAGTACTTTCATCTGGAAAGATCTTAACTTTAACAAAGACATATCAAAGTCAAAATTATAAAAATTTTAAGGATAAGCTGATTTGAAATAAAGACAACAATAACAAAAAATGTTCTCTTCCATGATTTAAATAAAAAAAAAAAAAAAAAAAAAAAAAAAAAAGAGGCAGAAGCAAATTACACCCAATTATGAATCCCTTCTTTCAGTATAAGTATGCTATTGGCATATATTGCTGACAACTGTTTTAACCCCTTCTTGGTTGGCGTCGCATCTCACCTGTTTAGGTTTTTGTGCCACCGTAAGGTCAGTGTTGCATGCCATGTGATGCAGTGAAAAATTCCAACGTTGAAACTGAATTCATCACTTTAAATTCTGCAATTATTTACATATTTCCAAATATTGCTCAGAGACAACGTGACTAGTCCTAATTTTGGTTAGAGTTGACTTTAAGGTACCCCTTGTATTATCACGAAATTGTTGTTTCATTTATGGTAACATGAGTACTTGAATGTTATGGAAACCCTATTATGACATAATCGTTTGCATTATCTCAGAAAATTTTGAATCATGGGATGTTTTGTAAGGGCTTTTGTGGCGTGTGTTGTTAGGAAGTACATTGCTTGTTTCTTTATTTAGACGGTAGAATGTCTGAATGTAGTAAGACTAATTTGAAGTTTCTGTACAATTTGGAATGAAAGGGGAAAAGTGCATTAATTGAATGTCGCATAAATAAAGGTTTACTTAGTAACCATTTTCTGGACAGTCCGGAACTACGTATGATATTTTTTACTCTTATTTTTGCGAATTTATGTGACGACGCCAATATACGGATTCGAGTTCAGATAATTTTAGGAAGTTTTTTGATGCTGTTAAGGAATTTTGTGTGCCACAGACTGAAGACGAAGGAATTTCTAAATAAGGTAAGTGCATATTTGCTTTGTGTAGTGCTTATATGCATAACGGGTTTTTCTTTATATATTTTTTGGTTTGCCTCTACTGTAGAATTGGGTGCTCCTTTGACTTTGCAGTGAAAGTGAAAATACATCGACGTGTACATGGACAAACTCAAGTTTGTGCCCAATGCCATTTTTGTGGAATTCTGGGATTTTTTTTAAAGTGAAAACAGGTCGATGTGTACATGGATAAAGGGAGTGCGCAATGTCATTTTTGTGCAATTCTGGGATATTTTTTTAAGTGAAAATAGGTCGATGTGTACATGTATACCGAGTTTGTGCAATTCTTGTCTTGTTATTTTGGCTTTGCGTAGACCAAAAATTGCCGCTATGCAAGCCAAAATAACAAGTCAAAGAATTGCACAAACTCTGATTCCATGTGCCGCAAAAAATACTTTAATCGTCTTAAATATACTTATAAAAATTGCCTTAAATATACTTTTGCCCTAGTTTCTTCCCAATTTTCGCAGTGAGATTTCCCGCCCTGAATATCTGCATGACATGTGTTAGAATTTCAACTTAAAAAAAAAAAAAAAAATTCAAGAAACTTTTGAAATTCATAGCCAATTTTTTTTGATAAAGTAAGTAAAAAAATTTTTTCTTTGGATTAAATATATGATTTTGGTTTTGTGATAAATTTGGTTTTTATGCTCTGATGTCCAAGGCAGGTTGTAAAGCTGTTTTAACAGTAAGGTTGGAAAGCCATTTTCTAAAGCATTTTTTATGTAATTTTAATCATTATTTTTATGTAGATATTTATATTAAACAAATCAAAACAATAGAGTTAATAAATATGTATAGTATCACATTGTATTTTTTAAATTTTAAACCTTGGTGCATTTCATGGCAAACTGGTGATCGGCGAACGGGATATCACATATTTGACCACCCATAGATCCATCAAAAACTGCTTACTGTCAAAAATATTTTGCATTTTCGAATTAAGGATAGAACACATATTAATTTTCAGCAATTAAAAAAAATGCTTTTTGAAGGTCAGAAATTCGAAAAAGTATTCGAACAAGAAGGGGTTAACACAACATTATAGCAAGAGATACTGCTTATTGGTTAACATGTACCTACTTTTTCAACTTATAAGACACAAAAAATTCTCATATAAAATTGTTAGTTTCGCACCGTTTCTTCTAGTCATTTAATTTAATAATTCAAGTCATTTAATTATTTTTAAAATCAGTAATTAAAATTAATGCATTTGTTAAATATTATCTTAGAACTAATACTAGTTTACCTAGTTTCTAAAACTAAGGCAGTATCACCGATTATAGATAATAAAAGAATTGATTAAGTAACAAATTCTTTTAAACTAAAAATAATTCGCTTTCAAAAAACTTAATACGCATAAAATTTTTCTTCAAATGGGAAACATGATCAAAACTCCATTGGAAATAAACATTTTAAATAAAAATACAGCTCGGCAAACTTACAGTCACATGTAGTAGATAAATATGTTTTGATTAACTGTGAAAATATTTCTGTTGCCACAAATGAAGGACAAATAGTCCTTCATTTTTTTAACCTAAATAATTTGGAATTTATGGTTTACGGAGATGTGTTTTAAAACTTAAATTCATAAATATTTTATTTTTGGTAAACTTTACTAGCTAATCTCCTTTAATTTTTTTATTCTTGTTTGCCTATTAGTGATGTAAAATGGTATAGCTTCACAAAAATAGTGCCGCTGTCTGACCGTAATTGTGGGCCATAAGCCATCTGAGTTTGAAGTTTGAGAGAGTGGGTTTTATTCTACCAGTGAGTTATTATTATTTTGCATTCTATAATTATCGTTTAGAAGGATCATAGTATTTGTAATTATATTTTTATTTTGTTAGTTTTTAAGAAACAGGAAATCATGTAACATTTTTATTTACTTGCTCTCATATGCACATCAGAATCTCCCGTATAAGAAAATTTGAAAATGGAATTTAAGAAAAGAACTAGCTGATCTTCATCCAGCTGAAATCCTACATTTTTTACACATAGTTTATAGTTTTACTATACAGTTTCTAGTTTCTTACCTAACTGTAATTTTTTTTTTTTTTTTTTTTTTTTTGGTGCAAAATTTTGGTTTTAATGTGTTTTCTAAGTTTCCGGTTTTGATTTTGCACAGCATGCCTGCATTTTAGTGTGTTCCGGAGAAACTATTATGTATAATATTATGTATTTTTTTAAATGATATAATTATTATGATTCTTGATTTATGTCACTGTAACAGATTAGGGGTAAAAATCAACATTTTTATTGTAAATTTGTTCATTAATTAAATGTATGTTTAATAGCTTTGTTGACAAATGAATATGAATTCATGTTATTCTATTTTTTTTGTAAGATAAGCCTCTTTTAATTGAATCATAAAGATATGTGCTTAGTACCTATATGTTTGAAATAATAAATTAGCCCCCATGTTTAATATTATTTAGATATTTTTTAATACATAACTTATTTGAACTGTGTGTCCTTTCATAAATTTCCATATTCATTGCAAATTGATTTTCATTCCAATGATTATGCATTCTCTCAAAAGAATTTAATTTTTTTTTATTAAAACTAATTTTTGTGCTAGATATTGTAATTTTAAAATGCCATATTTCACCTATCTATCTATAAAGTATACAAACATATATTTGATAGGTACATAAGTTTCACGGTACTCTTCGGCTCAGGCAAACTCGATGAGTTTATCGCACAGGACCCGGATTCAGAAATATATGTATTGATGGATTGGTGTGTTCATATATAGATGAATTGATGTGTTCATATATAC
The DNA here is from genome assembly GCF_044657685.1 of Stegodyphus dumicola. Lineage (NCBI taxonomy): Eukaryota > Metazoa > Arthropoda > Arachnida > Araneae > Eresidae > Stegodyphus > Stegodyphus dumicola. The sequence goes on along the minus strand of NC_140768.1, from coordinate 241,575,852 downwards.
ATGTTTATGTGTACATGCATATGTATGTGTGTGCACTTGCAACACGTTTTTACATTTCTAAATCCAATCCCAAGAACAGAAGATTACTAAAAATCATTGTTATTTTTAGATTTTTTTTTAATTTGGAATTTTCAAAAGGAATGCCTTTCATATAAATAGCATCAATTATGATGAATTTTTCACCAAATCAGACAGTTTTGGATAAATGTTTGTAAATGTTTTACTATGTTAGCAAAAAATTGGATATTTTGGGGGCCTTGTTAGATTGAATAATTATTTTTAATAATACCATAGATGTGTAATCAGGATAGCTATTAGTTATGCTCTATGAATAAATGTATTATTTTTTTATCACAGTTTTTTTTTTTTTTTTTTTTTTTTTTTTTTTTTTTTTTTTGATGCAGTAGTCATTGTATAATTTTATGTAGTACATTAAGCATTTGGTCATACAAATCTGCAATATTTACATTTATTGACTAGAAGAATTATGAAAGTGTTGTGCTACTAAATACTTGTGTAGTTAATCAAGTCTATTGAGCATTACGTACTTTTACCCTTGAGGTTATGAGTTTTTCATAGCATGCTGTCTTCTTTTTAGTTATGTTAATATTTAAAAAAAATAGTTTTATATATATTGAAAGGTTATTTCTAATTTTTAGCGTATTTAATTTGAAGGATATAATTTAATTTTTTTAACAGGGCATTCATGAAATTTGTTAATGAACAGGGAAAAAACAAATGAATTTTATCTTCAGATAAATTATCACATTAAAAATTCATATCGCCTAATATTAAATTCTTTTTAATTGATAAAGAAATAATTTACAGTATTTAAATCCTCAAATTCATAGTGAAATATACGAGGATAATTGTGGTCTGAATATACCCGAAATTCTAGATTTTACAGTTTTGAAAATAATCTCTCACTCGTGACTGTGGCTACAAGTAATGATAAACACAATACAAATAAATTGCGTACTTCTGAATAAGTACTTGACATGTCATAATATTTTACCACTGCTAATTTAACTAAATCATTAATGGATTTCTGATCTGAAAGTATTTATAAATCACAGCAGTTAACTTCCAGGGCATTAGTAAAGTCTCCTTTATGTGTTTTCTATATTTTAAAAATATTATTAATAATTTTCACATTTGTTTATGATGACAGATTTTTAGGTCCAAAAAAGGAAATCATTGCAATTTTTGTCATTCCAGTCATTCTATATGTTAACTGAGTATTTAAGATAGCGACAGCAGCATATAAAAAACATTTATTTTAAAATATATTTTGGAATTTTTAAACCTGTTATCCTCACATTGAACCATAAAAAAAAGTTTTTTTTTGTCTCTTTTCTTTCTTTTTCTTTTTTTTTTTCCTTTTCTTTTTTTTTTTTTTTTTTTTTTAATTTTTAAATTTAGTTCCTCTGCTCCATTTATTTGCAATAAACTCAGCTGCTTTTATAATATATTCAGACTTGTTTCTGATATTTTGCATACTGATAGAAACATCTTTTAGATATTGATAAGATTGATTTTTCTTTGTAATACTTGAGACGCTGCATTAGTAAAAGATAAAACGTTTTTCATAAAAATTGTTAAGAATAAAAATTTAAAAGACTCCATTTGTTTTTAACCTATTTGCAATGTTTTATCTTTGTGCTTTCTTTGACGTTAATATAACTTATTTAATGTTTTTAAGATGTCAAAGTATCTTAGTTTAATTGCTGTCAAAAATGATAATCGTCCAGCCCACCTTGTAGGATTTAGAATTTTGAGAGTAGTATCAGAGTCTCCCGAAGAAAGTAAACTCTATCTTTTTAAACTTTCTCCGAAATGCACCTAAATGTTTTGAAGAATTTCGAAATATTTACGTAGCTGTCTTGCATCTTGGATGCATCTTGCACATACCTGCCTCAAGAAATTTAGGCTATTGTTCTCACAATAGACGAGCAACAGCCTGGCCTCAGTTATTACTAATAACTTGAAAGATGTCCTCTAGAGGGGAATCAAAATGAAAGCATACACCCTTTTTGTTTTCCTTCAGTTGAAATTTGGGTGTCTGTAACACTGAATTTAGCTGTTTCATCTGCTTCCAAGGTCCCCCTATTTGCGTTGTATATTAGGGGGCCCTTAGAAACTTAAAAGAAAAAATATTTTATTATGTGTGTGTTCATAGATAATAGAATCCGTGTTTTAAGTTTAAGCATGTAAATGTAGTTCAGTAGGACACTTAAGGGCCTCCTAAACCTTTGGACCCCAATGCAATGGCATTCCTTGCATACCTTTACTTACGCCACTGGTGATAGTTGCAGATTTTAGTTAAATGTGGTAAATGTTGACAAGGAAAACTAATAAAAAAATTTCCATATTTAAAAATAGATTGTGTTAATGACACTTATAGGCCAAAAGATTACATTTAGAGCTATTTGAATTACAAATAATTTGTTATTCACATATACACAATACCGGCACCAGAGCTTGTATGGCTGCACTGAGCAGAAGAATTTAGGGAAGACAAAATTTTTGAAATTTAGAGAGGTACCGACTAACAAAATTAAGAGATGATAAAATTTTTAGAATTTAAGGAAATAACTGGGACAAAATTAAAGGGCGGCAAAAATTTAGAACGTAGAGAGGCGCTTGATGGCAGAATTTAGGACCCGAAGAGACGGCATCAGGCGGCAAAATGTCTAGCGACGGCCCTCAGTAAGCTTAAGTATGTGTGAGAATTCATTTATTCAGGACTCGGATAAGCATGTGCATGTAGAAGAATTAGGCGTAAGTATGATAAATAACTAAATTAATACAATTCAGGCTTAATTGTGTCAGTGCGCGGTAGAAGCATGACAAAATTTAACGGAACATTTTGTCTTTTGTTGCCAGTCACATGCTACATAGCCAAAAATGTATAGCAGACGTTGCTAAGCTAGGCTAAAATTATACTTTACTGATTCCAAAGAATCTAGCAGATTGTGCTGTTCTCAGGGCTGTGGAGTCGGTAGGAAAAATGTCAGACTCCTGGAATTTTAGACTCTGACTCCGACTCCCTCATATATATATATATATGTAAACATATATACATGGATTACAGCTTATTTTTTAATATAGAAGAAGAAATAGATGCTACAGGGGAAAAATTGATGGCACAGCGAATTATTTATATTAATTAGCATTTATTATGAAATGGAAAAACTGGCATTAGTTATTTCTAAGAAAAAGTATAACTTCAGCAAGGCCTTCTTTGTTGGAGGGCCATAGATCCGATTTGATAAACTTCAGAGCTGAGAAGAGTCTTTCCACACTAACTTGAGTAGGAGGAAGAGCTGTTACTGTTAGGGCTACTTCTTTTAACTTTTCATAATAGATTTTTAATAAGTTCTAAAAGAAGTGTCTGCAAACGCAATCATATTTCTCTAGTTCTTCAAAGGCTGTCTAGAAATCTTGTTTGTATTTTTTCATTTTTATATCTAAAGGCTCTTGGTCTTTATTTTCATTCGCTTTGCCTTAGCCTTTTCAATATTATCCAAAAACATTTCTTAAAATCTAATTCATCTTTGGACAGGATGATAGAGACTCAGTTGTAATGTTTGCAGTTTGACTGTCCTGATTCGAATTCTCCAATTGTTCTGAGAATAATTTCATTCTTAATGAAAGTTGACACATGGCTCTCTTTGCCTTTTTAATTTGTTCATCATCCAAGAAAATTCAGTGGTTCGGATCTACATATATTGACCCAGCAAGATCTCATTGTCTAGCAAACTAGTTTCTCTTTTCTTCATTGAAGAAATGATTCGTTTTGCAATAAACCCTCCATTTCAGAAAGAGGAAACATCACATTCTTCCATTCTCGCCTTCTGTCAAATCTTCAGATTGCAACTTTTTTGTTTCTATGTACGGTGTAGAAAGAAGAGTTTCTAATTCTGCAAGTTTATTGAACAGTCTATCTATTAGTGAAACATCAGGGTTATCTACATCTTCTAAAAACTTTCTTAATTCTAACAACCTCTTTATCATCAAATATGTACTCCCTTATTGCATTGCCTGATCAATAATTGCTCCTTTTCCTGCTCAATTCCTAAGAATGGCATCAATTTTGGGAGTTCTTGCTTCTTTTGCTACTTACCTAAATTTACCAGGGAGTTTTGTAACTAAATGAATCAGTTTAATCACTAATGACAAATATGACTTCTATCCTTCTTCCTTATATTTAATTATTAATATGACAATAAAATAGAAACTAACTATTTATTAATGTATATAGTTCATAAATTAAAATAATAACTCAGCTTGTTATTAATTATTTTTTTTTTCAATTCATTTCAAATTCAAACTGTCCAACAAAAACTGGAGTCGGTGTCAACCTGTTTTTAGCGACTCCAGTTCCGACTCCTTTTACAACAAAATCTGCTCGACTCCACAGTCCTGGTTGTTCCTTAACTTTCTGATTTGATCCAGCTTATGCAGGATGTTAGAATTACAGCAGTTGTTTAAAAACTAAGGTCTGAACTTTCGATTATGTTGAAAAGAGTTTCTAATTCTGGAACTCCAACAGGATCTACAAAGCGGAAGCATGTTTCGATGTCCATTAAACAAAAAATGAAATTGTTGCAAAAAATGGATATAGGTAAATCCTGCCAAAATTATGTGAGGAGTATGGCACTGGAAAGTCCACTGTATATGACCAAACAGAAAAAGGAACATTATGAATTTTTTGTGGATTCCGACACTCTACTCTCAATGAATGTCAGAAAAAATATCACTATGCTAAACGTGATGATCATGACAATGTGACAACTGAATGTTCAGACAGAGATGCAGTGTGAGCATGCCATTGACGGGTCCAATGCTAATGGCCCTAGCCAAAATATTTCACGAAGAAATGTACTTAAAAACTGAGTGCTCAATAGCTGCACTATAATACAATTAAAAATTTCAGATGAAAAACCTTCAGCTGATGCTGAAGCTGCTGAACTATTTGCAGATGAATTCATTGAACTTATTAGTAGTGAAACTTTATCTCCAGTACAAATTTACAACGCTGATGAAACTAGTCTTTTCTGGCAATATGTACCATGAAATACCTTGGCAACATCTACAGAAAATGTTCCAACTGGTGTCAAAGATTCCAAAGCTAGACTAACAATTTTAAGATGCCCAAATGCTGCAGGGACACACAATTATTTATTAATGTATAAACTTTTCGAAATGGGAAAAACACACAACCTCGAGCATTTAAAGGGGTAAAGATTTTCAGTTATATATCCTGCATATAAAAGAGCATGGATGACACAAGCATCAATGTATGACTGGTTTGAAAATCATGTCATACCCGAAGCTCGGCAAAATTTGAATTCAGTTGGTTAACCTGATGATGCAAAAATTGTCCTGATTGTAGATAACTGTTTGGCTCATATTTCACTTGAAAGATTTAATGAAAGATAATGTACCCGTATTATTCTTTCCTCCAAACTGTATGTCCATCCTTTCAGCTTATGGCTATTGGAATAGTGTGCACGCTGATATGCAAATATAAAGTATCATTTTAAAAATCAATGTTAAATTTCTTGAATAATGGCACAACTATTCAAGATTTAAAAAAATATTTTAGCATAAAATCTGCTATTGGAGCATCGCAAGATTGCGGGAGGATATGCCACCAAATGCTTGGCATAATTTCTGGCCAGCTACCATATTTCTTTGTGAGGATGATAGCCGCGAATATAAAGGCTTTTGGATATTGCAAAACCACAGGTGAAATTTTCCAATTAATGGATTTTGTAAAGAAATGTGGAGAAGCGATAGTAAATGAAGATGATATAACAGATTTTTCATTGCTATGACAATGCTCCAATCATCAATCAATTAATGGACTGCAAAATCTGTAGTATGGTTCTAGATCCAGGAAATACCACTCCCGATAGTCAAGAAAGTGACAGAGAGGTTATTGAAAATGAAAAAATTTCGATTGACAAGTTACTCGGTATTCTCGACACAGCAATTACAGGACTTGAACAGTGCAACTTAGTAACTGAACAAGAAATTATGTCTGTCAATAATGAAAATGAAAATGAAGCAACTTAAAGAATTTACATTCAAAGAAATGTTTAATAAAGTAAACAAATTAAATATTAAGCTTTTTTTTTTTTTTTTTTTTTTTTGTAAATTTTGATATCCTTTAGATTAGGGATGCACAACCTATGGTTCGTGAGCAGTCAACTTGTGGCCCACTGAGACCTTTTCAAACCTTTATTGCGATTTGGCACATCGGGTGTCTTTAGAAGGGGTTGCGAGCAAAAAAAAAATTTACCACTTCCCCCTTCATTATTCATTCTACTCTGTCCCCTGGAAGTAAAATTTGGCGCTGAGCCAAGTTCCCGGTGTCAAACAAACGGAAATTGCTCCTAGCCTGTAAGACCAACACCTGTAGAAGATTGAGAAAGAGTCTGTGGTATGACGTAGCACGAGTGTGTTTGCACGCATACGCTAGTAAAGTGTAAGAGAAAAATATTTTCTCGGGTACAAAATGGTGCATTCATTTGCTTGGCTTCGTGACTATACATTGTTTTATCACATGTGTGTTTATCTTTCATTTTGAGACCATAAAAAAAAGATTCATGTTTCGATTTTTTTTTCTTCGTTTAAATATTATTTTGAAAGTGGAATCAATGTAGAAATTTTGCAATTTTTTTTCCATGTGGTTTTGATAGTTGCCATGATGAATGGATGCAAAGCGAAAAGAAAGTTAGTGGACGCTAACAGAAAATTTTCGGAGGCCTGGACTTCGAAATACTTTTTTGTGGTGCAAAATAATAGAATTACATGCTTAATATAAAATTTTACGATTATAGTTTGCAAGGAGTATAACATTAAGTAACACTACGACATGAAACACTCAACATTTTCAGAGATGATCTAAATCGTAAAATCGAATCTCTTTCCCGTTCTCGTTTGTCAAAGGAATCTATTTAAAAAGGTATCTTCACAGTTAGATAACTGTGTTGAAGTTAGTTTGGGAATTGAAGCCTTAATTGCTAAAAGTGGCCGCCCATTTACTGATGGTGATTTTGCAAAAGAATGTATATTGTTGTCTTCCGAGAAAGTATGCCCTGAAGTTACGTAAAAATTTTAAAATGCGAGTCTCAGCAGAATGACAATTCAAAGAAGAATTGAAAATTTATCTGATGATGTTACTGAACTAGTACAGAATGCTGCCACCAAATTTAAGTACGTTTCTCTAGCAGCTGATGAGTCAACAGATATTACTTTAACTATTCAGCTTCTTTTATTTGTCAGAGGAATTTCTGAAAATTTTGAGGTAACTTAAGAACTTGTTTTAATGAGTTCAGTGAAGGGGCAAGCAACTGGAACTGATATTTTATCCTCAGTTTTCAATTTGTGTTCTGCACATAATTTTGATATTAACAAAGTTGATAGTATCACTACTGATGGAGCTCCAGCCATGACTGGAATTCAGAATGGCATGGTGATTCTACTGAGAAACCATTTGGATGATAGATGAAAAGATTTGCTAGGGTATCATTGTATCGTACACCAAGAACAGCTATGTGTGAAAGAACTATGATTTTACTGTCTAATGAAAGTAGTGAGCGATACAATCAATTTTATTTGCTCACATGGTTTAAACCACAGGCAATTTAAGGAAATTCTAGAACACACAGATGCACCACATAGTGATCTCGTATATTACTCTGAAGTACAATGGTTGAGCTGTGAAGAGGCTTTGAAAAGGTCTGCTAAATTTGATCGATGAAATTATACCATTCCTTGAAGGAAATGGCAAACAAACTAGGATGTTAAAGGAACCATCTTTCAAGTGGGACTTAGCACTTTTAGTTGATGTGACAGCTCATCTGAATGACCTAAACAAATGTGTTGGGGAAAAAACAATTCATTAATCACCTGGCCAATGCAGTATCTGCTTTCAAATTAAAACTTCAGCTGTACTCAAAGCAGCTGGGCTATCAAAATTTTGTCAGTTTTCCTTACCTGAAGAAACTCAAAGAAAATTTTCCTGATAAACAACAGGATTATTCAGATCAAATAAAGAGGCTGCTTATTTCTTTTGAAAAGCGATTTGCAGACTTAAGAGATGCACAAGATTAAATTTAAACTGTTCGGGGATCCATTTTCTGTTGTAATTGAAGAAGCTCCAGAAGATGTTCAAATAGAACTTATCGATTTACAAACGTATGACTTATGCAAATCCAGATTCCATGATTTAGATATTCTAGACTTTTATAGAACTTTACCTGCCGAATTTCTGTGCTTAAAAAATAATGCAAGCAGATGTGCTACCATGTTTGGTAGTACTTATATATGTGAACAAACTTTTTCTCTTATGAATCTAAATAAGTCAAAATTAAGAAATAAATTGACAGATCAACACTTGCAATCTGTCTTAAGAATATCAACAACTAACTTTCAACCAAATATATAAAAAATTATTGATAAAATTCATTCTCATCCATCACACTAATGTATTTAACTATAGCAGACTTGTACACACGTTTATTAAAATATTTGTATACAAGTATTAAATTATCATGCACAAGCATAAACTGTATTTTTTTTCAAACTGAACTGGGTGTTTTGGCCCCAGTAGCACATGCAAGGAAAAAGGGAAACCTCATCCCTCTTTGCTTGCATACGTACATAATTGTCTCCAAATCAATTTAAATTTGATATGGCAGAATATGTCTGGATTGCAAATTAAACAACTTATTGCATTGATTCCCCCCTACAAATGTTTTCCATATGCTATTGGTCGTCAACAACCAAGTCATTTCTGTTAGTGGCCCTTCTGCTAAAAAGATTATGCATCCCTAAAAAATAGTAAATGCTTTATTTTTCATAAATCATAATTTTCTATTTTTAATTTTATAATTTCTGCATGCCATCTTACTAGATTTGTACTGATGATCTAATATTCGGAAAAATCCCAAATCCGGAATCATCAAAGTCCTGATGAGTCTGGATATCGGACTTTGTACTTCTATTCTGGACGTCCATTATCTGGAATGATCTATAATCCGCACCTCAAAGCCACAAACTTACGCATGCGTGTTTGATGCGTGCATCCGCTACGCATGCGTCTAAAGCCAGTAAAGCTTTTACCCATGCACGCTTCCGATATTGAAGAAAGTAACAGAGAACGTTATTGAAAATGAAAAAATTTTGATTGACAAGTTATTCGGTATTCACGACACAGCAATTACAATACTTTAACAGTGGAACTTTGTAACTAAACAAGAAATTATGTCTGCTTATAGAATTAAGGAGAAAGTATTAGCACAAAACACGAAGCAACTTAAACAACTTACATTGATAGAAATGTTTACTAAAGTAAACAAATAAATATTAAGCTTTTTTTTTTTTGCAAATTTTGATACCCTTTAAATCATAATTGCTCTTTATTTCATAAATTACGGTTTCATATTTTTAATTGCATAATTTCTGCATGCCATCTTACCAGATTTAAATTGATGATCTATAATCCAGAAAAAACCATAATCTGCAATCAACAAAATCCCGACGAGTCCAAATTACGGACTTTGTACTGTATAATGTATTTGAAATCTCATGTACTGTGTCATCTGATGGACAGGTAATCTTAAAGATTAGTGTCTGTAATTTTTACTATGCAGAGGCTTTAAAAATCATTAGGAATTCCAGACAGGCTAATCCATTAAAAAAAGAGTTAAAATGTATTTTTGAAAGAGGCATATATAGAATGTGTTAATTGTATGGAGGGGGGAACTTTTATAAAAAGCGCTTGTTTTCATCAGATTTAGTGGTATGTTCTACATCGTAAAGCAACTGATTTCAGTGCTTTGATAAAATTAGCAGATGATTTCCAAATGCTGTTTCAGAAGATGAAAGCATTTCTGTACCAAGAAGTCAGAAAATCACTTGTCTTATATAGGGAGAAGAAAACTTTCAGTTATTAGCAATGAAAAATTGGTTATCGAGACCAGAATCAGAAATGTATGTGTGTGTGTGTGTGTATACACAAATATATATACATACATAGGTGCATAGATACACACATACATTTTTAAATCCGGTCCCGTATATATTTGAATCCAGTATATGTTTAAATAGGGTCGCAGTGACTTCCGAATATATCATTTCAGTGTGTTTTGATAAGTTTATATGTTTATCATTTTTTAAGTTATGATATTCCTTGGTAATGTAATTTATTAATTTTTTCTTTAAATTAGAATAGCTTTAAAAACATCCTATTATTACATCTGCTTGTTAATATATGCTGAGGAGCCAAAACATTATGATCACCTACTCAATAATGCATTGTGATACTTTTGGCCTGCAAAGCAGCTGCAACTTGCCTAGGTGTGGATGCCACAAATTCTTGGTAGATAATTGGAGACAGGCCATACAAATGTCTAAGCAGCGGTCTTGCAAAATCTAGATATTCCTACATGGTGGTGTTTGAGCTGTGAGCTGCTTGTCCATGACATCTGAAATGTGCTTTATTGTATGAAGATCTGTTGAGTTAGTGTGGCCAGGACATTAATTAGAATTCATATACTCCCTGACTGCTCCAACACATTTCAAGCTTGTGACATAGGACGTTGTCCTGCTAGAAGTTTCTAGTTTGAATTCTAGTTTCATTTCTAGTTGAGAAAACAGACCCATGTAAGGGTGCAAATGATCCACAGTTAGATAGTCCTCAGCTTTTATGGTCTCTTCTACAACAATTAAGGGTCCCAGAGCCACCCATGAGAATGTCCCCCAAAGCGTAATGCCACAAACAGCAGCCTGTGTATGGAAGGTGAGTAATCATTTGCCTGGAAAACAGCATACCATCAAATTGATGAATGAGAAATCGTGATTTATCCGACCAGGCAAATGGCACTTATCCATGGTTCAGTCTCGATGTTCCTGGGCTCATTGTAGGTGTAGTTGCCAATGAAGCTTGGTCAACAGAGGCACATGAGTAGGACATCTCTGGTGCAGTCCCATATCCAACAGTGTCTGCTGAGCTGTGTGTTCTGAAATATTTGCACTTGGACTTGCATTTTATTGGGCTGTCAGCTGAGCCACTGTCTGGCACTGATTTTGCTACACCAAATAGGACAGTCTTTGATGTCCAAACACCTAGTTGTCTACTGCTGATTTCACTGTCATTTATCTACTTTGCATAAATACTAACAATGGCAGATCATGAATATCCTACTAGTCGTGCAGTTTTGGAAATATTCGTTGCAAGTTTTGGGGCCATTACAATCTGCCCTCTGTCTAATTCACTTAGATCAGCAGCAGTTAATACCATTCTCACTTAATCACATGTCCTCCACGTCATCCAGATGAGTTCATTGAAAAATGTGGTGTTGGTCATAATGTTTTGGCTCATCAGTGTATAAATGTGTATGTGTGTGCTTGTACACTGCACACACACACACAAAATGAAACAGTTCTATATCTTCCGTTCTACTGGGCCGATTGACGAAATTCAAATTGCGTTTTTCATGTCTCGAAAGCACGACTTAGAATATATAGAATCATTCTAACATAGGTATTTTGACACAAAATCAGACTTTTTCTGAAATGACATACCATTTTTTCCATATTTCAATTCTGTGGCTCAAACTATGCCAGACTACCAAGTTTTAAAAATCGCACGAGTAGTTTTTATTAGCTCTCAAAATTTTAGCTCCTCAATGTTAATTGAATTTGGTATATATTTATTAATATCTCATTTTTTATTTAACCTTTTTGATTCATTCTTTCACATTTCGAAATTTAGGTTCATTCCAAATAAAATTCACCCATTTTTTATAATTTATTTTTAAAATTTGTATTTTAAAATAATTTTTATACATTTTTCGAAAAAAGCTTTTGAATTATAACCTATAAAATTTTTTATTATCATCTTAAAGTAGGTGTATTTCTAAGCATACCTGCAAAAAATTAGACTTTTTTATTCCAAATTTTCTAAGGTATACAGGAATTGACATATTTGCGCGGTTTGAAATTTGGCATCTTTTTTTGAGCGATAATAACGCCAAATGTGGTTTATGAGTTTTGTTAAGTTGAATTGCCTCAGCTATTTTTTAACCTTAAATTTCAAATAAATTTTTATGAAGAATTAATTATATGATATTTTTTCTCTCAATGATGCATAATAAATATTTATTAATACTATATGAAAGCTACTTTTTAAAATTATAGATGATATTATTCAAATTTTTAATATTTATTTAAAATTTCTTTCTTTCTTCTTTTCTTTTTAAATGTTTGTAAGAGTAAATTTTTACCTTCGCTGTGTTATCGCCTGCTACTTTACTTTATCTGCATTTAAATTGAATTACCTAAAACTGAGAACATTCGTTTGATGTTTATTTTCACAATCTTTTTAAACAACCAGAAAGTTGACAGTTTGGGTCATGTCCCAGATTTGAAAAATATATATATAAATTTTTACATTAATCATCTTAGAAAGAATGTTTTAAGTAGTAATTTTCTCTCATGTTGTAGATTATATAAAAAACATGTTCTTTAATATAGAAGTTTTTAGGCTTAAAAAATTTAAATAATATGATTAAGATTTTTTGCACCCGATATAAGAATTCGGTCACTCGGTGGTACAGGAAAAGCGCTGCTGAAGTCGTTTATTTCTTCCTCATTTAACAAAAATCTTTTAATTAAAATATTTATCCTTTGGACTTTGCTTTAAACTTTATTTATAGTTAAAATGTCTAGAAAATGAAAAGCTATCTTCAACTGAAAAGCATTTGATGCAACGGATATTTTTAAAAATTGACAAGAATACAAAATTTATGGAAGTGTAACAATCGAAAAGTCTTAATTTTCTTGTGTCAGCACTGAAAACATAAGTAGAAGTAAAGAAGGAAATTGGGGGGAAGCAAAAATTTAAAGGGGAATATTCTCTTTGAACATCCAACTTCATTAGGTGTTCAAAGAGAAAACACTTAGACATGCACACCAGCAAATAGCAGCAATTGAGTTAGTAACTAACGGAAAAGGCAAAAACCATATCGTTGCAGTTTAAGTTGAAGAGCGACTGGTTTTTAGACTATATGGTTGTATAAATTTAAATTACGTCATAGAACATCATATCATATCATAAGCGGAATATCCCATGATTTCTATGTCGAATTATTTGACGATTCAGGAATTTATCCAGTAACTTTAAAAGGTATTACTCACGCCTTCTTAGCGTGCCTTTGTGGTGTGGTGGTCTGCACGCTCGGCGCATGTTCAAGAGGTCTGTAGTTCAATTCCTGGCTATGCAGTTGCTCATTTTTCAAATTTCTTGCTTCCAAAAAATCCCAATGTTTGTAAAATGAATATAGATATCATCTAAAGGATATCACCTAAATAACCTTCTTGATGAAACCAGTCTTTCCTTTCATCTCATGCAATCAAAATCTTAGCCTTTAAAGACTGATAAAGACTCTGACCAAATACTGATGAAATGGAATGACTTGGATTATTAAGTTACGGCAAAGCAGGGCTATCTGCCTTAAAGGAAGGATGCCTTCATGAAGAACTTTCTAAGGGATACCAGCTGGCATACACGTTACACATGAGAAAAAACACGAAAATGCCCATGCAACCAGCCTGTTTGCCAGGATTCGAACCCCGGAGCAAACTACCAGTGTTCAGTGACTTAACCGCTCGGCCGTTTGTGAGCCATTTTAAAATGGAAGGTGATAAATTTATTTAAAATTAATGTCAGAAATACCAATATGTTTAAAAAAGTTGAATGCTTTTTAATATACTTACACAAAGCCTAAAAAAAGAAGAGCAAGCCATTAGCCACTAGCTGTCTTGGGTGGAATGACTGCTATGCAATGTAATGCAGTAAGGGAATGCAATGAAACTAGGTAGATGACATGAAGGATTTCTTTGGCTCAAATCAATTAAAAGCGTTTTGAATCAGTATCTTCATGTTTTAGGGCTGAATTCTGGCTTCAAAAATTACAAATTAGCGATCTGTAAGAAAACGATTTTGAGATTGTACGCACTTGTGATCTCATATTTTCTAATTGCTAATTTATGGTTTTCACGAACAAATTTCTCCCTTACACAGATGGCGCACTCGACTTTAACGTCTTTAAATGCTAATTTGCTTACTTCAAAGTTTCTTAAGGGTATACTTCATATTAAGCCCATGTAACAAAAGGTTAAGTTAGATTTCGACCCATATTTCGTTTAACAATGTTGCAGCGCCATTTCCCTCCTGGTGGTGAGGTTTCGAACTTACTTTTTTTCACGGAAAATAAATTCCCATGACCTTCTTTACACGGTTACCAAGTTTGATAACAGTTGATCCAGTAGTTTTCCTTTTATGACCATTTCAAAGTGGACTTTTAATTATAACCACCCTGTATATTATTAAATCTTAATTTGAAGCTATATGTATACCATGCGTAAGATTTTCGCTTTTATGGAAAAAATAAGTAATCGAAGCAAATATACTTAGGATTATGGACCAAAACTGGAAAAAGTCCCCTCCTCCAAAAGTAAAATATTTAAGCTTCGACCTTGAATTTATTGGATTATCGAAATATTCAATTTAATTTATCTTCTAAGTCCTAGTTCCGACAACAATTCCGTCAAAAATTTCGAATTACTGAAGCTGAAGTAAAAGGTTTAGTATATATTTACTGTATGTTAATAAAGTAATCAGAGTCTAATAAAAATAGATCATAGAATTTACGCTAATGCAACTCTTTGTCTGAATGCACAACATATAGTGGAAGAGAAGGTTTGTAGATATCTGTTTTTGACATGCCTCTAAAATTAGATGTCATACTTCTTTTATCTCTTCAGTGTCAAAAAACTTTCCTTTGAAAGGCAACTTTAGTTTTGGGGAAAGAAAAAAATCACAAGAAGACAAATTTGAAGAACGTGCAGGACGATTCAGTACACAATCAGTTTTTCGATTGGTTATTGAATAATGAAAAGATGCATTGTCATGCAATACAAAACATTTGGAATACGTTTTGTGACTGAATAACGCAAGATTAAAAGTCATCTGCTTAATTCACAGTCATTTACAAGTCAATACTCGGGCAATTGCAGAATCGTTTTGATACCTGAGCTTTGTAAGACAAACCTAATATTACTGGATTTAAACACTTCTTTAATCTTCCGAGAACATTCCTTCTTTAGCTCATATTCCAAGAATATTCAGTGAATACAATTATTGCAAAAGAAATTGAATATTCATTTGCACTACGGCTTGGTAGTTTACTAACGAGTTAAATTGTGTTTTTTGTGTCTAAGAATACAATAATATTTTAAATATTTACAAATAAAATACTAAATTGGAGATTTAATTGGAGCCTCACCAGTTGCCTAGCATTTGAAGATTGTTAAGTACTAATTGTTTGTTTCGAAGTTTAACCAGGCTGCATGGTTGGTTTTCGTAGTTTTCTAGGTTCTCTATACAAAGGTCCTCTTTCAAAGCATCTTAACCAAATCTCCCATGTTCTTTTTATGTTCAAATTACCAACTAACCTAGTTTAACGCGATTTCCAACTGAAGTTACTAGCAAAACCCGAATACTCATTAAAAATCATGTAGCTTGCCAATCGGGAGTAACGTGAAGGATACAGCGCCAATAATTGAATTGCTGTTACGGTACGCTGTTTCTAAACTTGGATTGTCATTCCTTAATTAAATATAATATATTTGTAACTTCTGTTAGAGCTGATGGTAAGAATTGAAGTGCAAATAAATAATATCTTGTGCAATCTTGATTAATATAAAATTAGAAATATTTGCACAGAAAAATATTTTCATTCAGACAGAAAGTTATTTGAAATATTTGCAATTACTTTATAAGAAGGATTTATTAATAACCGTAATAACTACTTATTATATTAGATTATGAATAGAATTCAGTTCTTGACAATTACATTCTAAATTAGAATTTTAAGGATATAATGAAAATACGCTATGCGGAAAAATACATTTTAGGATAAAAAATGAGTCGATTTTTTTATGTTTAAAAACTTTTTAAATTCTTAAATTCATTAAATTTTCCTCTTTGGTAATTGAATCCAGAATGTTGGGTGTCGTTTATATAATTATTCTTACTTGTCCACAGAACCTGCTGACATATCTAGCCATTACGTAGCTGCAGATCATTTCTACATAACCATTGAACTTCCATTAATTCGGTCTCTAGAGGGTTGTATGTTTATATCATAATTTGACTTTTATAAAAATGATTATTCTAAATTTTATGTTTCTATAAAAATATGGATGATAGTATCAGCCGCTCTTTCAGCCACTATTTTATTTATATAAAATAAGCAACAGCTTATTTTATATAAATAAAAGTTGTAAATAGGCAGTGAATGTCATAAAATATATCCGTAAAATTCAAATAAACATCAAACGAAATTTCTCAGTTTTAGACAATTCGATTTTAACGAAGTAAAGTAGCAGACGATAAAATGCCGAAGATAAAAATTTACTCTTACAGGTAGTTTTTTTTTTTTAAAAGGAAAAAAGAAAGAAATTTTTTTTTAAAAAGTTAACAATTTGAATAATATCTATAATTTAAAAAATAATAATTTTTCACATAGTATTAATAAACATTTATTACGCATCATTGAAAGAAAAATTTTATTTGAAATTTAAGGTTAAAAATAGCTGTGGCAATTCACTGTAACAAAAATCCATAAACCACATTTGGCATTATTATCGCTCAAAAAAAAAAAAAAGATGCCAAATTTCAAAATGTGAAAAGATGTAAATTCGTGTATATCTTAGAAAATTTGGAATAAAAAAGTCTAATTTTTTGCAGGTATGCTTAGAAATACACATACTTTAAGATGATGGTAAAAATTTTATAGGTCATGATTTTTTTTTAAAATAGAAATTTAAAAAATAAAACACAAAAAATGGGTAATTTTATTTGGAATGAACGTAAATTTCGAAATGTGAAAGGAAAAATCAAAAAAGTTTAATAAAAAAAGATATATAATTAAATATTTGCCAAATTCAATTAACATTGAGGAGCTAAAATTTTGAGAGCTAATATTTTAAAAACTATTTGTACGATTTTTACAAAACTTGGCATTCTGGCATAATTTGAGTCGTAGAATCGAAATACGGGAAAAAAATTGTTATTTCAGAAAAAGTCCGATTTTGTGTCAAAATATCTATGTTAAAATGGTTCTATATATAAATCTAATATATATCCTAAGTCGTGCTTTCGAGACATGAAAAACGCAATTTGAATTTTGTCAAACGACCCAGTAGAATCGAAGATATTGAACTGTCCCTCTTTTTTTTTTTTTTTTTCTTTTTGAGCAGTGTACATATTGATCCATATTCACTTAAAAAGTCAAATAGCAGCCAACAAAAAATATATAATTTCAATAAACTACATTTTAAATCAAACAATGAAATAACATAAAGGAAATTCTTCTTCGCTACACGAAGGAAATATCCACTTACCTTTTTTATGAATTTCCGAGTCTTCAGTCAAACAAAATTCCTTAGCAGCATCCAAAAATTTACTAAATTATCTGGTACTATTTGGTTTTGAGGGCCGTAAAAAAATCGCCAAACTATTGTTGATGCCAGTGCTGCCAAAAATAATTGCGGCAACCCTAACTCAAGAAAGGAAGTATAATAGTAAATAACTAAGATTGATGTTTTAATTTAGATGAAAGGTTTATTTCATATAATACTTTTTTATTATTACAATTTATATAAAAAAGGCTAAACATGACTGAATGGATGCATAAGTGTAAATAACTATTTCAGATCATTATTATAATTGATATGAAAATTGCTAATCATAATTGAATGCATCGCAATTTCGCTACCGAGTTATCACTAAAGCATATTTTCATCTCGTTGGTTGTTCAAACATAATTTTCTAAAAGGAATCATGCCTTTTCTTTGAAAAAATTCTTGGTAAAGTGCAGAATCGCCCACTTATTTGTTTGCCGCTTTTTACAAGGGTAAAAACAATTGGATTTTTGTCAGTTTTCTTTTTCTTTGATGTGTACATAGGTCTGCAAGGCGAGCTTAAGTCAAGGGTGTGCGCAGTGCCATTTTTGTGCAATTCTGGGATTTTTTTTTTTTTTTTGAAGTGAAAAAAGGTTGATGTGTACTTGGATACCGAGTATGTGCAATTCTTAAAAACGAGTCAGGCCAGGGGGGATTCTGCACTTTACCCAAAATTCTATTGCAAACTTTTCGTCATGGGCGATTTCCAAATTGTTAAATCCATAGGATATCAAAAAAGGATTTAAAATCAAAAAAGGATTTTAAAATTAAACTAGTATTTCAATGGCGTCTTAAGAAATATAAAACTATATAAACTTACGCAATCTGAAATCAGCGCATACGCTAGATTTGGCACAATGTTAAATGGGCATGTTTGCTACATTTGGCGCTTTTGCACATACATTTTCGCTGCAGTTTTTTTATGGTCTCCAAAGCGGAATAGTACCAATTATCTAAACTGGAATGCATATACTATAGTTGCCACATAAATTCACCAAAATAGAGTAAAAAATATCCTCCATAGTGCCGGTATCGTCCGACATTCAACTATACGCATTTCCTTCCTACGAACAGACACTACTTGTCATGTTTACAAAGTAAAGTTTCATTTACATACCAATCAATTAATGCTTTTTTCCCTTTTGTTTTAAGTCATACATAAACTTCAAATTAATCTTACCACTTTCAGCTATTTTACCGTGTAAAACCACAAAATAACAACGTACTTCTTATCCAAAATCCGATACACACAAGACTTTCCAAATCTTTTCTCGAGATTCAAATTAACTGCAGTCACGCAACTAATTATGTCATAATAGGGTTTCCATAACATTCAACTACTCAGGCTGCCATAAATGAAACAACAGCTTAGTTATAATCCAATCTACTCTGGGCACCCTTAAATCTACTCTAACCTTAGTTAGTTTAGCCTTTCAAATTTCTATATATATATAAGCGGTTAAAGTGTGTGTCGTTTATTGTTGCCACTCAGAAAAATGAGCACTGAAATTAACATTTACGTAGTTTTTAATTAATATCTCGGCCGATTAAAGTCGTATGAAGATGAGAACGGAATCGATAGATTCGGAGAATTTTTTGAATCCGAGGATACGCGTCTCGAATTTCAATTCGCCGCCGTTCCATAGATATTCGAGAAAAAAGAATTTGGCATGTAGCCAAATCCCTTTAAGAGGGAAATCCCAAGAAAGAAAGTGGAGAATATAGGGAAAACATAGGGCAAAATTAGTTTTTAATTTATATCTCGGCTAATTAAAATCCTATGAAGACGCAAATGATCAAGATGGCATGCCACGAACCTGCAGAATCCAATGGTGTGCTTCGCTAAGCCCGGGATTCAGCCATTTCGAAGAAGATAGTGTTACTTCACCCCATACATATATGCGGCTTAAGTGTCTGTTTGTCTCCGATAGTTTATTGGCTGCTTGCGTAACTGTACTAGCCAATGGGGGGAAGTTTCCATGGCACAGGGTTGCCGTTTCAACTGAGACATAGACAATTTCCTGTAAAACTTGCCTTTGCTATGACCGTCCATGGCCAAATGCTTAAGTGTGTTAGCATTTTTTTACCTGAGCCTGCATTTGAACACGGTCAACTTTATATTGCCTGTTCAAGAGTTCGTGAAAAAATTGACGTAAAATTAAAAATAATGGATGGTCCTCTGCAAGGCGAGCTTAAAAATGATGGCAAGATCTACACAAGAAATGTTGTGTACAAAGAGATCTTTGACATGTGAATTAACATTTAATTATTTAAATAACCATTGTTGATTGAGCTAGTGGTGGCTCTTAAGAAATGTACCACCAGTGATTTCCTTCATTGCGCTCTACTTTAAGCAATTAAGCAAGTAGAAGGGGTAAATCCTGTGGGGCAGTAAGCAAAGGGGCGTTCTCGCCGCCTGCCCTGGGTAATTCAGTTTAAATTAGCAGACACCTTTGCATAAATCATTTTAATTACAATGAATAATATCTAGAACAGCAGTCATTTCGTATGACTGCCGGGCATTCTAGTTATGTATATTCATCTTGCACCATGTGCTGTGTTTTTTCAATGGCTGAGTCAGTAAAGCCAATAAATATTGGTAATTTAACACAAGTTTAGATTTTACTTAGTTGTATAACAAACTTTTCCTTAAAAAAGTCAGTATCCTTTAAAAAGTTCTATATTTCATCTAGGCAGATAACCCTCATATATTTTGCCATAATCAATTAACCCTCTAACCGCCAAGGCCCCATATATATGTATATATATATATACAGTCTAGAATATTTTTTGTGATATCTGTAAGAATGTATATATATGTGCATATTAAAATATGTTAAAGAAATTAAGGCAATATATTAAAAGTCCTCAAATCCAGGTATAAAATATCAGAATTTTTACATTAAAATCAAGAAAATAATTTTTTCTCATAGTAATTTTGGGAAATTTGCACTTTCTTAGTGAAAACACTGGCTGGTCAGAGGGTTAACATAAATTTAGCTTAGCAAAATGTTTGTGTTTGAATTCAGAAGCCTTTGCTTACTTAAAAAATTTCTAACTATATTGTGTTTCTCTTGAAGCCATTGGTTTCTCCATATGAGAAAAGCATCACAATCATAACAACAGTAAAAACCATATCATACTGTGGCACAGTCCTACATAGGCTAGTGGTATTAAAAGTTAATAACATATTTCAATAATTGCATTCTCTAGAGAAACTAATTAAATGCTATATCCAGTTCTGCTGCATAGTCAGCTGCATGGTTATACACTGAATACTTAACTCCATAATAATTAGTAAGAGAATTAGATTTGATGAAAAGGTATTTCATTAGCCTCAACTTTTGCAGCTTCAAATCAGCTGAGGAAACAGATTTTCTTAACTCTGGAAAACAAGGCAGGGATATTTGAACCTGTGGTTATCTGTTATGTTGAACTTGCCAAAAGGATTTTTAAATGTATATTATGAACCTAGAGCTGAGTGCAGATCATAAACACTCAGGTAACAGCCCCCAGTTTGTGCAGGGTTGCCACGCTACCTGGAAAACCGGAAAAAGTCAGGGAATTCGGAAATTGACCAAAAAAGTCAGGGAATTTAAGTGTTTTAGTCAAAATCTGGAAAAGTCAGGGAATTTTATACAACGATCCCGCCAAAAAAGGCGAGTTTTGCGCCGACGTCGGAAGAGATCACTTTTTTGGCGAATTGTGTATCACGTGAGTGTCATTTGGGCAGCTGGCATAGAGCCAATTTTCGCAGCTCCAATTTGATTGTCTTTTTAGAAAGGCAAAGCAAGTTTCCCGCAACTTTTGGTTTCCAGTAACTTCGAGAATCGCATGTGCAGTGCATGAACTAAAGAAAGTACCTGTTCTCGTATAAAACAAAAAATGGGTTTAATCCTAGTATACGGTACCATGAAGGTTAGAATTAAAAAATGTGTTGTAAAGAAGGAAAACCTCTCTGCAACAGACGTGGCTCGGTTCCATCATAGCGGGAAACAGCTGTGCATGTACAATGTATCTGTCGCCAAAGCTCGAAACCGGTGTCGAAGTTCGAAGGTCACATTATCAAGATTTCCTAAAATGAATATCGTTTAAAATGTCTTTAAACTCTAAAGGAAAAGAAAATATTTTTTGGCGCAAGTAAATTAATTCATGGATTACTTATTTTGAGGAGGGGGGAAATATCTACGAAAATCCGTTTTTAAAATTATTGCGAAAAATCCAAGAAAAAACGTTCTTTGA
This sequence comes from Stegodyphus dumicola, assembly GCF_044657685.1. NCBI lineage: Eukaryota > Metazoa > Arthropoda > Arachnida > Araneae > Eresidae > Stegodyphus > Stegodyphus dumicola. The sequence continues at coordinate 241,554,063 of NC_140768.1, read as the reverse complement.
TAAAACGTTTCTTCTTGGATTTTTCGCAATAATTTAAAAACGGATTTTCGTAGTTTTCTTTTTTGTCAAAGAAAGTTTCTTCTTAATACGTGTTTCTCAATTTCCTGTACGCATCGCGGAGATGGAAATTCTGGCCGTTCCGTCGTCAAATCCCTTGGCAAATTTTCCCTCCGCTTTTTACATAGACTTTCTTTCGTCAGAATAATCTCCATGTATGGTACAGTGGGATTTGGCGACATGATGATGAGCAGTAAACGGGTCATTGGCGACAATTTTCAAAATCATGCGAAGGCCGTATCATATACTAGGATTTTACCGCAAAAAAAAAATTTTTTTTTTTCTTTTTAATAAATACCTTGTCATTTTGCAGTAAAATAAAAAAATAGTAATCATTCATTTAGGATAACCATGTAATATAACTATATTCGCTAAAATATTGTTGATTATTCTAATTAAATTTTTAAGTAATTATCTTTATTTTTATGTTATTCATATCATGTAATGTTGCTTCTTTCCTCTAAATTTATGTATCATTAGTAAATAATATTTCCAAATTTCAGGAAATTTTCTCTGGCATAATCCTGAAATTAATTCTAGCAGTATGATGACATCACGAAATTTAATGCACATATTTTTTCCTTATGTATGCTGCGAAATAAATATGAAATACCTCAATTTAGTAAAAAAATATCATTAAATAGATTTCTTTCTTTCGTTTAGCTGCAGAATGTCTGCAAAAAAAGCCTTATTTTATTCCAGATTGGGCAGATTCTAATCTCAATCTTCAGTGGAGAAAATAACTCCTATTATAATTATATTTGTGTTTTCAAGTGTTAAGGTGTCTTTTAAGAATACACCTCACACAAATTAAATTTACCTAAAATCTAACCTAACTTTTAGCATTGCGTTGTGATTTATAAGAACTGGATTAGCCTCGTGTTGAACTGGGGATGATCATGAGTAATAATTAGATAAAACGTACAGTTGTTATCCAATGTATATATCTTAAATTTTATTAAGTTTTTTAAGCGGAAAAGTAAACAAAATTATCAAAGTGTACCAAGAATAATTAAGAATAAATGTCCTCTGGGATTTATTGAATAATTAAGTGAATTTGCTACACAGTACAAGTTAATACCATAATTAATTTACCTCTTAGCACAGCCAACGTACATTACGCGGATAGACTGAAATTTTCTCGAAACATACCTGGAAAAGTCGGGGAATTTCATTCTCCTGTTTGAGTGGCAACCCTGTTGTGCCATCTAGTGGGGAGAGAGGATTTCATTTTTCCCCTTCTAGTTTTTGTATTCTTTCCTTTTTCTGATTCCTGTTTTCATCCAGTAAATGTATAATAAAATCATCAAGTTAGAAGAAGAAAATATTTAATCTGATGATGTTTCTGCATAAAAAAGAAAATGGCCAATCACTGTAGAAAGATGAAAGCAAGATTTTAAAAAAAGTATCGGAAAATTTATTTTGTATATACAGTGGAGTACTGTTTATACATTTCTCGTTTATACCTCATTTTATCTTGGTCCCGATTCAGTCCTATTTATTTTAAGAGCAAACTATTTCTTTCATACATTGCATAACTTTAGTTATAAGTCACTTTTGCTCAACTTGTTGTAGTAGATATACATTTTTAGTCATTATTATTCAAGTATTTTCCCCAGAAATGGATAGAAGAAAACAAAGGGCATGAGACATCATAGTCGGGTGAAACCCAGTTCATGAATAGTAGAGGAGATACTTGGAAGAAAAAATGATATGGTTTTTTCCTTTTGAACGGGACACAGTGTTAAGTAAATTAAATGGAGCAGAAATAATAAATACAAAATGTCATGAAAGTAAAAGGCACTCTAGTTAAAAGATAAAATTCAAATCTTAAAAAGAATTTGATGAGAATACTGGTTTGACAAAATTTGAGTTTGCAGAGAAACTGTATATTCCTGCAATAATGCTAAAAATAGTTATTTATGGGGAAAAAAAAAAAAAAAAGTTGAAGGAAGAGCAAAAACTGCTTCAGAGAAATTATGTATTCAAGATGGTATGTTTCCTAAGGGTAGAGGCCATTTTGCTAAAATGATGTATATGATTAATTTGGAAGAAAAGCTTATTTTATTGTGCGAGAGAAAGGAAATGCTAAGAATACTATTAGAGAAAGATGTAAAACTAAAATAAGAATTTTTAGGAAAAGATAGTAAATTTAAAGAAATGTCAGTATACTGGGGTAAAGCACTGTGACACATTTTCAATATCCTAAATTTTTGCAAACATAAATAGTGCAATTTAGAACTATGCATTATGTGGTTGCATGTCATTATAAATAACTATATTAATTAAATGTTCAGTCAAGTATAATAATGTATTTTTAGAAGCTTTGTTATAATACTCAACACCCCTCCCCTTACTTGATCTTTTTATTTCTTGTTTTGATTAATTTGAATATATATATTTCGTACATCTGTATGTTTTTGCATGTGAATAAAATTTTTGAGTTAATGTACTTTATTTAAATACCATTTCATCAGCTTTGGTTAGACTGTAGAGACATTAGGTTATTTGGAAGCAGGAGACTTGAAAAATGAGCAGTGCCTTCGCTGGGACTCGGACCTCTCTAATAAGTGCCAAGTGTGCTTACACCACGAAGGCATGATAAGCAGGTGGGAAGGTCATTTATTTAATTTGTTCAGGGAAAACAAAAGCTGAATTTCAGGGGGAACTTTGATAAATTATTGCATGTTTGTAAATAGAGTTTGAGCTCCTGTTGGATAGAAAAAGATAATTCTAAAATGTATGTTAACTATAGGTGAAGTTGTATATTTAGAAATTAAATGTAATTGTTATTCTTTTTTTTTATAATTGAATCCTTAGCACCAAAATAACTGCAATGTCGATGGAAATTGATGAAGCACCCAGAAATGTTTTGGCTGCATCTGGAACCACTGGTAGTGTTTCTGTGTCCTTGCATCCCCTAGTTATAATGAATGTATCTGAACACTGGACTCGTGTGAGAGCCCAAGAAGGAACAGCCCAACAAGGTTAGTAAATTAGTATTCATAAGCTGTTGTATGAAAATATTCACTTTTTTATTTTAAATAAACACATTTTTAAAAACAAAAAATTAGTGCTTTAGAATGGGAGGTGAGATTTTGAGGATTATTGGGGAATGATTAAAAAGTTGCTGTACCTTACATATTTGAAAAGAATAATTTATATTATTTTTTAATCAATAGTTTGCCATGGCTTTCACAAAATGAAGTATGTGAAAATGATAATCTTCTGTAATATGACCATCCATGATCAATTGGAAGGGCTTTAGAGAAGTTAAAATCAATACTAGTATTTATTTATGTTCTTAAAAATATTGATCACTTTCATTAGTGATCACATTAGGGAAATGATTGTCATGATGGGATTTATTGGATTTTGAACATAAAGATTAATGAATTTTAATATTTTTTGAAAAGTATATGAACATTTTTTAAGAGCAGAATCAAAATTACCATGCCATAATTAGAGTGTTTTTTAATCTTGTTGATAGCATAATAATTAAATAGTTAATTTTAAAAATTATCTCAAAAAAAGCACAACATCAACAAAAATTACATCATAGTTCATGACGTTAATCATTTTGAAATTGTATTAGTATTCCACTTTGTAATGATGAGTATAATGTTTCGTGTTTACACAGATGAGAACATATAGAACTGGTCTTCCTTTTATAATTATTTTTTGTATCTTTTGAAATATATCACCCCAAAAAACATGGTAGAAAACCTGTCAAGACTGTAGGGTTATGATACAGTAAAAAGTCTTTAATCTGGACTTGTCAGGACTTCGGCAATTCCTGATTAGGGGTTTTTCTGGGTTATAGATCATTAATTTAAATCTGGTAAGATTGCATGCAGAAATTATAAAATTAAAAATATGAAACTGTAATTTATGAAATAAAGAGCAATTATGATCTAAAAGATATCAAAATTTACAAAAAAAAGTTTAATATTTATTTGTTTACTTTATTAAACATTTCTTTCAATGTAAGTTGTTTAAGTTGCTTCATATTTTGTGCTAATACTTTCTCTTTAATTCTATAACCAGACATAATTTCTTGTTCAGTTCCACTGTTCAAATCCTGTAATTGCTCTGTCGAGAATACCGATTAACATGTCAATCGAAATTTTTTCGTTTTCAAGTCACTTTCTTCACTATCGGAATCAGTACATCGAAACATGCTTTCGCTTTGTAGATCCTTTGGCAGCTCCAGAATCGGAAATTCTTTTTGACGTAATTGAAAGTTCAAGCTTACTTTTTATAAAATTGCTCTAACAGTCTGCAAAAAATAATAACCCGGATCCAATTAGAAGATTAAGGAACAACACAATCTGCAACTTTAACTGAATTAAATAATTACATAATTTTAGCCTAGCTTATACCGTCCATTATACATTAAACGCATGTGCAGAAAGTTTGTAGCTTTGAGGTCCGGATTAATGACTTTGTACTGTACTGATAGCTAATCGGTGTAGTGCCATAAAACAGCTTCAGAATTTGCTTGTGCATGCTTCAGAATGATCTCTCATATAAGATTTAACTTTTTGTACCTAGATTAAACTTTGAAAAACTGTATGACTATATTGTGCTTAAGTCTTTTATGTGTTATAAAAAATGCTTTCATAAAGATAAACTATGATGTAACACTAAAAGTTTATTTTGCTTTTAATTGTCATAAGAAAATTTTAAACATATTACTGCCTGCCATCAGTAGTTAATTGTGTGGCTAAGACAGTTGTGAGAACTGGTGAAAGGTCGATTTTCCTTCCTTCCATAGTTCTTCTCTTCTCAGGACTTAGAAAAGTGTTAATGCCTACAAATTTAAGGAACTTGTTTAGTTCTGTAGGCTATTGACAGCTTGCCACTGGCTTTCATTATTTTGGTAATTAAATATTTTTAATAGTATATTGTCTTTTTTATATCGTCCTTTTATGTGGATACTATTTACACATTTTTATGATAGTATTGATGTTAAAACAGTAAAATCTAAAGACTTTGAAAAGAATTATTGAGTGTAGTCATCTCATGCAATGATATCGAAGCTGACAATTTCTGATTGTCAGTTCAGTAAGACTGATTGGTTGGTTCCTTCACTGTGAGAAAGAACACAGGGGCTGTTTCCCTTAGGACAAAGGTGGTGAATTATTGCTCCTTTAAAATATGAATTAGCCAGCCCTTGCTTTTAATAATCTCTTCAAATAAAGTATTGTTCCACTAATCAAGCTTGGCATGAGCTGTAAACTAATCATTTTGAACATAAATATTTTTTTTTATTTTATTTTAAAGCTTGCACATATAAAGAAGTTTTTCAATGAAAGCCATTTTTCTTTTTTTGAAAAGAATTCTTCTTTTTTCGTAGGTCTAAAAATATTGTGGAATTGTTAGTTATCATTTTAAACTATAAAATAAATATCATTTACAGTTAAAATATAAATAGTCCATTGCATCATTACCAAAATGAAAAATTAATAGTGAAACTTTTGCCTGACTAACAAAAAATTACCTCATCTAATTCTTCCAAACTACTTTTCCTTTCTATGAACAGTACATGCAGTTCACTTAATTCACCTGTATCTTTCTTTGCTAAACTGTCCTCTTAATCCATGCAATGGAAATTTCTACCTGACTTTGTATGCATAAAATAGTACAAAATCAGCCGCTTAAGCGTACATCTTTTGTTACAATGTATATTCTCATATAGTAAATGTATGACTATGTAGCAGTCAGTTTAAGCTGCAAACACTACATATGAAACATGGACTTCTAATGCAGATTATAGTTCTATCCTTTCTAGCAGCTTTGATTTAGAAATTAAAGAAGGAAATATAAATATTGTTGAAATAAAAAGACATCAGAAAAGGGAACTTAGTGATAGAACACCCTGCAAATTGCCAATAACCCAATTCTACTCTCTCTCTGTCTCGAAGGAAAGTAATAAAATAATCAATAACCTCTGTTCTGAAGAATGGGAAATTGTCATGAGGCTCAAATCGGCTCGAGCATCATCATGCAGCTTTGGTCTCAAAAAAAGCTTTGACTGATTAAACTCACTAAATGAAAAATATGAAATTAAATGCATAGAATGCCATTTTAAGTTGTTATTCTTTAAAAAAAATAATCAAGTACTAATGGGAAGGATCTCCCTCCATCATGTTCTGGCAGACAGGAGCTCCGCAAAAGGTTCAGTACCCTGACTGCAGGATGCACTAAAAAAATGCTCTTGTCTAAAAGTATTTGCCTATCCTTGTTGTAAAGTATTTTTTCTTACTTATCCCATGGTAGTTTCACCCTCCATACCTTCATAGTGTAATTAGAAAGCTCATCTGGTTAGCAATCAGAAGGTTTGGAGTTTTAATCCTGGCAATTGCATTGCAGATTTCTTTGGTTTTCTTTCTTTGAAGAAATTCTGTGTAGTAGCATCCAAATGTTAAAAAAAAAAAAAAAAAAAAAAAAAAAAAAAAAAAAGATGGATCATAATTGATCACCACTAGGATTTGGCCATTGGCTGTCCTTCCTAGATGCCCTTTAAGAGGGGGGAATAGTATGTAACATGCCTTCATGGTGTAAATTGAAAGCACATTCGGCTAGCAATCAGAATGTCCAGAGTTTGAATCCTGACAAGGGCATTATATGTTTATGTCTCATTCTTCAAAATAAAAACTTAATGACTTTGCAGGCTGATTGCCCCATGTATCCATGCTTTCAAAATTTGACATCCGCTAGAGGACTAACTTTTGTGGATTATTCATTGAGCATAAAAGTTGGTAGGGATCCTGCTAAAAGTGGCCATGAGTTTGACAAAGAATTAATGACGGAATCTGAATCTGCAGGAATTAATGACTCTATTTAATAAACAATCAGTTTTTGATCTACTTTGTTTTTGTGTTTCATCATTTGTTTCTGCTATTTCATAGGGCCCTTCGATTTTACAGGAAGCTTATGAGTACAAACTTCCTACAGGTAAATTGTTCTAATCTATTACTGTTTTGCTAGCTGTATTCACCTGACCATCACCATAATCCTCAACGAAGTCTTCCCCACAGACAACGTGGAGGAAGATACGCCAGCACAGAAATGTTCGCATGAATACCAACATCCCACCAACTCCACATGATATACCATTTAGTGACAAGGAAGTCAAGCAAATTTTTCGACACCTACCCCTGAAAAAGACCTCGGTCCGGATGGCCTGGACTATAGCATCATCAAAGTTGCCTACAAAGCACGCCGCTCCTTCTTCGACAAATTCTTTAACCAACTATTTGACAACCAAATATTCCCGCAGGCATTCAAGAAAGAACAAGTTGTCCTATTCCTCAAAAAGAACAAAAGCCCGCAAGATCCATGCTCTATTCGCCTGATATGCCTTTTGCCAACCCTGGGCAAAATTTACGAGAAATTAATTGTTAACAGACTAAAATATCATCTCCAAAGCAACAATCATCTCAGCCCCAGGCAGTATGGCTTTCTCACTGGTCTGTCCACTATGCATGCCCTCTGCAAAATTCGTGAAACAATTCAACACAATAGCACCACAGGTTTCCATACAGCTTTCCTATCCATTGACCTCCAGAGTGCATTTGACACACTCCGGTGGCCAGCGATAAGACAGGCCCTCCGAGACGCAAAGTGTCCATCCAACCTCTTCAGTGTTTTTAGTAGTTATCTAGAGAATCGTAGTCTTCTCATAGCCACCAACAATGACACTACCTTCAAAGTGCAAGAAAGGGGATGTCCCCCAAGGCTCTTGTGCTAGACCGATTCTCTGGAATTTAACATTCAACCCTCTACTGGATGCAAACTGGCCACGACATACAAGTGTCATCGCCTACGCAGACGACGCAGCTCCTCTTGTCAAAGGTCACACTTGTGCGGAGCTCGAGAAAAACGGCACCGAAGTCTGCTCCCTCCTTGCCAATATCTGCAGCAACTTAAAGCTTATAGTCTCTACGGCAAAGTCATCAGCAATAATAATACCCAAACCTGGCACAAATCCAACGCGCTGCCCCTGCATCAAACTACAAGGAGCCAACATAAAAATTGTCCAAAAGCTAAAATACCTAGGTGTAATCTGTGATAAAAAACTAACCTGGATCCCTCACATCCGAGAACTAAAGAACAAAACATCAGCTATAGCCAGAAAGGCACGTGCCTTCCAAGGTAGAAACTGGGGTCAGAATCATCATATTCAGAAGATCCTCTAACATGCGGTAGCTGAAAAAATAGTCTTGTATGGTGCTGCCGTATTTGCCCAACCGATGGGAGGATGAAAGATCAAACATCTTACATCTCTTCACCGACCATTCGTCCTGAATCTGTGTAAAGCGTACCGCACTACGGCCACCAGCTCAACGACAGTCCTTTCAGGGCTCATTCCACTCCACATACGGGCAGAACAAGAGGCAGTCTACACCACCCTCATATACCTCCGCAAAGATGCAACATTTGGCAACATAACATACAGCCCTCTGCAATTTCAAAGCCCAGGTAACACTTTTCACACTCATCCCACACGTAAAGGCACAGGAATAAGCATTTACATCTCATGGATACAGCCACTGTCAATGACGCGAGTTTCAAGGGATACGCAAATATACACCAACGGCTCTAAGCAGGAAGACGGAGTAGGCAGCGCCTTTGCACACTATGACAAAGGGAGAATCATCCATGTATGGAAAGGACACCTTGACTTAAACAACAGTGTGTTTCAGGCGGAGGTTCAGGCAATTATAACGGCAGTAGATTACATTTTCAATAATAATATAGAACGGGCGAAAATTTTCACAGACAGTATGTCAACACTTCTAGCACTAGATAATCACAACCACACCTTGCCCTCGATCATCAAATTATAACAACTTTTACAGCGCAACCCGCAGAAACATCGCTCCTTAACATGGATCAAGGCACATGCAGAAAATGAGGGGAATGAAGCAGCTGATAGCCTGATCAGCCACTGATCCACTGATTCAGAAGCTGAAAAAATCACAATCCCAGCCCCTCCTTCCTACCTCAAAGGGCTATTATGGGGTCAAGGCCTAAATCTTTGGCAGGAAGACTGGACATACTGCACAACTGGAAGACGTACATACAGCTACCTCCCGAAAGTCGGCACTGAATGCAACATTGCAATAGCTCCTCTTACGGCTTATATTATGGGACATGGCCCATTCCCGACCTAATTCAATAGACATGGCATAACAACTACAGACATATGCACCTGCGGAGGGAAAGGCGTCCCAGACCACTGTGTTTTTGAATGCCATCTGACAGCAGGAAATCACCTCCCACTTCCCATCAACAATAGAGAAGCTTATCACCGCTTCCTTATAAAGCACAAACCGGCAGTAAATACAATCTGCAAAGTTGTTAACAAGCTCAAGAGAATGGGCCAAGATTTGTGCTCTCCTCATTAACCAAAACTCTCAAGGCATGATACACTAACTAAGTCAGCATGCAGTTCCACATTCTCAGACACATAAATCTACCCCTAAAACTTACATTAGTCCCTATTACAGACACTTATCAAATAACTAACAGTCAAATGTATTTAACATTTCCTCTTCTGTATATGCATAATACTTATTTTTTTTTAACCTGTAAGCTTGTATTTTAATCCTATTATTTTGTAACTGTATTTTTGTATCTGTATATTTAATTTGTATTTTTATTTGAATTTTATTATGAATATGCAAAATTACCATAGCAAATTGACATAACAAATGTCAAAACGGAAAAACGAATGCAATCTGCCCTTGTATGGCCATGTAAATGCTCTTGTTAACATCCTAAAAGCTCTTAAGGCGGCCTCTTGAGGCTTCAGGGAGTTGTTCCTGGTTAGTGGAGGGCGCGGGACACATGCCTGTTTACCTCTGTTAGACATCAGGCATCCCTGTCCTCCATTACCAACCAACCTGACCATCACCTGTCCATTAATACACACATTTTTAATGGTAGGATCCCATAACTTTGAAAATAATTCAGTGCTTGCTGTCTTGTAGGAAGCAAGCCCCAAATTGTAATTTTTTTTTTTTTTTTTTTTTTTCTGAAAGGGAAGGGAAAAATACAATAATAAAACACTTAATTTAAATCCTGATTCATAAAAACAAAAGTTGATTTATTGAGAATCAATTGAATTACATCAGTTGAACATGCAAATATTGTGAGAGTACTGTTACACCATACTTATCCATAATTGGTGCTAAATCACACTGCTTGTTGAAAGTTTTATGGTTGAGAGAGCATTACATAAGTACCATTATATGTTTCTGTTAGTAGCCACTTTTTGTTTTGTTAAAATCTTTTTCATTCAAATACCAAAAAATTTATAAATGTTGTATATTGGGACATTAAAAATAGGTGAAGAGAAAAATATAACTGATCTCTATAAAATAAAAGATAAAAAAAAATATCTTCAATAACCTAGATAAAAATTCCTATTACTTTCTTTTTAAATCTTTTTGATTCCCAAATTTGCATATATATTCTTCTAATTATAAAGGATGCAAAAAAGCATATCTGATACATACTAAATATCTAGATTTTTGTTGCATTTAAAAAAAAATAAAGAAGAAATGTATTAATTTATTTTGTTTTCTGTACATTTTGTGTAACATTGAAATGCGTAAATGCATATAAATACATAATTTTCATATAATGGTGAGTTGATTTCAATTATATTATTTCCCCCCCCCCTTATAGTGGTTGGAGCTTTAATTGGAAAACAGAAAGGACGGAATATAGAAATTATGAACTCTTTTGAATTGATGTTTGATAGAATTGAAGGACACATTGTAATTGACAAAGATTATTATACTTCCAAGGAACAGCAATGTAATAACTTTCTCTATTTCTTATTATTTGATTTTAAAATGTTTTCTGTATGATAAATTAATTCATATGTTGTTTTTACCTAGTTCCTTTATTTATTTAATTGTAATTTTTGCCTGTTTCTGAAATGAAACTCATGATATTAAAGATTATTTCTTTTATTTCCACTGTTTTCTTTAATCATTTGCCAGAAAACCTCTCTCATCTATAATACTGAGTGCATGTATCCATGTAATGAAACCTCATACTATTTTTATGATTATTTGTTGAGCCGTATGTTGAAGTATTCTATTGTGTTTGCATTTCATAATTACACATATTTCAGTGATTTCTAAATTGTGCACCATGGCACCCCCAGCATGGGACTTAATTGGGCACCATAGCATCCAGAGGCACCATTATTAAATTATTGCAGGATATTGATTTTACTGAAATGAACTTTTAGCCTTTATGTTTTTTTCAATTAATCTGTCAATCTGTTAATGGGCTGATAGGAATGCAGCTTATTTACACTGTAAAAAGGCCCTAATTGTTTTGCTCTTTTAGAGGAGAGAGAAGGCTGTTTCACAGCCTTGATGTTGAACTCGAGTATTAGTATTATAAAATGAATTCTGGAAAGATATACAGTCAAAAGTCTTTAATCCGAACTTGGCGGGACTTCGCGATTCCGGATTATAGATCATCAATTTAAATCTGATAAGATGGCATGCAGAAATTATAAAATTAAAAATATGAAACCATAATTTATGAAATAAAGAGCAATTATGATCTAAAGGGTATCAAAATTAACAAAAAAAAAAAGCTTAATGTTTATTTGTTTACTTTATTAAACATTTCTTTCAACGCGCGCATGTGTAAAGCATACATTACGCATAGTCCAAATGAGAAAATTGCAACCAAAAAACTATTTGATGTGTATTTGTGATATTTATAATGATGAGGAAATTGATTTAACTTATATCGGAGTAAATCGATATGAAACACTACATTTAGTGAGGAATTATAAGCCGAATAAAATAAAAACATCTGCCCTGAAGATGAGGATAGTGCTGACAGATCAACTTCCAGTTCATTGCGCTTCGCGATATCCCCCCCCCTTCTGCAGAGCAGCGTGAAATTGATAAACAGATTTCATAATGGTTAGAGAAACAAATCATCTCTCTGTCACTTTCTTCATGTCTTTATCCATTTTTTGTTTAATGGACATCAAAACATGCTTCCGCTTTGCAGATCCTTTGGTAGCTCCAGCATCAGAAATTCTATTTGACATAATCGAAAGTTCAAGCTTACTTTTATAAAATTGCTCTTACAGTCTGCAAAAAATAATAAGCCGGATCCAATTCGAAGATTAAGGAACAACGCAATCTGCAACATTAACTGAAATATATATTTTAGCTTAGCTTATACCAGCCGTTATACATTAAACGCGCATGTGTAAACGTATTTTGCGCATGCGTAAATGCCTATGTGCAGAAAGTTTGTAGCTTTGAGGTCCGGATTATAGATCATTCCAGATTATGGGTGTCTGGATTAACAACTTTTGACTGTATTTGCTTTCCTAAAGATCGGGCAAAGTCTTTGTTGAAAGACGTTGTAGGTGTGAAAGTAAAAATGATACACTACAAAGTTGATGTGGAATAATAAAACAGGCTTACATCTAACTAACTGCTGTCAGTTTATTTAGTCATATGGTTATCACAATTGTACTCATTTAATTCTTTTTACACTCCCAGTTTTGTTTTTAAGCTAACCTATATAATTGTACCATCTGTAAATCTAATGTTCTAAATTTAGACATCACGTAAAAACCACACTATCCTGAGTTTTTCATGGAAAAATTTCTACACCTAGGGCATTTGTGGAGAAATTGGTGTATGCCTAGGTGCCATAAATAAAAGTTTTGAAAATGTTATTTTGACCTTTTATCTATGATAGTATTAATTTATAAGTCATTTTTTTATGTTTCTAAGTAAGTTTGAAATTTCAGTACAATTAACATAATTTGTTCATAAAAAAGTCATTTTTAGTTTAGCAGAGATTTTGAATAAAACTGTGAATTTCAAAAATTTCCCAAAATATTGTTGCCAATTTTTTTTATTTTTTTTTCCCCTGAAGTAGAACCTGTGTTGACCACTATCAAAACAATAGAATTTTATTGAAAATCTCCTACAAAGTTGCTATTTTGCCTGATTTTGCAGTTATGTGTTCAGTCAGCTGGTGTTCAACTTGTATGTTGCACTTATGTGTAATTTTGCATCTCTTTCAATTTGTCTAATGATTATATGAATTAAATAAGAAATACCAATGCTGGTGAATATTTGCAGTTAAGGAGAGAAAGAAAAGAAATATATATAGAGAGGGAATGTTTACACATTTTTGTAACAATCTTGATTTTCTCCATTAATTTAAATATTAATTCTAAAATACAAATGTGACTGGCATCAAGTTGGAATAAGGTTTAATTATCATCTGCAGCATTAAAAATATTCTTTTCTTTAAAATGTCGCTGAAAAAGAAACAATGGATCTAAGGCTATATTTTTGTGCTGTCCGAAGAAAAATACTCTTATTCAATTATTAAAAAAAAGTTGTGAAAAGCATGGTTTTCAAAACGTAAAATAAGTGACCTACTCAATATGAAAGGAAAGAAACATCAACGTTAACATCTGGCTGGAAAAAGTGCAAAAAATGCATACCCAACAAAGGTATGTACATTTGTTATTAAATCTAAAGCCGCATTTCACGTTTTAAAGGAAAATCCAGCCTCCCAAAGAGTTATTACAAAATCTTTAAATATCTCTGTAGGAACTGTGAACAAAATTATGAAATCTGATTTAAAGCTAATAAAAACAAAACAAAAAATTTTTTTCATCTCCAAACACTGAAACATGTTTCTCAGCATAAGACTATGTGCAGATTGCTGTATGAAAATTATTTGGCTGGTGAAAAATGGAAATGTATAGTTACAGTTGATGAGGCTTGGATATATTTACCTGATTTCAATAGAAAAAGTTTGATTTACCACCAAAAAAGAGGAGAAAATTACTTAATATGTTCGTTCGGAGAAAACGAGGGAAGTTTTTCTAAAGGTTTTATGATTATTACTGGATTCTCTCATAATGGAAAACTTAACCCTTTGAGGGGCACATTGAAAGTCTTCCAGCTTTTAATGAAATTAATTGATAACTACTACCTTTGAGCTTCGTAAATGTGAAATGTATCAATAAAAAAATTGTTGCACACCTTGGAAAGGTAGGTGGTGTTGGTTTAGGAGTGAAACCACTGCCCATGTAGAGCATGAAATCTGCAAACTTTTTAGCATTGATTTTTACAGCAAAATAATACATATAAGTATAATTAGTTATAGTTCTTTTGTTAAATATTAATAAAAATATAATTTCTGAAAATTAACTCAATAATTTAAAAATATAGTACATATAATATATTTATTCTGATCTTATTTCAGGTGGAAATTTCATATGATGTTATTCTAAATGTATAAATATACTAAGTAAAGGTTAAAAATGTCAAATTATTAATGTTCTATCTTTGTATTTTCAACAAAACTAATATATAGAAGTTATCTATATATGTTACTACTCACATATTCACACAGCTTTACAAATTATGAAACTTATGAAAGCATGTGATGCTTTTCTGATAATTACATAATGGTAAGACACACCTATCGACAGAAATAAAAAGACACACCTATCGACAGAAAAAATAGGCTAAAAGAATGAAAAGTCCCTGCTCAATCTTTTACTTATTTTTCTATTCTGATAGAAAAGCGCAATACCTTCTCACCAAGCTTATAGCACACTCTCCGCTGATGCCTAACAGACAGATTACATTACACCCTAGAAATCAAAAAATAGACAGGAAAGTTTTAGGTCTAAGATCATATTACACATCACATTACACCCTAGCAATCAAGAAATCCACAGGAATGTTTTAGCCCTAATATCACATTACACTTTAGCAAACAGAAAATACATAGGATGTTTTAGCTCTAAGAGAGCGATAGTTTCATTTTACCTCTCAGAGGGCAGTGGTTTTGATAGAAAACCACATGCTGAACTGAAAATGCAAAATTTATTGCTGTTTTCTCTCAAGATTAGTGTTTTTACAAATAAAATAGTATGTAATTAAAAAATAAATAAGTTAGGCAACTAGATGCATTTTTTATGACGTTAGCAAGAAAAATTGAAATTTTTTATCTTCTTCAACATAATCAAGACAGAAAAAAGGCTCTGTTTTGTTCTGCCATGTGTTGGTTCTTTTGAGTGTTAAAAGCATATTAATACAGTAAAATCACTGCACAACTGAGAAAAACATTTCTTAACAGGTGGTTTCAAGCATTGACGCTGCACCGCAAATGGTTAAAATAAGGAAAGTAGGAAAAAAAAAAAAATTGTCAAAATTAATACAGATTACTATCAGAAATATATTTTAATATCTATTTCTAAAAACGAAATTCCATGTCTTTGTCCAAACAATCTTCGTTATGTTAAGTTCCAGGATAAGGCTCCAAGCCATAACTCTAAATCTACTGTTCTATTTTTTTTTAAAAAAATGAGAAATGAAACTGGAATTGAAGCTATTTCGTTTAAATGCTTCCCACCTGAAGTCCTCTGATTTGTCTCGTAGGGATTACTGTGCATTTGGACTTTTAAAACTAGCTCTTTATAAGCAGCATCCCAAAACATTGGATGAACTCTGGAAAACTGTGAATAAGGAGTGGAATAAAATCAACCTTGATGTTTTAAGAAAAGGCCTTTTATCTTGGAAATCAGGATGTAATATACTTCAACAAAAGGGCTATCAGACTGAACATATGAGAAAATAAAGTTCTAAGGTTTGTTTATATATAAATTTTTGCAAAATTGATACAAAAGTGTGTGAACACCCTCTGTATATCATCATACTTTAAGTGCTAATATATTTTGCAAATACTTGATCAATAAGAACTTGAAGCTTGTTGAATTTGTTACTTTCCATAGCAGCTAACAATTGTAAGCAGGTCTCAACTAATAGCTTTGTCCAATATTGTAATCAAAGCCTGATAATTTCATTTTATTATTTATTTTTTCCTGTCTCCCTTTATCAGTTGGAGCAGAATGTGTTATGCGCTACTGTTATTCCAGCAATAGTAAATATCGTATCTATCAGAAAACATTAGTTTAGCATCTGCTTTAAGAATTTTTTTTTCCAGCTGAAAATAAAGATGCAAGCGGTTGTATGTTATACCAAGCTAATCATAAATATTTCTAGTTATTACTGTAAACTGCTAGGTTCACTGCCTAGCAAATAATTGTGTAAATTTCTTTATAATCTGGTGAGTAGAAATTCAATCTTTATGTTAAGTGCAATTACAGTGTACATGAATAATTATGTTTCTTGTTTACTTTTTGTAATGCAAATGAGATTTATTTTTAATTTATCCCTCTAAGTGGCATATGATTTGATCTCAAAACTCCAAAATTAATTAAAAAGCCACGAAAAAGAGTTTTTTTTGGTGGAGTAGCATGATTCTGCAAAATACATTGATTTCATCAAAACTGACAAATGTTTTGAAATTGTCTGAGCAGTTGATATTCAGTAACAGATAATTATTTCTTTATTCTAAAATGTCTACAGAAATTTATTCATTTTTTAATTTTGCAAAGAAGGGTATTCGTGTAGTCAACTTTTCTTTTACTTTCTGTAATGTCTCAAAATATTATGTTTTCATATTAATATTATGTTGCCTCAAAATAAGTCAGTTATAAATATAAATCCGAAACAAAAGAGCATGCTGTTGCCAATTGATGATTCATAGCCATTTTATATACATTCTGTGTTTTAAAAGTGTGTTGCCCATCATCAAAAAAGTTATTTGGTCTTTATTTACTACCATACTGCAGAAAATATTATAACTTAAATATGATAAATGAAGCAAATGTGTGTATAATATCCTGTAATATCAACTACAAAATTTCTAACTGCAACATTGTTTTTGTATTAGAAACTGTATTATTCCGGATTTCCCCCTCCCCCCCAAAAAAAAATCAAATGATATTGTAGTAACATATAGATTGCAATAATCTCTGTATAAATTTCCTTTTTTATTTTGTTTGAATAGTAACATGTATTTGTTATGTTTTAATATTTTTATATTGTACCATTTTATGTTTAAGGAGGAAAAAAGTGTAGAAACAAATATTTAACTTTCGGAATGTTTTTTTTTTTTTTTTTTTTTTTTTTTTAAGTATTAATGTTAGTAGTAAAAATTTATTTTTATGAGCTGGGAACAGTAAGTATTTTGATTTAAAAAAAGGAGTAAAATATTTGAATGATTTTCATTATATTTCTTAATTTTTTAAAAATGGTTAATAGTAAATCTTCCTTGAAACCTTAAATTGTAATCTGTTCAATACATAAAGTTTTTAAAATTTTTATTACTAATTAATAAATTAATTTTTTCTATAACATCATGTAAGAACTATCTATTACTTGCATCATAAAATCCAAAATAAATCTTCAGACTCTACTATGTTACTGCACTGAAATTTATCATCATTTTCAATTTTAATATTGTTCTCTTTATCCACATGTTTAAAAAAAAACTAATTTTACAATAATTTCATCAAAAATATTATTCATATTATTTTATACACCTAGGTAACTGAGCAAAAGTTAAAAATATAAAGTTTTTTGTCTCGTACAAAAGAAATGTCACATAGGGGATAGTGTCCACAAAGGATGCATTAAGCTGCACTTTAGAGGGAATATGCATTGCTTTATATTGTATTTGAAGCATATTAGCTATATGACTAGTAAATTGGCTGTATTTTTGTATTTTTCCTCTCCTTATTTGCTAACTTGAGTTGATTGTATTTTTCCTTTCCTAATTTGCTAACTTGAATTGAAGATAAGTTTTTGTGTTGTTAAAGTTAGTAAAATCTGTTATTTGGAATTATACACAATTTGAACCTTTAAATGAATATTAAATTAATAGCATGTTACCTTGCTTTTGTTTATTTAATCGTTTGTATATTTATTTTTCTTTTCTCCCTTCAGTCAAGCAAGTTTTTAGTGAATTGGACTTCCTTGGTTGGTATACTACTGGTGATAATGTAAATGAATCTGATATCAAAATTCACAAACAGGTTAGATTGACTACTTGTTTTTTATTTAATTATATTATTGGATTATCTTTATACATATGTATTTTTTTTAATTATATGTCTTTTTTTTTTTTTTTTTTTTTTGTTGTTGTTGTATAGATTTGTGAAATAAATGAAAGCCCATTATTCTTAAAACTTAATCCAGTTGGAAGGCATACGGAAGTATGTTATTTTGAATTTTTTTAAATAAATTTAGGTCATTGTTACATGTACTTTATTTGATCTTTTTGGCAGTTTTAAATGTGGGGAAAGAAGGATGCTTTTCTGTTATTGGCACAGATTCAGAAATGTAGGTGTTGTGTGTATATATACACACATAGATATATATGTGCATTTCCTGAATCTGGTCCTGATAACAGTACCAAAAAATGTTCAGAAGCTTGTAGTACAACTTGCCAAATACCCAGATACATTGTATTGTGACTGCCAAATATGTTATATTTTTATTACCATATAATTAATTGGATGTGTATAAATTTTTGTATATGATGTTCTTTCTGTGCAAACTTAAAAATTCAATTTTCCATTTTTATTTCTCATTCAGCATCATCTCTAAAATCTTAATTATAGCTCATAGTTATCTAATTATTTGTGATATTTTCTGAAAGCTTTGTTTGTTGATAATTTTTATAAAACATTATCTTTATGACTAAGTATAGTTAGTGCAATCATCTTAGAAAAAAAAAATATTATAAACATCTATTTGCCATTGGATAGAAAATCTTTAGCTAGTTTGTTAGCTATAATTGAACTGAAAATAATATAATAGTTTAATATAATCTCAAAAAATGTCTTAAGTCTTACATTTGTTGATAATTTCTATGAAAATTTATGTTTGTTACCAAGCAAAGTTAGCATTTTATCTTAGCCATATTAAAGAAAAACAAACAAATAGCCACTCAATCAGCCATAATCAGCAAATCAGTGATTCGCCATCTAATCCATCTTAAAAAGGGAAAAAAATATTTATTATAAGCATGTGCTTCCCTACTAAATTGAAAATATTTAGGGATTTGCTAGACATCATAAAAAATTTGTGTTCATACTTAACTCTTAGAATGTGTTTAGATATCACAGCATAGTCATGATTTATGGCTATGTTTTTGGATATTTTCTGTAATACTGTAGAAATGCTTTATGAGAAAGAGAGAAAAATTAATATTCATAGTGAAATCCTTGTATTAGATTCAGTTCTGAAATGGTTCCACATATAAATTTCATTTTAATTAGAATGTTATTTATTATTGTATTGAATATTTTCTGCACTTCTACTATTTTGTCTTATTTTATCAGAAAATGCAAATTACGTAAGTTTAAATAATTATAATATAGAGAGGAAAGAGAGCTTTAGCAGCATGGCTATTCTGATCATACTGCCAGAGTGCTATGCTGATTGTTAGTGAGTTCTTTGCAGTTGTGAGAATATTTGTTGGCAATAGAAAACACGTTCTTAATTTTTAATTTCTGATTTGTAAATATATGAACTACGATTATATTTGCAGGTTGCAAGGAGTAGATCATATATTGTTATTGTTACTTTATATAATTATTGTTACTTCATTTTGTAACTTCAACCCAAAATATCTATAATTATTTTAGTTGCTTTTATACATTTCTTATCAGTTTTTGTTATAGGGTTCTAAGTTAAGACTAGACAAAAGTTCATTTGTCAATCTAGTAAGGTCTCTGTTTAAGCATAATTAGAGTCTAAAATGTTTCCTTGAATGTTGTATTAGATGTATCAGGTAAATATGAAAAAAAAAAAAAAAAAAAAAAAAAAAGTAATTTCACTGGTAATTTCTAATCAGTGAGAAATTAATAAAATAGACCTTCAAAAATAAAAATTGCTGTGTGGTTTTTGGTGCTGTCAAGAGTAATACATAGTAGAAAATGTAAATGCCAAAGCGCATACTTGATGTTAGTGAAACATAAGTTTTAATTGTATTTTCCTTTAGCTTACCAGAATTAATGAACAGGATGGTCAGCCCATGACATCAGAAAACACATAAGATAGATAACAAGTGATTAACTTGATTGGTACTGCATTTTGGCAGATCCTTGTCTGCAGTTCCAAGCGATACTTCATACCAATGAGGTTTGTGACACTCTGCTAGATTCCTATTCCTAATCTAGTTTTTGACAGCTATATTTCATGCATCAGATCCCACACTGTGCTGGAGAGAATGATGGCTACTACCCACATCAGTAACCAGGATGGCACACATACCAGAGAAGCACATCATAACGATACAGTCTTCACACATTTCTTGGCTTCTACCCTAAGATTATATACTTTATCCTTTTCAGCACAGCTCGGATGCTAGGGGGGTGCAAATTTTCCTTGAAAATATTACATTCATGTAGCTAATTGCAACATCTACTTTATAGCAACATGAGATACAATTAAAGTCTGGTAGAATGTCTTTTGTTGCTAATGTCATGTCCGAGCTATAGACAGCTTATTTATTGATCAGAGTTGTGCCTGTCGTTGGTCATTTCCATACCATTGATAATACTGATCTTGTTCATATAAACAGGAAATAAATTTTGTTCAGCCAGTTTTGATTGAGAAGAGAGAGCAATATAATCTGAGGGTTTCATATATTTCTTCTCCTACCTAAGCCTGTTGGAAAGACTCTCTAATCAGCAAATTCAGCAATCTCTAATCAACAAGTCCTGTTCAATGCACTAGTGGCCAACTTTTCTTACCTACTACCTAGAGCCATCAAATTTTGAATAATGTAATACTCCTGTGAATATGGCAAGATTGCCATGCTACCTGGAAAACCGGAAAAAGTCAGAGAATTCAAAAATTGACCAGAAAAGTCAGGGAATTTTATGAGCATGTTATTGTTTTTAACATAGAAATTAAAAATAAGATTTAAAGTTTTTATTAAATTAAAGTTGAAAATTTATGTTGTGTATATGCACATATGTATGTTAATTATATGTGCAAGGTATTTTTCATCTAATTTTCTGTTTTGCCATTTCAGCTTCCAGTCTTGATGTATGAATCTGTAATTGATTTAGTTAGTGGCGAGGTAAGTTTTGCTTAATAAGAATTTTTAGTTTTATGGAGTATAGAGTTTCTAGTTTTATGTTTTTCTAGTTGTTTTCAAATTGACCGCTAAAATATAATTATCTCTCTAGTTGTAAATAAAAGCTAGAAATAACTGTTGTGTATTATATTCAATAAATGCCTCAGCATAAATTTCTTTAATTTTGGACTTGACCAATTCATTAATTAAATACGCTATCCAGTTTTATTATTCTTGTTAGGCAAACATTGATTAAATAACATAATTGCAGTTGTTAAAAGGTTGTATCACCCAGATGCTTTTATATATAGTTTATATGCTTTAACCTTTTTGTTCTCACTATATCATGTAATAATCATCAGTTTCACTTCAGACATCTGCTATATCAAATGTTATATGAGACTGAACTGTCAATGACAGACTGCTATATTATATTCGGTTTCCCAAAATGAATATTTTGCATGAAGTTTTAAACGCTGAGAAGCGGCATTAGAATGCTATGAAGGTTAATTAAATGGAATATATTTAATATTAACCCTGATGTTATGAATATTATATATTGTTTTATTCCAGAAATGTAAAATATGCGAAGTCTGTCTGTGTCTGGAGCAATGTTTAGAAATCGACTACACAGAAAAAATGCTTTCATTTTTATGCATAAATGTTCTTCTAGTGCATGATACATATCAAGTTTTGAACATTTAAATTTTCTGCTCTGTTAATGTACAGAAATAATTTTAATATATTTATATACCAGTGGCCTAATAGTCAAAAGCACTGAATACTGATAGCTAAGTCTGGATTAGAAAAATAGGAATGTCTAATAGCAGCAATGTCTAATATTAATAGACGCCAATTTCCCTTTGAAGTCCTTCCCAGAAATTATGCTTCCCTTAAGCAGTTAACTCTTGCATTTTTCACCATATTTAACCCCTTAAGGACCAGCATTGGGAGAACAAAGCGCAGTCATGGGACCGGACCCGCTGAAATGGATTGTCGCCACCGGCCTGTCCATTTTCAGCAGTTAAGCCTAATTTTACAAAAAAAAAAAAAAAAAAAAAAAAAATCGTATAAAACATTCATTTTGATGTTATGACTTCAATTTTTTAAGTTGCGTATTTAATGTACTTGTTTTTAATGTGTATTAATATAAAGAATGTCACATTAATAGAAATAAATTAAACAGGAGAAATTTAAAAAAAAAACTAAACTAAACAAGAATTACCTGTAGATAATTAAATTCCAATTTAAAAATTCTGCTGTGTGTGAAATAATTCAAAACAGGATCGACACGCAGTCCTACATTGCATATTTTGCACTCAAAATACGTTGTTTGCTTTCGCTTTTCCTTGATTTTAGCGCACACAACGCATCTTCTCCTACTCTTACTACTTTTTTTGGAAACTGTCTTCCAATTAGACAGGAAGGTGGAGTATCCGGTGATTTTGGACAAATTTTTAAGTTTTTAAGTATGAAACTGAATATAACGGAATATGAACAGAATGAAACTGAATATAACCCCCAACACATGTCCCAAAACTTCTTCAAAAGGCACTCAGAAATATTTCATCCTCAAACCCTGTGTGATATCAGGTTTATATAACAAAACTTCCTGTTTTTCAAAATTGAAAACAGAGTCCACAATGACCAGAAAGTGATCAAGGAAAGACCCCCACTGGTAGGATATTCATTACTGATCGCGTCAATCTATACATTATATGTACAGGGCATTATATATAATGACCTATTAAATCGAGTAAGGAAAACAAAAATGCTGGCTCTTTCCTGAGAAATGTGAGCAAGACGCATTACGCGTCAAGAAAGCTAATAGTCTCTCCCCGTCTGTAACAATGTTGTAATGTTAGTTTTTACTTAACCAAGGAAGCTTATGTTGAGTTTCAAAATAAATAGGAAAAAAAAAAAAAAAGTCCTAACGAAATAAACAGAAACGCCTGTGCCCCTTTAATTCACAGGTGCACTTATATAGAGCCGTGATTTGTAGTTTGTTTATTTCAATAAATCTCTCAAAACCGGAAGCACAAAACAGAAACTAATGCCAATACATGGTGAAACTTCCTTTTTCTCATAACAAGAGTTAAAAGCTGAAAAGAAGAATTTTATGTAGTCTTAATATAAAAATCATTATTTGGGTAAGTGCTTTTATAGAGGAGGGAAATAGCAGTAACTGGAAAAATGAAATAAAATTTTGTTGAAAAATATATATTAAAAACTTCTGTGAATTATTTTGGAATATATTTTTATGTAGCTTCTTGTGCTTTCTAAAGAATTAAAAAATTTTCTTGTGTATGCATTTAGAGTTTACTTTATTCCATTTTTATTGTAAAGATTTTAAATTTGTGTTAAAGTATGTCATGTAATTTTTTTTTTTTCATCTTTTTTTAAGGCCACAATGTTGTTTGTTGAATTGTCATATACACTTGCTACTGAAGAAGCTGAAAGAATTGGGTTAGATCATATGGCAAGAATGTCAGCAAATGAAGCTGGGGAAAGTTCTTTAGGTAAAACAATAATTGCTTGCTTGGAAGGATGTCTGTTTTTTATAAGATTTAACTGGGCATTAACTTGCACTGACTCAGATGAAAGGAGTGCTTGAATGGTTTGAAAGGGAAAGTATTGTGAAGTGTCGTTAGTGAAATGTAAAATGAGAGGTGTATAGGTAAGGCAGTTTTAATTTCATAACTTTATCAAGTCTTTGATGAATCAAATACATAGGTCCTAAAAATCAAAGCTTAAAATGCTGGATACTAATAAATGATGATCAGCATATTAAGAAGTTGCTTTTGACAGAACCATTTGCGTCTGAGTAGGAGTCAGACCCAAACTTATATGAATAGGCATGCTAAAAAAGAAAAGAAAAAAAACTTATATTCGTACAATCATAAGCTGGAAAATAGTCACTTGAAATAGGCTTGTACAGGTTTCTTGTGGAACTGTCATATCACTAAAAAAAGGGGGAGGATAGTGATAACACAGGATAAAAATTTTATTAAAGGAATTTATTGATTAAAATTCATTCAAGGAAATTAAATTCCATAAGCATAATTGCTAGGAATATGTCTAAAATTGGAAAATTTATTTGGCAAATCTACATTATAAAAGCTAATACAGTACAAAGTCTGTAATCCGGATGTACATTATCCGGAATGATTTATAATGTGGACCTCAAAGCCACAAACCTTTTTTTTTTTTTTTTTTTTTTTGGTATGCTTTATGCATGCATGTTTAATGTATAACGGACGGTATAAGCTAGGTTAAAATTATCTTTACTGATTCTAAGGTCTTTCAGTTAATGTTGCAGATTGTGCTGTTCCTTAATCTTCTAATTGGATCCGGCTTATTATTTTTTGCAGACTGTTAGAACAATTTTATAAAAATTAAGCTTGAACTTTCGATTGTGTCAAAAAGAGTTTCCAATTCTGGAGCTTCCAAAGGATCTACAAAGCAAAAGCATATTTCGATGTCCATCAGACAAAAAGTGGAATTGCTGCAAAAAAAGGATAAAGGCATATCCGTCTCAAAATTATGGGAGGAGTATGACATTGGAAAGTCAACTGTATAATGACATTAGCAAAAAGAAAAAGGAACTCTTTGAATTTTTTGTGGATTCCAACACCCTACTTGCAATGAATAACAGAAAAAGGGTTCGTTATGCTAAAAGTGATGATTGAATAGGTCAGACAGCATCTCAGCGAGGGCGTGCCATTGACGGGTCCAATGCAAATGGCTCAAGCCGAAATATTTCATGAAGAAATGAACTTAAACACTGAGTGCACATATTCGACAGGTTGGTTAACCAAATTTAAAAATCACCATGGTATAAGACAATTAAAAATTTCAGGTGAAAAAGCTTAAGCTGATACTGAAGCTGCTGAACAATTTGCAGATGAATTCATTGAACTCATTACTAGTGAACAATTATTTCCAGAACAAATTTACAACGCTGATGAAACTGGTCTTTTCTGACAATATGTACCATGAAATACTTTGGCAGCCTCTATAGAAAAGGCTCCAACTGGTGTCAAAGATTTCAAAGCGAGTAACAATTTTAGCATGCGCAAATGCTGCAGGATTGCAGAAATGCTATCGGAAAACATGCACAACCTCGATCATTTAAAGGATTAACGATTATCCCTGTTATATATCGTGCAAATAAAAGTGCATGGATGACACAAACGTTGATGAATGATTGGTTTGAAAATCATTAAATACCCGAGGCTCGGCGACATTTGAATCCAGTTGGTTGACCTGATGACTCAAAAATAGTCCTTATTGTTGACAACTTTTCAACGCATACTTCACTTAAAGTTTTAGTGAAAGATAATGTATCTGTATTATTCTTCCCTACAAATTGTACGTCTATCATTCAGCCCATGGATATGGGAATAGTGCATGCATTGAAATGTAAATATAAAGTAGCATTTTTAAAATCTATGTTAAATTTCTTGAATAATGGCAAGACTATTCAAAACTTTTTTGAAATTTTTTAGCATAAAATCTGCTGTGTGGAGCATCGCAAGATCGTGGGAGGATGTGTCTCCAGATACGTTAAAAAATGCTTGGCATAATTTATGGCCAACTACCATATTTCATGGTGAGGACGATGTAGATGATAGCCGTGAATTTGAAGGTTTTCCGACATCGCAAACTAAAGGTGAAATTTTCAAGTTATTGGATTTTGTAAAGAAATGTGGAGAAGCGGTAATAAATGAAGATGATATAACAGAAGTTTTTCATTGCGACGACAATGCCCCAATCATCAATCAATTAACGGACGGCGAAATCTGTAGTATGATTCTAAATCCAGAAAATACTGCTTCCGATAGTCAAGAAAGTGACAGAGAGGTTATTGAAAATGAAAAAATTTCGATTGACAAGTTAGTCGATATTCTCGACACAGCAATTACAGGACTTGAGCAGTGGAACTGAACAAGAAATTATGTCTGTTTATAGAATTAAAGAGAAAGTATTAGCACAAAAAACGAAGCAACTTAAACAACTTATATTGAAAGAAATGTTTAATAAAGTAAACAAATGAATATTAAACTTTTTTTTGTGTAAATTTTGATACCTTTTAGATCATAATTGCTCTTTATTTCTTAAATTAAGGTTTCAAATTTTTGATTGTATAATCTCTGCATGCCATCTTACCAGATTTAAATCGATGATCTATAATCCGGAAAAACCCCTAATCTGGAATCGCCAAAGTCCCAACGAGTCTGGATTACAGACTTTGTACTGCATATGTTATTCAATCTTAATAATGCACTTTATATTACATATAGAACCATTTGTTTGTGACAATATTTCTAAATATTAGGCAAGGCATAAAGTGATGTTGCTGTTATGTGACTGGACCACAGGTTTCCATGTTCAAGGTTGGTGGCATGAGGGCCTTGTGAACGTCAATTTAACTCTATTTAAATTGCATTTTAGAATAAAAGATCAGAATATCCTTTTGATCCAATCAAAATTTGACATGTGTGATGTAAATAAAAGATAAATTAATCATTATAATTGAAAATGTAAATCATATTATATATTATTTCATCTCTCTCATTAATTAATAAGACACTTAGCTCCCTTTAATAACAGTGTGTGCAGACATGATGCTGCTGCTTTGCATGCCGTGCACCTGCAACTGCTGCTTCAGATTACTTCAATCAAGGTAATGCATTAGATAATGAAAAATGTTTCAAATACTTTAAGTTGCCAAATGAGGATATCAATAAGTGGGGGCATTCCTGAAAAATGTAAGCTGAGTATGATCAGGCATTGTGTTGCTTGAAAATATTCCTTGGACGCACCATGAATGGCAAAGTAATAGGTTGTAAGATCCACCAGTCATATATCTGTACTTCTTACATCAATATTAGAGCATTCTGACTTTTGTATCAGATGGCTGCCCATATTATTAAAATGGGAAATACTGTAGCAAGCCTCTTCACAGGATACTATCAAAGGAAATTAGTCAGATCTGTATGAAAAACAATTATAACAATAATGTCTTCCAAGTTAAAATCAAGTTTCATCGATGAAGATGATGTGGTGCATTTCTTTGCCTGTCCATGACTTGTAGCTTTAATATTTTGGTGTTCTCTCAGAGACTCCTTTTGGAGGCATTCCATTTCATCTAAGATGTCTGAATGTATCACAGAGTCACCCTGAGATATAATTTATAATAATTTACTTTGGACAATAAATAAGTATTCCTAGCTAGCCTCTGATATCTCTTAAAAAAATCTCCTTATGTACATTTCTTACCATTCTTCTATCACCCAAACTTTAATCATTTATATATCTGCTGCAGAGTAATTTACTCTCATGTCCATAAATTAAGGATAATGCAAAATCAGACAAAGGAAGAGTTAGAAGCAAAACAAATTTGACTTATTTGTAAAGGTTATTTATTAAACAAAAGGTAAAGAGCAAAAAAAGATGCTATATGTTTGATATTATTAAAAAAATTAGCAATTTTTTCTCCCTGGAGCAAATTACAAATATATATATATATATAGAAAAAAACAATATTACATGGTTGGTATGATTTTTAATACATTGTATGTCTCACAGACGATGCAACACAGTCCATACAACGCCTAGGCATGCTGAGTATCAAATTATTGATCTGATCTTGGGGGATATTACACCACTCAAAAAGCAATGTTTTCCGAAGTTCCGGTAGACATGTAGGAGGAGGTTGACAGGCTGCGACTCATTGGCCAAGCATGTCCCACACATGCTCTACTGGATTCAAGTACGGTAAGAATGCTGGCCAGTCCATACGGGTGATATCCTCTGATTGAAGGCATTCGCTTACGATGTTTGCACGGTGAGGACGGGTGTTATCATCCATAAACACAAATTGTACGCCCATGGCGTCCCGAAACAAACGTACATGTTGTTCCAGAATGACGTCCCGATAGATTTGTCTTATCATGGTTCCAATTTGAATATGCAGGTCAGTTCTGAAACCCAGAATAATTCCACCCCAAACGAGCTTTCCTGCACCACCGTAATGGTGTCGTTTAGTGATGTTTTCTTGGTGGTAACGGGTACCTGGAGCTCTCCATATGAAAGTCCGGTGAGAATCAGACTGTAAGCTAAACCTGGACTCGTCAGAAAACATCACACGAGCCCACTGTTGCGGTGTCTACAATGCATGCTCTCTACTCCAGGCTAACCGCAGGCGACAGTGAGTTGCAGTAAGTGGAATGCATCTGACAGGTCTACGGGCATGTAGACCAATCTGCCCTAAGCGTCCGTGTACAGTCTGCCTTGAAATTGTCGTACCAGTGGCTGAAGAGAGCTGACGAGACAGGTCTGAGGCTGTGCTCCGCCTGTTTCTTTTGTCAGTAACTGCCAAATACCAGTCCTCATTCAGCGTTGTTACTCCGGGGCGACCTGTGCTGTAACGTGTACTCGCATTACCATCATCTTGGAATCGTTGCCAAAGCCTGGAGATGACACTCTGGGCAATTCCAAGTTCGTCTGATACTTCTAGTTGGGTACGCCCACATTCCAGACGGCCGATAATTCCACCACGTAAAAAATCATCCAAATGCGTTCTTTGTGTCATAACTATTCGGTTATTGCACTGAAATGCTTATAAAGTGCCTGCGAACAATTTTACTTCTTTGCCTGTATTCCTCATATATCACTCTCTTACACTCTCGTCATTGTGACAACCATCGGTGTCATCTGGTTACTTCCTAAAATTTGCATATGATTCTTGAAGATGTGTGTAGTGATTTTACAGGTGATATACAGTCAAAAGTCTTTAATCCGGACTCGTCGGGACTTCGGCTATTCCGGATTATCGATTTTTCCGGATTATAGATCATCAGTTTAAATCTGGTAAGATGGCATGCAGAAATTATAAAATTAAAAATATGAAATCGTAATTTATAAAATAATGAGCAATTATGATCTAAAGGGTATCAAAATTTACAAAAAAAGAAACTTAATATTTATTTGTTTACTTTATTAAACATTTCTTTCAACGCGCGCATGCGTACCTTACGCATAGCCGAAATTAGAAAATTGCAACCAGAATACTATTTGATTTGTATTCGTGATATTTATAATGACGAGCAATTTGATTTAAATCATATCAAAGACGGAGTACATCGAGATTAAATACTTACTACATTTAGTAAGGAATTATAAGCCGAATAAAATAAAAACACCTGCCCTGAAGATAACGATAGTGGTGACAGATGAACTTCCAGTTCATTGCGCGCCGCGACGTCCTTCCCCCGCGCAGAGCAGCATGAAATTGATAAACAGATTTCGGAACGGTTAGATAAACAAAGGATATACCTTTATCCATTTTTTGTAGCAATTCGTTTTTTGTTTGATGGACATTGAATCATACTTTCGTTTTCTAGATCCTTTGGGAGCTCCAGCATCGGAAATTCTATTTGACATAATCGAAAGTTCAAGCTTACTTTTATAAAAATTGCTCTTACAGTCTGCAAAAAATAATAAGCCGGATCCAATTCGAAGATTAAGGAACAACGCAACCATCAACATTAACCGAAATAGGTAATTAGATAAATTTAGCTTATACCGTCCGTTATAAATTAAACGCGCACACGAAAACGTATTCTGCGCTTGCGCAGACGCATATGCACCGTCGTAACTGTCTTGCGCGCACGCGTAAAATGCCTATGAGCATGCGTCAACGCGGCGCATGCGCAGAAAGATTTTAGCTTTGAGTTCCGGATTATGGGTGTCCGAATTAACGACTTTTGACTGTATTTATTTTAGAGTTCGATTTCCACGTGACTCCGAATTATCCTTAATTTATGGACATGAGTGTATATGCTGAATTCCATTCTGATGAGGCAATGCCTTTTTTCAGTGTTATTACTAAAACAAGGACTAAATTTAAGTCCAATATTAGTAATGACACATTAAAAAAAGTTTATTAACAAAAACAGGCCTGATTGGCAATTGCTGTAAGTAAAATTGTGAAGCTTCTTTCTTCTTAGTGTAAGTAAAATCTGCCACTATTATTTGCATAAGCACAAAACGGATTAAAATATGATTTTTCTATTAAAAGGTGCAAATAATAAAAATATTATTTTACACATAAATATTTTTGTATTATTTGCATTTCAAATTAGTATATGAACTTTCAGATATTAATTAGTTGCTACTTAAAGTTAATTCATTATTAAAAGAATATTCTTTAATATATAATTCTTTCTATATATTTTTATAATTTAAAAAAATCGTTTTGTTGAAAAAAAATTCTGATTTTTGAGTGTCATAAGATGGGTGGCAGCTCATATGTTATTTAAGCATTTAAAAGTTTCTTTTTTCTGTCATATTATGATAAAAAAATAAGCATATTTTTGATAAACATTTTTATGAAGAAATTCATTATATAAACCCAAATCAGCAGTCAGAACTATTACAAGTGTTGAATTTATTGATTTATACTTTTCATTGTAAAAAGCACATTTTTCCTTAAAATTGCCTTTTTTCGAACAAGTAAGCAAACTGGAAAGAACACTTTACAAAAATAGATGTCAGAATTTAAAACGTTTTATTGTTATTACGTATCTGTTCAATTCCAAAGAAGAATTATTAATATCAAGTTCACAAAAGTTCCGAATTTGCGTTAGATTACCTATACTTTCCGTTTCTTCATCACTAGAGAAGTCAGGCAACAAACCATATTTACTTCCAGAATCATTTGGTAAAATTTCAGATTCAATATCTGAGTCAATATCAGAGTTATCTTCAGTTATAAGCTGCTCATTATCATTCATTTCTCATTTTATTTTAGCTCCAAATTTAAAAGAAATGATATTCGCAGTAGCCGGAGCACCGAGCTAGTGAAAAGAAATTTCGTGCCTTTAGTTGCGTAAAAGAATTCAGTAAAACCTAACCTTGAAACCAGTTGTTTCGCAATTCTAATTTTACTAGATTATTAGCGCCATCTGTTAGAAACATTACGCACTAAACAAGCAAAAAATTTGGGAAAAATCATATTAGACTAGGAAAAAATGTTGCCCGGTTGCCTCTCGGGAAAATCATAAAAGTGACATTTCCAAGTACTCGAACAGTGTTCGGGCAAAACTGAGAAGTGGTTAAATGATGGTTCACAAAACAAATTTCAAAAATTAAATATGCAGATATGATGTAACTTACAAGTTAAATTACATTGTGTTTTTATGAGTTAAAGGAAACAATGCAACTAAAAGAAAACAAGTTCTTGTTGGCAAAAAAGCATTTGATCTGATAATGCTAAATAGTCCCAAAACCCTAACAGATGTAAAGTGAATTATCACCTGAAACAATGGCAAAGTCGTGAAAAGGTTAAAATAACCTTTTTTATTTAAACAGAATTTTAGAGCACAAATGTACTCTCTTGTGCTGCAATAAAAGTCACAATTCATGATGATGTAACTAAATGGAACAGTCAAATTTAAATCAAACAACTAAACAGTAGTTAAGGCCTAGATAATTAAATACTGTTAGAAACTGGCTCACTTCTCTGCTGTTGGCAGAGGTAGAATTGAAGCCAAAAAATTACAACTGTCAGAATTGACAGGAAACTAACACGTAGTATACACACAAAGCCAAAAACACACTCTGCCTTAGAATGCAGAAATTTCAGTTTAAATGCTGGTGCATTCCAGTGCAATGCACCCGGAATGCAGTTGCATTCCAGTGAGGAATATGGGTAGGAGGAATTGTAGTAAAGGCTGAAATTATAAATAACTCGTTAATTAAAGTCTTTGCATGTTGATTATAAAATAATTAAGTGCATTTTATTGTAAATTAATCCACTCGTCTGCTCCCCCCCCTTTTTTAGGCAAATAAATCAGTAGCATTTTCAATGAATTTAGGTATGTAGTTTATCGCGCTTTTTCCATTCAAAAGCATGGCTAGAGCCCTTAGTCTGGCCCCGATCATAGTTCTTTTTTGAAATGCCTTAACTCGTTTAGAGTTGGGAAGCATCTCTCAGCTTCAGCAGTGGTCACTGAAAAGTAACAATAATTAGCAACAGTTTGTTGGTCACCAAAAACATAGTCAATGAGTTGTTTTCTGTAATAAATTGTAGAAGACTAATGGCACCAGTCATATTTCTGAAATCTGATCTTCTGTAAATTTCCTAGTTCAGTTTTCAGACGATCCTTCAATAATGGAATAAACATCAGTTGTTTGGTCAAGAATCTGAGTTGGAAACGTTTTCTCATACTCCTATTTAGAATTTTGCAGCTTCGAGTAGAGAAACAGTAGAGAAGTGAGAAATACAATGAAATGTCTTTTTTACTTGTTTTGTGATAACATCACATATATCTTTAGCTACTACAGTTTTGTGATAACATCACATATATCTTTAGCTACTACAGTTTTGTGATAACATCACATATATCTTTAGCTGCTACAGTTCTGATTACATGAATATTTTCTCTCTCCCTTTCTTTCTCTAATGACTGCTAAAGAATGTTTATTTGCTTTCTAAGTAGTGCTGCATCAGTTAGTGTTTTCTGAAGATGGCTGTATAACATGCATGGACATGTGGCATAAAGTGGCAAAACACTGTAAGCCAAAACACATTCCGAGTATTCTAATATATGGCAAATAACTACTGCTCGACTTATTGCTACAGCTTGTTTAGATATCGACTGTATTTTCCATGCATTCAATCAACTGTTCCCTATATTCATACACTCTGTTGATGGTTTGACTCTCTATCTAGTAGCTAAACCATGAAGTATGCTTTCCCTAACAGTTTCATCTAAAATAGCAATTATCTGTGGGGAGTTGTTGAAAAACTTAATAATATTATTCAGGTTGGATAAAAACACTCTGACTGATTGCTTGCCCAGAAATCAAATTGAGCTGATGTGCATAACAATGCACAATCTGTGTATTCTTGTAGGTACATTTAATAAAAGCTTGAACACCACTGTGGTAATTACTCATCATGCTCGTCATGCACCTTCATAGCTCTGTGATATTAATTTTTTGAGTTTGTCTACACTTGTTCCAAACTTCCATGGATATATTCAGCTATAAATTTTGCATCATGTCCAGGTGGATTTGTGAATTCTGATAATCTCTCAACTGGCTGCCTTTTATTTAAAACATCGAAAAACAACAACCAGTATGAATGACCGATCAGTAGTTTCATCTGCTATTGCTGAAACAAAATTTGCTCTTATTTTTATCTGGTTCTGACAAATAATGAACATGTAGTGTAATAAATCGTTTTGAATTTCTTTTGATGCTGCTTTAAAAACATGGTACTAGTGAGATGGTTTTCAAAGGATGAATCAATTTCTGATGAGACGTTGATAAAATATCTGAAAACTCCTAGATTTAATGAATCCTTACTTTCATCATGTTCTCATACTGCAAGCTGAAATGCACTGCAGAACAGAATAAAATCAATAATATTTGAATTTTTTTTTATTTCAAGCTTTTAAAGGCACACCACTCGAAAGCTGCACTCTTTCTGCACTTCTACAAACTTTTTATAATGGCAGAAATGCATGCTTCTTTATCGCCACATACATAACATTTCTTGAGTTTTAACGTGCTACATTGCCATTTTCATATGAATTCTTTTTGTTGTATTTCACGTTCCAACGGTTGTTATAAATATTGATATCTATTTTTTGTTGTAAGCTTAATTTTAAAATGTACACTTGTGTAATTTATCAGCAGGGGACCTAATTGCAGAAAATACATTTTGCTGATTCCGAATTGTAGATTGTCGAGTTAATAGAATTACATGTAGAAATGAATATAAAAGCTGTTTATGAAATAATGAAGCATTTATAATTTCAAAGGAACCAAAATTTTAAAAATAAATAAATGAAGTTAAAAAACTCAATGTTATATATATATATTGTTTTGTTTCACTAAAAAAATTGTCCAGTATAAATTATTTAACCCTTTGCGACACGCATATTTAAAATATATTTTAATCTTTAAAAAAATGCCTTAGAATAAGTGAGATGGACTTACTTAAGTGCCTTTAAGGCTTGAAAAAAATTCTGCGCTTTTATTTTTTACGGTGGAAGGTGGGATACCGTTTGTCCCACCATGCAACTAGCACATGTCTTATAGCATATTGGTGTATAGCAGGAAAAAAAATCATATGTGGAATGAATAAACAAAATAAAGCATGCATTCTAAAATATTCATAATAAACACACTAAAATGCATTTTGTACTTTTTGCATATATGCATGACTTGTAAAATTTTGCATATGCACATTTTGCATATAGTATATATTTAATATTTTTAAATTTTAGGAACAAAAGAAAATATTTTCTTGAATATTATTTTAAGATTAAAATTTGATACTCGTACATATGATACTAAATAAAATATTAAAATTGGCACTTGATTCAAAAACATTTATATATGATTAAAATTGAAAAAAAAATCATTTTTCATGAAACTTTGAAAAACATGTTGTTTCATTCTTTTGTAAGCATAGAGGCACTTCACATGTTTCACAGATCCAAAATGTTCGTCGTTCTTATTTCGATATGCTGCAATATGCACATCTTCTCCTGCTCGTTCTCTTTGGCGTTTTACTTACATTTTTTAGTCTTTTTTCTGGTTGTACGAATGGGATTTTAGTTTTTATTTGAACTGGGGATTTCAGTTTTCTTTTCAGCTCTTTCTTGCCTGCAAGTGCCATTAGACCTTCTATAACTGAGGGAAGAAAATCTTTCATTGTTTTTACATCATGATCAGGTTCGTGAACAAACTTGACTAAATGTGTTTACTATACTCGCGTCTAAAAAGTAAAAAAAAAAAATCATGTGCCACCATTTCTTGCTTTTGCTGTCTATTTCATATAGTCTGTCAGTTGATCAAACAAACTTGACTAAATGTGTTTACTATACTTGCATCTAAAAAGTAAAAAAAAATCATGTGCCACCATTTCTTGCTTTTGCGGTCTATTTCATATAGTCTGTCAGTTGATCAATCAGTCGACATATCCCATATTCTTATTGTATGGAATAATGCTGTTTGGGCACAGTACTTTTTTTTTTTTTTTTGTCTTTCCATCTCGCTCTTTTCTATTAATTTCTTTCATTTCAGTTGCCTTTTCCAAGCAAGACAGGATAGAAACGGATCTTTTATCCTTCCATTTTATGCAATAAATTGAATCATCGCTAACTGAAAAGTCTATATATTCTCTTGACATAAATTTGTCTTTTAAAATTTGGGTAGATACTTCCAATCCATATTTACAGTGCCACATGCATAGATGGGTCTGTGTCTTTAAAAAGCGAAACAAATTATAACTACTTCCCTTTCTTCTTCAGCAATAACTTCAACCTCAGTTATTCTCTCCTGGATTTCAATTTCATCTAAATCAGAACTGACATCTGAAGCATTTGAGTCGCAATCGGATGGCAATTCAGCAAAAAGATCCAAAGCTTCCTGAGTTGTTAATTTTTTTGTAGACTTAGCACATCAGAGCATACAACGGATGTAAAAGCGCGCACAATCACGAAAAAAGTAGATGCGAAAAAGAAAAGAAAAAATAATCGTGAGTGCTGCCATCTATTGAGCGGAAATTCAAGTGTGTGGTGGGACAAATTTTAACCCACTTATTTCAACTGCAAAATTAATGTTATAAAATATTGAATCCAATTAAGATTTTTGAAAATAAAATACCTTTGAATATTAAAAAGAATCATACATATCATAAATTGTATACCAAAATTTTTAAAATATGGAAAAATGCGAGATACATGGATATCACTCTTGTGATCCTATTTTGAATATTTTTTGCTTATAAACTTAAGCCCTGGTATAGTAGTAACATATACTGAGAAAAATAATAACTAAAATAGATTATTTTTAAAAGATTAGAAAATTTCTAACGGAAATTGCTAAGTGAGAAAATAAATATTAATTAGGTGGGACATATATTGACCCACCATGCCGCAAAGGGTTAAACAGTTTCATTTTATGCTTTGTGAAGACAGAAATTGTTTAGTTACAAAATTTCGTTGTTTAATTAATTTAATAACTGCCATTTTGAAAATCATATTAAGTAATCAGTTGAAATATTTTCATTCTCAATAACCTGTTTGTCACTTCCTTCACATTTTATGGTGATATTTTCCAGATTTAAAACCATACTGTATGTTTTGCCATCTGTCACCTGATTCTTCATAGCATTCTTCCCACTACAGCAGTGAAAGGAAACCAGAATGTGTAACGTTCCACTCTGAACAAACTTTGGTCATTGTATTATGTGCAGGGCTACATAAGATAATAAAATGTTACCTCCTTCCACGTACATACACCAATGAAAAGCCAAAAATGAAAATTTGATTTGTTGTTAACTAGTGAGGAGTTTAAATAAAAAATCATTCAAGTCAGCATTTATGATATTTTATGCAGGATGATTTAATATTATCCCAGATGATGACTTTTTTTTAAAGGGGGGGGGACTCAGCTAATTGAAACAAAAATTGAGTTTTGGTGCACTAGCTTTTATGGAGTCTTACATTATCCATTTCTGCATTGTGTGATGAAAAGGAAAGATTTTTTTTTAAATGTTGTATGGGAAGCTCGAATAACAGATCATTCTGGTTTTGGGATGTTGAAATTTTGGATTTTGTACTGTAGTTTGCCCTCGGAATCACTGAAGAGAACAACTGCTTTGACTTTACCTTTTAAAACATTAACCACAAAATTTACATCAGAGCAAGAGAGGGGGTGAACACTGGTAAATTAGCTTATTGACAGGTTTTTGGGTAAATGCCTAATTAAAATGTAAAATATGTCAGTAATGTTGCTTCAGTTATAAGTCATCATTCTTTTTCTTTTATAAAAAATCATCAAACTCTGCCAAGGTGGTTATGCTAATACACTTGCATTGGTATTTAGATGTGGTAGCACGTAACATATTGATAATCATGGTATTAGTATAGATTTATTGATTCACTTTTATAATTTGGGCCTACCAGTGGTCGAGCAGTACAGTTGCTGAACACTGGTAGTTCGGTCCGAGATTCGAACCCCGTGACGGGCAGGCTGCATGGGCGTTTTCGTGGTTTTCCCCATGTGTAACGTGTATACGAGCCAATTTTCCTTAGAGAGTCCTCCGTGAAGGCATTCCTCCCATTAGGCAGTTAGCCCTCAAGGCTTTGCCATAGTCACACACACACGCACTTTTATAATTCATGTAATTCCAAATGATAATATCGGCTCAGAGAACAGGGATGGCTAAAAAATTTGGCATTTCAAATAAATGACAAGATAATGAGGATTGTTCCCATGACCAAGAGAAACAGACAATGAATGTGTTTTCAGTACTTCAATTTATGAAAAGTGTTTCTTGTAAATTCTATGTGCAGCAAGTGATTTGTTAAATAAAAACAAATAGTTAGAACAAGGTGCCCGGAAATTTAAATATACATGTGATAAAAACAAAGAAGTGAATTACCAGCAGGAATTTTGATGGCGTAGAAGTGTTTATCCATAATAGGAAATTGGAGGCAAAGGCAGATTAAATCGTCATCTTTTATTTCAGCAAACATGTTGCGGCAACAATCAAATTGGCACATTAATTGTGCCTATTCCAAAAAGCTTACATTTTTGATAGATGTGCAGTAAAAAAGAAGGAGCAGACAGGCTGCAGTCCAGCTAAGCCAAAGCGTAGGAAGCAAGTATCTTATGTTCAGGGTGAAATTTTAATTCAGACTGAGTTAGCTTGGGAATATTACTGAATTAATATTGGCTGCTTCAGTTTTAGCTCTATTTACATCACCAGAATTATATAAGAGTCCTATGACATAGTTTAGTTTCAAAATGACGCAGTCCAAATAGATTTTTAGAATTGAGAAGGGAAATTTATGTTGCTAATTTAATCTTTTATATAATATCCTTCTGTATTTCAGTAATTATTTTTATATATATATATGTGTGTGTGTGTGATTTGCAGGGGGGTGGGAATTATAATGTGTCAAGCAGGTATCAGTGACACTGACCTCACTAAATGCAGCAAAATCTGAGCAACTCATGAAATTTAAATACTGCTGGTCTTCTTTATATGAAATTTGAACACTGCAGTCAGGCAGAAAAGATTTAATACAGGCATATCTTGCTAAGACAGCAGCATTAATTTTGTAAAAAAATTAATGAAAACCTGTGCTGTTTGTATTCTGCATTATAGATCATTTTAATGAATGAATAAGATTGTTTCACTTTTGTTCTAAATTGCATTATTCTTTTCATTTTTATGGTTTCTTTTTATGTTTTCCCATGGTTTTTATACAAATTGATAAATAAATTTGTGTATCTTGTTTTAAGTATTTCCTACCAATGTAATTTTGTATAGTTTCTTACATTTAAATGCATTTATGCATTTTTTTTATAGTTGCAGAGCAGTTGCAAGCTCAACATAGTGCCATTAAAATGCTTCATAGTCGAGTTCGTCTAATATTAGATTATATTCGAGCTGTAAAAGAAGGAAAGGTTCCTGCAAACCATGAAATTTTGAGAGAAGCATATAGTTTATGTCACAGATTACCTGTTATTTCTACAGATTTTTTCAAAGAAGAGTACTTTAATGTAAGTTGTTATATTTAATTGTATCTTCTGCTGTATTTCAGTAATTAAGTCATTCCTTGCTAGGTACAGAAATGTTTGAAGAAGTTATGTAAAACTTTTTGCAGTTATATCGTTTTAAATTTAATTTAAGTTTTGCTTAAAAAGTTTCATTTAATTGTACATATTTTTTTAAAATCATAACTGCAGCATTTTCATAACTTTCATAAAATGTAGTAAGAAAATATTAGTTCTTAAAATAGAAGGAAACCTAACCCCCCCCCCCAATTTTCTTATTTTCCCAAAGAAAAACAATTCTGGCTACGAAATTGGAGATACTTTTTATTTAGCAATTTGATACGTGATATAATTTTGCAAAATTTGTCATGTTCATCAAGTTTTGTAATATTGGTAGTCCATTTTAATATGGTTTTCATAGAACGTGAATCCCATGTATCTCTTTTTAAAGAGTATTATTTGCTGAGTAACTTTTTGCTTGATTAGTGAAATAAAAATATTTTTCAAATTAAGGCATAAACCTGTAACATTGTTGTGGGTTTTAGTCACAGATTCATGAATTAATTTTTCTGTTTATTGAAATTTTTCACATTTATGGGAATAGTATCATATTCAGGATTATCCTCTCATTTAAATTTCAAGCAAGCTTTCATAGTTTGCCTCATTAGATTTTTGTCTTATTTTGCATTCCTCCTCATAAATTTCGTCATATTCATTTATGTGAAATTCAATGTAAGCTTTTTATCATTTGGTATGTTATTAATTGATGCAGTAACTGATCAGTCAGTCCTCTTTTCTTTTTGACTTGACAAATTCTGCTGGAAGAAGCAGAACAAAAGATTAAACTTCACCTTTAAAAAAAAAAAAAAAATCAGGCAAGAACATTTGTAGTTAAATACTTTTCCTTGAATTATTTCAGTTGCAACTACTTTTTAATGTCATGAACGTTAAAACCTCCACTAAAATAGTAAAAACATATTTATCTGTATCATACAATATATATATACATACATACATGTAAGAAAATAATCTATCAGTACACTAATTATATATTATTTAATAGTACAGATAATACATAAATAAATGTTATTTCTTCTATTAAATAATGAAGAATTTTTATGTATGTATGTTTATATGTTTCTCACATTGTTACTAAACACCGGCATATAAAGCCATTAAATTTTGAATATACTTAATCTTTCCAGACATGTGCACAATGAAGCTCATATTGTGAATTTTTTTTTTTTAGCAAAACCTTTCACAATTAATAAATAAACTTAGTTATTTAAAAGGAATGTGCTGTCATTGCCTGATATAAAATCCTTTATCTTCTATGCACCAGCATGTTTCAATAAAGCATTAGATATTTAACTTTCAAATTTAATCTGTGTGTTATGGAGTAACAAATCAGGCAATTTAAAAACAATAAATACATATCTTAAGAATATTTTTTCTACTTTTTAACCTGATTGATTTAAATAAAAATGCTTTTAAATCATGAGGTTCTATTTAGAAATAATGAATATTTTTATGAAATTCCACAACCTGGACTCATTAACTACTTAAATATTTCATTTTCCTGCCATTTTGTAACCAGAAATAAGCATATTTTTAATAAAAAATTTTGTATCTTAATCATTTCGTAAATTCAAAGCAGTCGAAACTGTTACAACTATTGCATTTATTAATTTAAGATAATTTTTAGTTACAGTGAAAGTAAGGCATTTTTTACTTAAAGTTGGCTTTTTCTGGCGAAACTGGAAGAAACACTTTACAGGAGATAAATGTGAAAAAAGTGGATTCACTGTGAAAGGAAATCGTGCCAGTGGTGGAAGAGGATTACTAGTATCCATTTCGCAAAAGTTCTAAACCTAAATTAGATCATATGAACTTTCTGTTTCCTCATCATCACTAGAGAATTTAGATATAAAGAACTTTCAGGACTACCAGAATGTTTTATAGAAAATTCAAATTCACTACCTGATCTAATATAAGAATTATATTTTGTTATGAGGGATGTTTACTGTCATCCATCATTCTTTTATTTCATGGCAAAAATTGGGAAAAAATACTATTCACAAAG
Source organism: Stegodyphus dumicola (assembly GCF_044657685.1). Classification (NCBI taxonomy): domain Eukaryota; kingdom Metazoa; phylum Arthropoda; class Arachnida; order Araneae; family Eresidae; genus Stegodyphus; species Stegodyphus dumicola. The sequence continues at coordinate 241,513,295 of NC_140768.1, read as the reverse complement.
CCTAATACACTGAACACATGCAAGTAAACTTGTTGAATTTCTCCACCTAATGAAAAGTGGTAAAACCTATCTTTGAATATATAATATGATTGTAAAACCATATAACTGGTTTTATAATCCAATCTCTCCTGGACTACTAGAGGCATCTATTAGAAACACTTCAAAGTGAAAAAACCAGGAAGGTCAGTGGATTGGTGTAGGAAAATCATTGCCCGAGTGGTGTACGGACAAAACAGTTAATACTATTTTAGGTGGCTGACCATGCCATCTAAAATAGGTACAAAAAGTTATTAGTTTTTTAAATAAAATAAATGTTCTTATTTCATAGTATTGATTTAAGCTACATTTATAATTCATACATCCAGCTCAGTGTACTGTTTAGCAATATAGTTGTACAAGAAAAATATATGTGAATGTAATGCAAGAAATTATGTGCTTGCTTTTTATTTTCATAGTACTTTATAGTCAAATCTAAGAATGCAGTAGATTCCATTATCCTTTAAAAGCAAAGAAAATTGAATTATGTTTGAATAAGATATGGCACAATGATCAAAAGCAATAAGGCAGCTACCATTTCTTCCAGTAAACTAGCACATTCTAGATTTTTCGCAACTCCTGGTTTTTAATTTGTCTAAATTTAGATTATCTCTTTGGAATAAGTTTTGATTTTTAATTATAAAATAATAATAATCTTCATGAGACATATTCTTAGTAAAAAGAAAGACCAACACTAGCCCTGTGTCACTTCTTAATGACTTTGAGTGTAATTCTACTGATTAATTTCTTTCTATCCAAATTTTTTATCTATTACAAAAACTTGTAAAGGGTTCTAACCCTCATCTACTGCATGTTTCAGTAGTATAAATTGATGCTAAACTATTTTATACTAATATAGTGAATTTTAATGTAATATATTTTACATCTATTTAAATGTATGACTTTGTAACATTACTAGTCACTTGTGCAGACAACTGCACATCTTAAATCGGCATATTTGTTAATTAAATTTGAAAGAAAACTATATTACATTTTGCTGAGTGGCAGCATATTTCTTTTAAATCCTTGAGCTTTCTGTGAAATATCATAACCAAGTGGCTCACATTGCCGAATTTATTAATAAAAATTGCTTTAATTTCATATAGAATATGAAGTAACTGGGAAAAAAAAAATTTATTAAAAGTTTTGGCTTCAAAGTACATGCATTCAGATGGTGGATTACGTGTGTTCAATATTTAATGTCTCTAGGTGATGCAGTTTTCCCATAATGCCAAGGAACATACTTTTATAGATACCGGTTCTTCATTATTTAATAATAAAGAAGATGAGACTAGTTTTTCAGTTTGATAGCTGGTAGCTGTGCAGTCATAGAAGACATAGTGAAGTATATATATCCCATAGTAATTACAAAAAAGCTATCATTCAGATGTAAGAGTATAAATTTTATAACATAAGCAATAATTTGTGTAACATCTGTGTTAAAAACTAAGTAAAATATCAAATTTTAGAATTCAGAGTTTACACATTCAAACACTACTAAATTAAAAAAGATAGCTTCAGAGGTTTTTTTTTTTTTAACTATGTATAATTATGTTAGATATCAAACACAGTTTTGTTGAATAATAGGTTGAAATACCTATGGCTAAATTTTATGTCAGTATAAGTTTTATAAAGTATATATTAATTTCATATTGGAAATATAAGTCTAATAGTGGAAAATTTTTGTTGTTTTGTGTATCAATAATTTATTTGAAAAGCTATCAATAATTGCTTAGATGCATTTCTTTTCTTTCCCCCTTTTCTTTTTAGTCTGCGTGCTTTTTGAGAGCCTAACTGTGTATTTATTTTTCATGCTTTAAAAAAAAAAGGTGTTTTTAGTACTGCAAGTTCAAATGCATCCATTATTTTGCTGATAAGCATGGTACATGAATTTGAATGAAATAAGATGGTATGTTCTGATTGGACTTTGTTTATTGAGTATGCAATGATCCTAGTGATTTCTGACCAGTTGTAAATGCAGTTATTTTTCCTACCTTTGGTGAAGTATTTTGAATTTGGGATGCTTAATACTAGATGCACAGTCAGAATACTTGATGTTATGTTAATGATACATTGTTATGTTTCTATGTTATTAAAGATTAGTACTGAAATTCCAACTATTAATATTGTTAGAATTTCCAATTATTTTATTTTGCTTTATAAAAAAATTTTTTTCTTCATTGTTGCATTTAACTATTTTAGAAATTTTAATTTTTTAATCCTGCTTTTAAAAGTTTTACCGTATCATAGCTTCCAACTCTCCCAATTTTACCAAAAGACTCCTGGTTTTTCATCACATTTCTTAGTTTTTAATTTTTAGCCTTTTCACTGCTACCAAAGCTTCTTCGTCTTTTCACCCATCAAACTACGAAATAAAATTGAATGGCCAATATGACCACATGAGACATTAAGTGAAAAAGAGTACAAAAATGGGTTTTTTATATTGGAATCTGCATACATAAAAGTTGAAATGAAGCAAAGAAATTTATTTATTTTTGGCTGCATTCGTCTGTACATGCTCCAGAGTGTTAAATTTGCAGTTAGTTTTTAAACTAGTTAATTTTATTATTTAGCATTAGCTATTAATTTATTTTCATTATATTTGAAAGTTCTTTGATAAATAACAACTTTTCTTCCATCCTGAATATTTTGTCAGCATAAAACTTTAAGAATATTACAAAACAAAGTAAAATTAATAAAAAAAAACATAAAATTTAGAATATTTAATTAAATATTATCTTTTTTATATCAGCATCACATTATAAATATTTTAGTAATCTAAATCATGCATCATAAAGTGAGCTGAAATCAGTATGACATTTTCTTGAAATCGTTCTGTTGCGCTGTGTAAAAAATCTTTTTTTTTTTTTTTTTTTTTTTTTTTTTCAGATTTTAAAGTTGGCAGCTATGCCATATTTTATGTACTTTCAGTGTGTAAATGTCCCAAACTTCAAATTAAGGAACTTATGTAGTTTGGACAAAAGTTTTTGCTAACTGTGGTTGATGATTGTAATGATGGATCAGAATACATAATTCAAGCAGTCAGCTATTCCTAATGTGTTCAAATCCTTGTGATGATTTACTGATTAATTATAGCAAGCATATATTAGCTATCCAACCTTTATAATATATTTTGCATTAATAACTGATTAATGACCCAAATTATGTATTTCTTTTTAAATCAGATTTGCCAGTTTAGTGTCTTTGCAAGCCTTGTTGTCACATGACAAAATAATTCCTTGATTTATCATATTTTGAAAGTTGAGAGCTATACATACACATGTCAGGTTGAAATCTTTTGAAATCAAAGTTTAAAATAAGCAAATTTAATCCAAAATAAAATATGTTGAGTTCTCATTGATCAGTACTGTGATATATTAAATTTAATGTCTTCATCTCACATAAAACATAAACGTAATATTAATTCTTCCCCCCCTCCACAGAAATATTTTTTGCATTTAATGGAGACATTGTTATGTTATAATTAATATTGCTGTTATTAATTGCTGAAAATTTGTCTTTTCATTCAGCAATGTAATGATGTTGGACTTATGACTTACCTTGGAACTCTCACTAAAGGCTGTAATACAATAAATCAGGTAATTGCTTTTTTTGTTATTAATTTCTTCACTGCCTTTTTTCCTTCCAAATTTTATATGTATATATTATCCTTTTTCCAATAATTTTTATCATGTAGTAAAGGATTTTTTTTTTTTTTTTTTTTTTTTTACTTTTTCTATTTTAGTTTGTAAACAAGTTCAACATTCTGTATGATAGACAAGGAATGGGAAGACGAATGAAAGGATTTTTCTTCTAGTAGCATTTTAACAATTCTAACTTTATCATGTACAACTGTAAATTCATTTTCATATAAAGATTTTTTGTTTGTAAATAAATTTATTCTGGTTAAACTACTGCACTAGCTATTTTTAATTTTATTTTTAAAAAAGATAACTATCATTGCGGTGTTTACCTTATTTTTAGCTGTTATGTAAGAAAATTGGTCCATTTCAATGTTTTTATATGCATTATAAAGAAACTGCTATGATTTTTAACTCAGTTGAACCACAACAAATAAATTACTTTTAGGTGATATTCTCCGCAATTCTAAATTCATTCTAAATTTCCAATAGCTTGGCACACTGTAATCTCAGTTATCATCATGGTTAAAAAAAATTGGTATTTATCGTAGTTCTCCCCCTCCTTTAGTAATAATTTTTTGGCAACAAAATACAGCCACTGAAATTTGCTTAAGCTTTTTCTCATCTTTAGGTTTTTTTGGGGGGAGGGGGGTTAAAAAATTAAAAAAGGAACATCATCAGCAACAGTCGTTTGCACTTTTCTGTGATCTTTTAGTATATCAATGTCAGTTGCTCTTTTTTTCTTTACTCTACTTTTTTCTTGAGCATTTAATTAATACAATACAAAATCTGAAACCCAGACTGGTCGGGACTTCGGTGATTCCGGATTTGGGATTTTTCTGGATAATAGATCATCAACTTAAATATGGCACATGCAGAAATTATACAATTAAAAATATGAAATCATAATTTATGTAGAATTTGACTTAATTCACAGCATGAGAGCATGAAGTAATATTTAAATGGTTTATTTAATAGAAAGAAATAAAAGTAAATAAGAAAAAGTAAATAAAGATGAAGTTAAAGGTATGCAGGATTAACATAAATGATGTAGTCCTTTTACACCTAAAGGCATAACATCAAAAGCACAATCTAAGTTCATAAACTCTTGAAAGCGCGTGAGCCGTCTGCTCACGTCTGCCCTCCGCTCTCGACCAGGTCTCAGCGCTGTCTGGGATGATTCTTACTGCGCTGAGTGATGCTATATTGATGATGTCATAACGGGCAATTCTAATTCAGCATTGGACGTTATGATTTCCCACAGCTTCGGCCAGCCTGAAGAGGCATCGTCCTCGATGTCTGTTGAATGGACATCACCATAATGTACCTGCAAAGAGAATAAAAAAAAAAAGAAAGAAAGAAAGAAAAAGAGAGTATCAGGTCCTTAGGTTTTGGGCTGATACAAGCATTAAATCAATTTGACCATGGCTTCATATGGTCAGACGCAGTAGATGTCAAATTCGGTCCTTCATGGTATCCTACTTTTTCGACTTCATATCTGTCATTTATTTGATCGAACAGCTATGATTTTATACGGTCCATGAAACTTAGGTTGTAGTTTCAAACCAGTCCCATATTGAGTTCTCTGAATGGCTACCAAGTCGCCAATCTTGTATAGTTTTGGTTTCTTACGTTTCTTGTTGAATTGCTTTCGATTCTCTTCTTGAATCTTCAAAATGTTGTTTTTAGCATCTTCTCTCATTTCATCACGTTCTTGTATCAATTGTTTTAGATATTCTTCATTCAATATCTCACTAATTCTCAAATCTTCTTTGTTCTTCATTTTCGTGCCTATGAGAAGCTCAAACGGTGAATATTTCGTACTTCTCGTAGTCGTACTGTTGATGATTCTCTGAACATCTGGAACATACTTAAACCATTTCGTTGAATCTTCATGTGATAATTTTCACAAAATAGGAATCAAATTTCTATGGATTCGCTCAATTAGTCCGTTACCTCTTGGAATACCGGTAGTAATTTTGACATGTTCTATACCTTCTTCAGTACAATACGCTGAAAATTCTTTCGATGTAAAGGCACTACCTCGATCTGAAATGATTCTGGCTGGATTTCCAAATACAGTCTGTTGTTGCTTCAATTTTGAAATAACTTCTTGCGTAGTTGGTGATTTCACTGGATAGAACCAAGTAAATTTCGTAAAAGCATCTACAACAGTTAGAATGTGTTGGTATCTCTTGTTCGTCGATGGAAGAGGTCCAATAAAGTCGATATGATACGTACTCAAGGGAACGTTTTCTTTCAGTACAGGATGAAGAAATCCTTCTGCTTTTCCTTGCTTCTTGTTGTACAGTATACATTCTATACAGTTAGCAATTACTTTTTCAACTTTACATTTCAGTCTGGGAATATAGAATTCTTGCTCTACGGCATTCACAGTTTTATCTATAGCAAAGTGACCTTTTTTATGTACCTTCTGTATGATTTCGTTCTGTAAGGATTCTGGCACTACTAGAAGATCTTTACCATTTTCAAATTTGTACAAAATATCATTTCTCACGAAGAATCCATTTTCTTCTCCCTTCTCAACTATATTCTTGATTAACTTCACATGTTCATCTTCATTCTGTTGTTGTACTAACCGAATCTTCTCAGTTACATCGGATGTGTATGATGTTAAAATTAGAGCATTTCTACTTAGAGCATCAGCATGTTTCATTTGGCTTCCTGAATGATGTACAATTTCGTAATCGAATTTTTCAATAAACATTGCCCATCTTGCAATTTTAGGAGTTAAATCTTTCTTATCTAAAGTTTTCTGAAAAGCACTACAATGAGTTACAATTTTGAATTTAGTCCCTAACAAATAGTTTCGAAATTTCTTCAGAGCTTCTATTACTGCAAGGGCTTCTAATTCGTAACTACAGAGTTTCTCTTGCTGCGGTGAAGTCTTCTTACTTATATACTGGATTGGGTGATAATTACCATCATCAGACAATTGGAGTAATACCGCACCAAAGCCTTGACTACTAGCATCAGTATGGAGTTCTAATGGATATCCTTGCCTAAATATGTGTAGAACAGGTGCCTGAGAGAGAATTTCTTTTAATCTGCAAAACGCTTCCTGTTGTTCGGAATCGAACTTAAAACCAATACCTTTTCTAAGTAAGTCACTAAGAGGTTTAGCTATTTTAGCATACTGAGGAATGAATTTACGAAAATATCCCGTTAGTCCTAAAAAGCTTTGTAGTTGTTTACAGTTACGCGGTTGTGGAAAGTTTCGAACAGCAACAGTTTTGGAAGGTGATGGTCGAATAGTTCCGTTTTCAATTACATGTCCCAAAAATTCAATTTTACGTTTTAAGAATTGGCACTTTTTGAAATTTATTTGTAATCCATACTCCGAAGCAGTTCTGAATACTCTTTCTAATTTGTCTAAACATTCAACTTCATCATTAGTCAGTATGACTATATCATCCATATAAATAATTAATACACCTTCATTTAACAAGTCACGAATAATTGAATAAATATATCTTTGAAAAACATTTGGACTAATACATAAACCAAAAGAAGCTTTAAGAAATTCGTAAATACCATTATGTGTTAGAAAAGCGGTATATTTGGTGCAATTTTCATCTATGTCTACATGGAAAAAGCCATTTTTCAAATCTAGTGTCGTGAAAATTTTTGACTGTTCTAAGCGATCAAGTACGTCCGGAATAAAAGGCAGTGGAAATTTGTCTTTAATAATCTTCTTATTCAATTTCCGATAGTCCATGCATAAACGTTTCGAATTATCACGCTTGTTACACAAAACAATACGCGCCGAATAATTAGAATTGCTAGGCTTTATTATGCCCTCTTTTAACCATTCCTTAATTTGATCGTCAACAACTTTTTGTTCCGCAAAAGACATGTATCTTCTATTTTGACAGACAGGAATATCATCGCATAAATTTATTTGCATCTTGAAGTCAGATTGTCTATTTTTCCAAGGCTGGTACGAATTAATTAAATTACACAGTCTTTCTTTATGTTCTGCATTTGAAATATGCGATAAATCAATTTCGTTGACAGAAATAGCATTCACCAGATGTGAAAGGTAATTAAACGTTGAGCTACTTCCGCTTTCGGGGCTTTTGTTTACATTAACAGAGACATCAGACGACTGAGAAAGATCATAAACATTCTTCAATGAGACAGCAATATTCAAATTTCCCATAACGCAACGAACATTAGAATTTCGAGATGACTCAGCAGTTATCAAGTTTACATTACTTTTATTCCGATGTGAAATTATTTGAAGGCCATTCTCGGTAAAAGAGAAGTTAAACTGATTCAATACATCTAAACCTAATACAATTTGATTACATAACGACTTAACAACATAAATTTTCGTACGAAGTAAAAAACCATCAATTGAAATGAAAAAGCTGATGGGGTACGTTTGCTTTGATTCAATTCCGTTTAATGTGATATCGCTACAATTTAAATTAGGAGAACCAATCTGCTTGTGTAACTCTACGCTGCATATCGTTACATCTGAACCAGTGTCAACTAAACTATCAACTAAATGATATTTCTACAGTCTTCATAATTCTATCCTTGTCACAAATTCGTTGTAATAAAGCTGCTTGTTTCTCGGGGGTCTGATCTGGACAGTCGGTTGAATAATGCCCATACTTTTTACATTTTATACATTTTACACCCTTTGATTTGTTTACACAATGTTTTGAATAATGCCCAAATTCCTGGCAATTAAAACATTTGACCTTATTAATTAACGTTAGATTGATTTTGGTGTGATGACGAAAGCTTACTTTTATCTTTAACTTGAGTGTCTACTTTCGGTTTCGGATTTTTAAACTTATCATTGTCCGATCTCATTTTATCATAAATTTTAAGCCTTTGTTTAAATTCAGCTATTGTTTCACAACCATTCAGTATAGTTTTCCTAACCACAGAATCGGGAATACCATCAATAACATATTTAATTAATGAAGCATCTTCAATGTTACCTCGCGAACACATTTCTTTCATTTTCAAAAAATACTCATCTAAAGATTCATTAGGCATTAATTTACGTTGTTTACATAACATTTCATGCAACTCAGCAGAATTAAAAGCTTTACCATATTCAGATTTCAAAAGCTTTTTTAACTTACACCAATCATTAACTTTAGGTTCACTCTGAATAAATAGTTTCGCTTTACCTTTTAATGATCTTTTAGCAAAAACTAATTTATGCAAATCACTTAATTTCAAAGAATTTATAACATCTTCAAATTCATCAATCCATTTATCAACATTTTCATATGCATTACCAGAAAAAGGATTAACAATACTTTCAATATCCGAAAAACTAAGATGAGGTTTAAAATGATCTTGAATTGGAAGCTGCATACTGTTATTTACTTGAGACTCGTTAAAACCAGGATTGTCTCTTTGATTATCATCAAGCATTACTTCAGAAATTTTATTAATAGTTTCATCTTCAATATCACTAGTTTCTTCATGCAAAATATTTTCAAATAATACAGATAAATCACATAGGTAAGAGACAATTCGGGTTACGACTTCCGTTTTTGAACCTTCTGAATTTATGCACAATACATTGCAAACTTTAATTAACTCATTCAGAGTAAAACTATTCTGCACTGTATCTATTTTCTTATTAAATTCTTCAGAATCTGGTTTAAATATAAAGCCAGAAAATTCACGTAATCTTTTCCATTTATTTCGGTCTCCATCAGTATTAAAAATAAGCTTATGCAAACTTTTGATTTCAGAACTTTTACTGTTCTTTAAAGCTGCTTCCAATTCTGGAATTTCTACTAATTTCATATTGGAAAGAAAGTTTTGTACTCACCTGACAGATGATCGTCGTCAATTGGGTAATCCACACTTTATACGAGTAATCCAATAAATCGGTAGTTCAATGCGCAGTTCAGAACACAGTTCATAATGTCACTCACACATTTTCCAAGTTCTAGCCACACGGTTGGTCGCCATATTTTTTGGAGAATTTGACTTAATTCACAGCATGAGAGCACGAAGTAATATTTAAATGGTTTATTTAATAGAAAGAAATAAAAGTAAATAAAGATGAAGTTAACGGTATGCAGGATTAACATAATGATGTTAACGGTATGCAGGATTAACATAATAATGAACACCTAAAGGCATAACATCAAAAGCACAATCTAAGTTCATAAACTCTTGAAAGCGTGTGAGCCGTCTGCTCACATCTGCCCTCCGCTCTCGACCAGGTCTCAGCGCTGTCTGGGATGATTCTTACTGCGCTGGGTGATGCTATACTGATGATGTCATAACGGGCAATTCTAATTCAGCATTGGACGTTATGATTTCCCACATTTATGATATCAAAGATATCAACATTTTTTAAAAAAAGAGCTTAATATTTATTTGTTTACTTTATTAAACAGTTCTTTCAATGTAAGTTGTTTAAGATGCTTCCATCATTGCGGATAATGGGCAACCGAATTTCGGACTGTAGTAACAAGCAAGTGTAAATTTCAAAATTTGCTACTGCCAGATTCAAAGCTATAGATAAACAATTAAGTGTTACCAAAGTATCACTGGTAATATTTTGTCACCAAAATATTATTTCCAAGAAAAAGTGAGCCTGTTTCTTTTTTCTGATAAATACCCAATATCTCAAGCTTTTGGCTTAAAATACGATCATGTAACAATTGCAAGTGTGCAGTAGATTGAAAAATGTAGGTGCAATTTAAGTTTCTCTCAAATTTAAAAAAAAATAAATTGTTAACATTTCTGAAGCATTTGAGGAAAGATTTAATACCTTGTCTTTCATTGTATTAAATAGATAATTTTAATAAAAGTGCACAGTTTAAAACAGCTGCCATTTCCTCAAAATACAATTAAGTAATAAATAAAATGACCAAACAGTATCATTACTGCAATATATTTCCAGATACTTTTATGGTTTTTACTTCCAGGTGCTTTTAGTAAACTCTCTTCAGCAACGATTTTGCACAGAAAAAGTAAGGTCTGTTTTCTATGTATTTGTATACGCGTTTTCTTCAAAATAAATAGAAAAACAAAACAAAAAATGTCTGTGCCCCTTTAATTCACAGGTGCACTTATAAAGAGCTGTGATTCCCAGTTTGTTTATTTCAATAAATCTATCAAAAACAGAAACTAATGCCGGTACGTGAAGGTCAAATGCCGCATGAATCAGCCCATGTGAAAACAGTTACGACTTAGCTCCATCTACTGGCTTTAAAAAATTCAAATAAATTGTTCTGTTTTAATGTTATGTATACATGACACTGGGCTGGTAAAAGCTGAATCGTTGTGTCGCGTATATGGCATGCTAAGCTGGTAGAAGTGGAATTGTTGCATCACGTATATGGCATGCTGGGCTGGTAGAAGTGGAATTGTTGCGTCGCGTATACGTGACACTGGTCCTGAACGGGTTAATCGAGAAGCTCCATTATTGAAATATTGTGTGTAAGGATACCTTACACATTTAATCAGTTTGCTCATTATAAATCACTGTTTGGAATATTCTTGATATATTTTAATTTATAATGTTCAGCTTTCAGTTTAAAAAAGTAATATTCAAATTATCTAAGGTAACAGAAAATAAATATTCCTGACATTTACAAAACATTTTAAGCAGAGTGCTCAATGTTCCATATTTTAAATTAAAATACTGAAATATATTTGAAAAATGGAGCATTCTATATATTTATTATGTAGAAAACTTTGAAATTCACTGAATTTCTTTATTCAAGCATAAACAAAGATTGTGTTGAATGCTGTAAATACAAGGTTTTTAACAGTCACTGCAGAGAAATAAAATCTTTTTTTTTTTTTTTTTTTTTTTTTTTTTTTAATGGGTGTATATAAACAAAAATATCTTGCGTTTCATTGTACCTTGACCAGACAATTATAATTACTTCAACACTCCAAATACTATTTAAATGGTTTATTTAATAGAAAGAAATAAAAGTAAATAAAGATGAAGTTAACGGTATGCAGGATTAACATAATGATGTAGTCCTTTTACCTTGGCCAAACAGGCAAGGCCAATGTTTTAACTGTCTTTCTATTAGTTGTTTGACAAAACTGTTCATAAATATTAATCTTGTTGTTGAGATGCTATTTTTATTTGTCTGATATAATATGTTTAGAAATGACAGTGTTCTAATTCCTTTTTGCAATTACTATAGCCTACATCCTAAAATTTGCATAATTTCGAAACATTTCATATAACTGAGGACAAGTAGCCATAATGTTAACACCAAACAATTTTGTAAACTTAAAAACAATGAAACTGAGAGTAAGCAGTGGACAGAAAGTATAAAATGAGAGACATAATCCCCATCATTTGTTCCTCCATATGTTAAATAAACTGAACATAGTTGAGCCTTGCAGTAAATACCGAATGTTCAAACTTTGGGATAAAATGGAACTAGAAGCTGTTATAAGATATAACAGTAGAAATTCTCAAAAGAAATAATGGAACATACAGTTAGGGATATCATGAATTTGGTAAATTTCCTAAGGTGTCAGTAGCCATTAAATCTGCCTTGTCTTCTGATATCAATGGTTTAAAAGTATGAAATGTTAATCGTAATTGCAAAATTCATGCAGCAAAAAGCAGTTGAACTCGTTAGAAGAGAAAAATATGTTACACAAAAGAAATAAATAAATTCAGTTCCAAAGATAAGCCAATGGTTAAAAAATTAAACTCGTTATCTTAACACATTTGTTCTTAATTTGTTGCAAGTTCATAACTGATGGATCTAATTATTTACTGCATTGCATAAAAGCAGGCAACTTTCATTTTCCTCTGCCCCAATATTTTATAATGTTGCATGTCAGTGATTGCTCACGTAGATCTCTGCATAGATATCCCAGCAGCTAGATGAAAGTTACATTCTTTATGGTATAAAAACTGAAGGGTGCCGGGCACCTGTTCAATCTTGGCAAACAATGAATACCTTTCAAAAGATTGCCAACACCTTTATTCATGCTGACAACTGCTGATTTAGATCTTCACATTGGCAACCTGATGAATGCTCTGTTTTTCATAGCTGCAATTTATCCCCATTTTACTAGGACATGCCTGGTTTTTAATTTGTACTCTTTACTAAGGAAAATGTTTTCCAACAATTAATGAAACTTAAATTAGGCAAATTCCGTTCTCCTATCTCTAGTGATTTTCGTAAAAATTTTTATTTAATTTTAATTGTAATTTTTTAGCCCAGAAGGGCTATTAATTTTGTTTTGGCATTTTGCATTGATTCACTTTTCAAACTGTTGCCACTAACTATTACAGCCCTGTATTATATTCAAGGAAATTAAATAATGAAGAATCTACATAAATGTATGTATGTTTCTTGCATTGTGATAAAACAATGGTACCTAGAGCCATCAAATTTTGAAAAACGTAATCCTCCAGTGAATATGGGCTCTGGATGCTCTAATTCGGAATTTGTTTTATTTTCTATTTCATATTTTGCAAAACTTTTAACGACTTTTTTGGTTAATAAACTCAATGATTTCAAAGCAAAAAACGGCAACACTGTATGGGGAAAACAACATTTTATCTCCAACTCGCTGTGTATTGGAAATTCCAAAAATATGCTCATTTAAAAATTATTTTGAATTATTGCTGTTGAACTGAATTTTATGGCTTAAGTGTGGAGAACATGATATTTAATAAATAAAGGTAACACACAAAGTGTTGATAAAACGCTCCTTTGGGCATAATGTAAAATCTAAAAGCTTTCAGAATTTTTCTTAGCCTTTATTTCTTATTATATTTACTTGATATTTGTTTTATAACATTTCTTTTGATCTGTGTGATTTTAATATAGTGCAGACATTTGTAGATTTTTATATGAAGATTCAAGCAATGTATGATCAGTTAATATTTGAGTCGGCACATGCATCAGCTTTGCTAGGGTTACTAGAAGTGAGTTGCAAAACATATTTTTCAAAATGTGTGATCAATTAATAATATTATGCTCATATTGCACAAGGGCAGGCTGGCTCCTGTCACATCAGACGCTACAGATATTGAGCGAAGCCGATTATGGCAATTCACACGTTGATATTTGCATGATAGTAACATAGAACCAGATGTTCCATCATGGGTTCTTGCTGATAAAGCAGTTTTTTCAAGGGATGGTGTCCTGAACTCGCATATATTAGCACATAACAGTCTAAAAGTGCACATGCTTGCACAAACCAACAGCACTTCATTGGTATTATTGGTGACTTTTTAATTTGTCCTTGTATACTACCTAAATGGGCATACTTATTGCAATTTTTTTAGAAGAGATGTTACCAAATTTGCCTCACAAGGATGACTCTTAAAAAAGTTATATGTAGAATAAAAATTTCAACATATCTTTCAGAACCTTTTTATACTGAGAAGGGATTAAGATGGGGAGACTCACTATCTTGCCTGTTGTTTAACATAGCTCTAGGAAAGGCTATAAAAGACTCTGGAATAAACACACGTAGAATCCTCTTGCACAGAACCATTCAACTACTGGCTTTTGCCGATGATATCGATATCATTGGGCAGGCAAAACGAACTGTGGTCGAGCCACTTGTCTCGCTTGAAAATGCAGCAAGAATGATGGGCCTAATCATTAATGAAGACAAAACTAAATTTATGATTGGATCAAATAAAACTGTTGATTTATCTCCCTTGAAGATAAACAGTTATACCTTTGAAACTGTAAAACAATTTAAGTATCTGGGCACACTGATCACAAGTTGCAACGATATAAAAATTGAAATAAAAAATAGAATATTTATGGCTAATAGATATTACTTAAAACACAACTTAAATTCAAACTAATCAATATAAGAACTAAATTAAATTTATATAAAACTTTAATAAGGCCTGTTGCCCTTTATGGAAGTGAATGCTGGATACTTAACAGAGCAGAGGAAGATCTGATATCAAAATCATAAGAAAGATCTTTGGACCAGTAAAACAAAATGGCATGTGAGAGGATTCTCTATAATCATGAACTACAAGGTGTGACACACACACACACACACACACAAAAAAAAAAAAAAAAAAAAAAAAAAAAAAAAAACGAGACTAAGTGTGTAGCTTGGAAAGCAGAGTGGAGTTGGCAAGAACTGTTTTGGTGATGTCATGCCACATACCTCCTCTATTCATGCGGCCAGTTTCGACTTAACTGACCACGCCAATGAAATGGGGGAGTATTGCGTCATTGAGTGAACAGATGCAACTGCATTGTGCTTTCAGGGGGAAGGAACAGTGTGGAAGATATTATGGTTGAATGGTTTCCCAGTGGTCAGACTGTTAATCAGTACTATTACATTGAGGTATTAAAAAGACTTCGTGAAAAAAAAGGCCACAGTTATGAAGTGGTGATGAATGGCTGTTGCACCAGGACAATGCACCCACTCACACGGCCCTATCTGTCAAGCAGTTTCTGACCAGCAAAAACATTACTTTGAGGGGGCATCCTCCTTATTCACCTGATTTGGCTCCATGTGACTTTTTTTTTATTTC
This sequence comes from Stegodyphus dumicola, assembly GCF_044657685.1. Taxonomy (NCBI): domain Eukaryota; kingdom Metazoa; phylum Arthropoda; class Arachnida; order Araneae; family Eresidae; genus Stegodyphus; species Stegodyphus dumicola. The sequence goes on along the minus strand of NC_140768.1, from coordinate 241,498,100 downwards.
CTAAAGTTAAATCTTATTTAGAGGGAACGCATAGCACTGAATGCTGAAGGGAACTACTTTGAAAGTGATAATTTCACAGAGAACCGATTCTGTAAACACAAGGATTTATTCGACCAGTCTCGTTTTTTTTTTTTTTTTTTTTTTTTTTTTTTCTGTGTGTGTGTGTGTGTGTCACATCTTGTATACAGGAAATAGGGTGAAACTGATATTGTGAGAATCGTAAAGGCATCTTGTATCAGATGGTTGGGCTGGGCCATGTGTTTAGATATGATAATTCATTTCCAACCAAACAAATAACCTTTTCGAGAATTGAGGGAGTAAAACAAAAAGGAAGCCCACCCACTATATGGATAGATGATGTCAAGGAAGACTAGAGGTTAATTGGAGTTAACTGATAGAGGGTTATTGTGCCGAATGGGGTCATGTGGAGGAAGCTTGGAGAGACAGCCTTGGCCTGCATCAGGCTGTGGAGCTTATGAAGAGTTTACTAAATATGACGTATGTCTATTCCAGCAGCTTCACACCATTACATCTGGTTTCAGCATGATGGAGCACTTGCACATTTCAACATATCAGCGTGCGAAGCTACTTCAATTGAATCTACCTCATTGCTGGACTGGTAGAGGCGTACCAGTCGCATGCCCACTGTGATCCCCTGACCTCATCTCCATGGATTTCTTTTTGCGGAGATTCATGATGTCCCTAGTATCTAAAACACCCATAAAATTTGACATTGACCTGGTCATGGAAGTGGCAGCACATGTTCCTGAATCCATGCATCGATGTTGTGAAGCATCGGTGCCGTGGATGAAAAGAATTTTGAACTTTTTCTGTAACCATGATTATTACCTTCATCTGCATCGTAGTTTTTTTTTTTTTTTTTTTTAATAGTCATGTTAATGCTGCTATAGATTTCCTTTCTTTGCGTGTCGATCACTTTGCCGTAGCACCACCTGATTTGATTTAAGCGTACAACTTCATAGTCACAGGCCATTAGGACACCTTAATTACACTAGTTAATTCTACACATTCACCTGATTTGATTTTCGCACACAACTTACTATATAATACTATTTTATCATAGTCACAGACCAGTACATAAAGTTTGTAAACTTTTAGGACACCTTGTAGTTAATTCTACCCTTTCTGCATAGGTGTTATTTGCTTTATAATGTGTTTGACTCCTCATTTGAAGGAGCAAAGGCATTTTAATTTATTGAACATTAATATACGAAAAGATAACTAAAATTAAATTAAAGGAAAACGTTTTCTTATTTCCCAAAACATTTATGCGAGCCTTTTTTAGTTCTTAGTCTGTTAGCGGTTCGGATCGATAATGTGCTTAAATGTTTTATTTATTTCACTAAAATTTAACTTTTATTCTTCAGTTTTTTAAAAAGGATTTGTTACTTAAGTGTGTAAAGTTTAGATATATTCTTGGCAATCATAAACTGTAACTAAAGCCGTGCCTACATATTTTTGCACCTGAGGCAAAGTAGTAAATCTGCTCCCCTGTATACAATGCAAGATTATTTATTTATTTACCTATTTGTGGGAGAGGGAGAATAAATAAGCAATACTAAATGATGGTTGAAAACATAACATTATACAGACATGCCCAATATATAAAGATATATATATATATATATACTATATACATACAATATATATATATATATACTATATGTGTAATATTTTGGCAGTCAGGCACATGAGTGAAGCTTGGCAATCTAGTCACTTCTAAATTCCGGACATCAATGTGGCTGAGTGTAAGGCGGCATCCAATGACGGCACAGAAGGATTTAAATTTGTAGCTCCATATCTTTATTCAATTCAAATGGCAAATCATTATTCTTTTAGATTAAATTCTCCAAAATTACATATTCAGTAGTGATTTACTAAATAAGTAACTTTAAATTTACTGCGTCATACTATTCGAACAAAGGGAGACCAATGGGAAGAGCGGCAGCAAATATCTGTTCGCAGCAGCAGAAAACAGTCTCTGACGCAAAATGGTGCGAATTCTTCATTTTCAGCAGCGGTTACGTAATGTGCTCGAATGTTCTCGAAAATACTGGTCTAGGGGGAAGATCCTGAAATTGCGGAAAGTTAATTAGAGGTTGCCTGTTCACGTAGAGCACAGCCATCGTATTTTTTATATTTTACATCTCCCCCCCCCCTCAAAACGAGAGGTCGGACGAGCAAAGCATTAGTACATTAGTGAAGCAAGAAAAATTTTAGAGGAAAGACATGAAGAAAAATATCCAGGACAGGCTTTAACTATGCCCTATCATAACTCATGATCTTTCTGATATAATTAGAAAATGCTTAATTATATACTTTTCACAATGGAACTTATGATTTATAAATAAAAATATAATTTATAAATAAACAAGCAATTTAAAATTATAAGATAATAATATGTGTAATAGTACTAAATAGTAAATTAGAATCATGAAAGTCCTCAATTTACCTCAAAATGTCCATCGAAAAGTGAGCTTTTTGTTTTAAAGTCCTTGCACAAAAATAGTTGAAGCTGAATGAAAATACTTGTTCAAATCTCTTGATGCCAATAAGTCCACAAGATAAAAATAAGTCCACAAATGGCATGCGCTTTTTCAATGAATACGGTTCCATAGTAAGCTTTGAATAGATGTTTAAAATTTTTGTGGGGAACATCTTTTCATATAAAACTTAGAAGATATATAATTTATGCATAATGTATTACTTGCATTCATTCTTTTCATCGTAGGTAAACAACAAGAGAGTTAAACAACAACACATTGACATATTTTAAAGAAATATAATAATTCAATAGAAAATATTATGATAAAGTACCTTAAGAAAACAATTCAACATAAATGTCTAATAATATAATGCAATATTTGATAAGAGAATAAAACCTTGAATAAATCTTTGGCATGTCCTCTACAACAAATGAGCGTGACTAATTTGCTGATGTTTTGGGGGGGGTGCTTAAATATAAAATATCAAAAAACATCCGTTGCCTAATAAAAGATAACTGGTTTTTGGCATGGCATTGTACATTTTATCAAAGTGTTTTGTAAAAATACAAAATCCTACTAAATTAAAAATCTAAGACAAATAATTTGTGTGATCAAGTTATTGTAATATTCATTTTGTTGTAGCTCTCACACACAGCGAAGATAAGTCTGGCAACAGTTGCAGGAAAAAAACTTGGCAGTGCTGGAATGGCAACAGCGGATGATATTCTATAGATGTTTAATTTTGATTTTGAGTCGATGTTTTTTTGCGTCTTTTGCGATACTATTGCGTTACAAAATTTTGAGCTTTGGGTAAATGAAATGGAATCCGCTGCCCCGCTGTGGATATTAGTAAAATATATTTAGAAAAATTAGCTGCGTTGAAAGAATGAAACCCTTGTGTTTGAATTTGCGGTATTTTACCTCCTGAAGTTGCATCGAGTTCAGAAATTATGCCAGGCTTATTCACGCTGGTGTAGATAAGTTCAAATTTTTGTTATTGTGTTTATAGTGTATAACTTGCAAATATATGAATATAATTCTATAAAATAAACATTTAAAATTCTGGAATGTTGTTTAAAATTTTAGATGTAGAGTATTCACATTGCTATGTCGGAGCCAGTGGCAGTCAGGTGTAAAGTAAAATTGTTTTTGCTCCGCGACATAAAAAAATGGCGAGCCAGCCAGGATTGGGATCCTGATTCGAATGTGTTGGGATTATTATATTAATATACTAGTTGAGAAAGTATTGTGTTTGCTATATTATATTATTGTAGAAGTATATATTAATTTAAATGTTATTTGGAAACGTAATGCATTTTATCGTCTGCAATGTTGAATTTCGTATTTTGTATTCGAATTAGTTTCAATTTTCAATCGAAATGCTATGCGTTAAATCGTCTGCAGTGTAAACGTAGAAAAAGTTATGCGTTAAGTCTTCTGCTGTGATATTCAAAATAATTTTGTTTTGCTGTATTATGAAGGTTATGACATATTGTTATTCGTTTTTATTATATTGAGTTATATTTTTGGAATTGCTGAGTAAAGACGTTTTTGAGGATTTGTCTGATTGATGATAACATTACATATTTTGAGTTTTAAGTGGGTCTGCATTTAAAGATAAAATGGATGTTGATATGTTGAAGAAAAAGGGTACAACGGCACGCAGTGCCTTTACTAGGACGGCTAAGATTCTAAAAACCGAACTTTGTAAAGTCGTTCAAGTGGATAGAGATGTATTGAAAGACAAAATTTTGAAGTTGCATATGATAATTGCTGAGTTGAGATCTTGCGATTCAGAAATACTAGATTCAATGATTAAGGTAAAAGCCGCTGAAGATGATCTGGAAACAGAGGTCATAGGCTGAGAAGAATATTCAGATGAGTTTATCACGCTTAATCGTCGGGTGAAAGAGAATATAGATAATGCGGTTGATCGTAGTGTCAATACGAGTTCTAACACGGATAGTAGCATAAGTGCTTCTAATGAAAAACGGTACAAGTTGCCGAAAATTCATATTAAAACATTCAATGGACAATTATTAAGTTACCTTACCTTTTGGGGTCAATTTAAAAAGATCCATGAGGATAAGGAGCTTAATGACGTTGACAAATTCCGTTATTTAGCTCAATCAATGTTACTCGGAACTCGGGCTAGTGAGTTGATAGATAGTTATCCTTTAACGGCTGAAAATTACCCGAAAGCCATTTCTGCGTTTGAGGAGCGTTTTGGAAACAAGGAAATTTTAACTGAGATATATGTGAGGGAATTGTTAAAATTAATTATCCAAAATGTACGCTCACAAGGGAAGGATCGGTTGCCGCTAGTATTACTGTTTGACAAAATTAAATCCCATCTCAGATCTCTAGAGTCTTTAGGCTTAGCCCTGGATACTAATGTTTTCTGGTTATATCTTATGGTCGAGTCTTGTCTGTGCTGAGATGCTTCGAGTATGGCATAGAAGCGTTTTGTTCAGTAAAGAAGGATCACATCTCACAAATCTCCTGGAATTTTTGCGTAAAGAGGTCGAAGGAGAACAGAGAGTTAAACTAGCCAGGTCTGGATTTGAAATTTCTTCTACTTCGTGCAATGAACATTTTAAAGATATAAAAGTTAAGACCAAAAAACCAATCACTAGCGCAGCAAGTCTAGTTGCTGTCAAAGAACAAAAATGTGTTTTTTTGCGGAAAATCTCACGAAAGCAAAGAATGTTTTACAGCTCGATCGATGAGCTTAAAGAAAAGATTAGACAAATTAAGAGAATTAAAATGCTGCCTTCGCTGTCTTAAACCAGGGCATTTTGCCAAGTGTCCACAGTTTATTCAATGCTATTTGTGTAGGCGATCTCATTCTATAATTTTATGCCCGGAGATATCAGAAAACAATGCTGACAATAAGGAAAAACGAAACGAGTCAGTAATGGTACGAAGTACAATGTCCTCTCCCTTATGTATGAATGAAGTCACTCTTATGAAGTTAATGGTTGAAATAGTTGTAGGCACTGTAAAGAAGGTGGTCAGGTGCCTGTTGGATTGTGGATCCCAACGATCTTACGTTTTACAATCCACAGTTGAAGCCTTAAATCTAAAAAGCACTTCCTCTGAGACTTTAACTCACGCGTTATTTGGCGGAACAAGGACCGAGTCAAAAATTCACAAGAGATATTCTATAGGTCTAAGCCCGGTTGGGAAAAACAAAGTGTACCAATTTAGTTTTCTGGATCAAAATACCATTTGTGGAGGCATACCACGCATACCTAAAGCACCGTTATTGAAAGAATTAAAAAGAAACAGAATTTGGATTTCAGATGTCGGTGAAAGTCACCCGGAAATAGAAATCCTCATAGGGAGTGATATTTATGGGCAAATACTTACTGGTGAAGTAATTCAGCTTGAGGGTGGTTTGACAGTCATAAATACTAAACTGGGATGGACGCTGTGCGGGGAATCGAAAAGAACGATTATCCAAAGTTTTGAGGGTACCCCATCTATGTTAATAAATAATCTTCTTATTCAAGACATGGAACCTTCCTTTATGTGGAAGTTAGAAACTATCGGTATTGCAGATGATGCGCAATGCATTTCAGGGTCACAGAAGATGAAGCAGCGAAAGAGCAGTTTCTTAGGGGCCTTCGCAGAACCGGAGATGGTAGATATTGCGTGAGTTTACCTTGGGCTCTAAAATTCCCTCCTGATATTTCCTCTAACTGGCATATTGCAGAAAAGAGGCTCTTTGCTACTACGAGAAAGTTAAATAAATTTGATAAGTATAGTACAGTATTTAACGAATGGCTAGCGGAAGATGTCGTAGAAATTGTCCCAAAATTAGTAAAGAATGATGGAGGGCATTATTTAGCACACCATCCAGTAATAAAAGTTAGCCTCACTACCAAGATTAGGCCTGTATTCGATGCGTCGAGCAAAGTCGTTGGTTCGCTTTCGCTAAATGATTGCTTGATAAAAGATCCAAACTTTGTAGAAGAAATCTCAACCATTCTAATGCGGTTTAGGGAAAAGGCAGTTGGTGTAACATCCGATATTAGGCGAGCCTTTTTACAGATTGAGGTAGAGCGTGAAAATTACTTAAAGTTTTTGTGGTGGGTAAATAATGGAATTGAAGTGTTTCATCACAAATGGGTTGTTTTGGGGTTACCTAGTAGCCCCTATTTATTGGCAGCTGTGATTTCATTTCATTTGTCCCACGTTTCACCTGAATTCAAAGCTGTTGCGAATAAACTTGCCAAATCATTTTATGTTGACAATTATGTCACGTCAGTCGATGATAACGAAGAGCTAAAGGTTTTTATGAGCCAGTCGATTACTATTATGGCAGAAGCCAAAATGGATTTTCGAATGTGGACTTTTAATCAATATGATGATCAAGAGCTAGCAGCTGAAGATAGTGATCCAGTCTCCGCAGTTCTAGGCTTGCAGTGGGACCGACGAGATGACAGCCTTACAATATCCGTCCAAAGAGAAATCGTTAAAAGAGACTTATCAAAAAGGAAATTATTGTCTCTAATCCATGCTGTTTTTGACTCGCTAGGTTTCTTTGTGCCCGTCATATTACCTGCGAAATTAATTCTTCAAGAGGCTTGGGCAACAAAATCGAACTGGGATAAGCCATTACCAGATGAACTTCAAACAAGATTTGAGAGATGGTACGAAAGGTTGCCTAGTCGTTCCCGCCTTAAAGTTATGCAACGAGGTACCCATGCAACGAGGTATCGTTGCATGGGTCATGGAATTAAGGATTTAAGGATTCATGGACTCTACACTTCTTTTGCGATGCCAGTCAAGCCGCTTATGCAACTGTCATTTACTTACGAAGTAAGGAAAAAGACAAAGTTTTCGTGAAATTCGTTATAGCAAAATCACGCGTATCGCCCTTAAAGGAAGTAACTATTCCGCGTTTGGAGTTTCTAGCCTGTTCTGGGTGAACGCTTGGCAAGGTATACTGTTGAAACCCTGTGCTTAGTCGATGTCCCGATATATTACTGGACAGACGCTACTGTGGCTCTTAACTGGATACAACGAGAGGAAATCTGGGGAGTATTTGTGAATAATAGAGTAAAGGAGATTTGGAAACTCTCGAAGGAGGAATGTTGGAGACATATGCCTGGAAATTGAATCCGGCAGATGTGGCATCTCGTGGCTGTACGCCTGAACATTTCCGACAATGCAGTTGGTGGGAGGGCCCCGAATTTCTGAAAAGCTCTCCGAAAGAATGGCCAGACTTTGAGTTTACTCCAGACGAAAATTCTGCTACAGCAGAAATTAAGAAGGGAGTAATTGTTAATTTGAGTATAAAATTAGAAGATTCTGAGTGGTAAAACGTTTTTCGAGTTTTTCTAAAATAGTTCGAGTATTCTGCTGTGTTCTACGCTTTACTAATAAACTCCTAAAGAAGCCCTCGTATTCTTCGGATACCTTAACAGTAGAAAAAAAAACTAACGCCGAAACATTTTTGTGGAGTTTAGAGCAAAGGAAGCACTTTCAAGAGAAAGGAGATTCCGTCCATGGATTGTTGGTAGTGAGAGACAACGACAGAGTTCTCAGAGTTAAAACTAAAATCATTGAACGTGATGATGAATTCTGCTTCCTTTATCCCCTGTTGCTTCCGTCCAAACATTATTTAACTAAATACCTCATAAAAGAGTATCATGAAAAGAACTGTCATGCGGGAGTGCAGATATTAGCTGCTAAATAAGAGAGCGATACTGGATCATTTCGTCGAAACGTAATATAAGATCTTGCGTAAGTCGATGTGTAGTATGTAGGAGATTTACCGCTAAGGCTTTATCTACCCGTCCGATCCAGTTATTCCTTGACAGAATAAGAGATTCGGCAGTCTTTGAAACAACTGGAGTCGATCTTTGTGGACCTTTACTTCTGAGACCAAAGAGTGAAGCTTGGATCGTCTTGTTCACCTGCGCCGTATACCGGGCAATTCATCTGGAGCCTATCACCTCTCTGAGTACCGAAACGTTTCTACAGGCTCTGAGACGTTTCATTGCCAGACGAGGCCGTCCTGCGACAGTGTATTCAGATAACGGAACCAATTTTACCGGAGCAGACAATGCTCTGAGATGCCTGGATTGGAAAAAAATCACAGAAAACGAGTGTTTTCCACTAAAATGGAAATTCACCCCCCCTACGGCTGCTTGGTGGGGGGATGGTGGGAGCGCCTAGTTCGTTCCACCAAGACTCTTCTCGTGCGAATTCTATGGAGATCGGTGAATTTCGAGGAGTTACTGACCGTCCTGTGTGATGTTGAATCCACATTAAACAACCGTCCTTTAACGTACATCTATGATGATTCAGAAGAGCTCGTACCTCTGACACCTTCCCTGTTTTTGCAAGACATAAAACAAGTGGGGGTACCAGATCTGGATTACATTGATTCCAAGAAACTGAATGTGCGTGTAAATTACTGCAATACGTTGAGACAAGTACTGAGAAATCGCTTCCGTAAGGAATATCTGGCTCAGCTGGTGCAGAAGGCAAGCGCTTCATGTCAAAACCTAAAGGTGGGGGTCGTAGTCCTCATAGAGCTAGACAATAATAAACGTCTAATGTGGCCAAAGGACAAAATTGTAAAAATATTCAGTAGTAGAGATGGGGCTACCAGAGTGGTACAGGTAAAAACAGGCAGTGGATATTTGGTAAGACCAATCAAAAAACTGTATCCACTAGAAGTTTCAACTACCAGTGATCCTGTGCTAACTCTGGCAACTGAAAACAGATCTAGATACGGTAGTCTCTTAAAACCAAGGAACATGCTCTTAGACATAATGTACAATATAGGCGTTTTGGACTTATATCCTCTTTTCTTTAGCAATGACTTTAATTAAAAGTTTATTCTTTATTGATCTCATTTTAGAATCATCTGTCATATATATTGTATGTTAACCGAGTTTCTTTTATGTGTTTTCTAAACTAATACATAGTACTGTTTTGTTTTATTCGTAATGTTAGAAAATTTTGTGCAATGTCTGATTTTGAGAAAATCAGGGTGGGAGGATGTTGTACCTCTCACATACAGCGAGGATAAGTCTGGCAACAGCCGCAGGAAAAAAACTTGACAGTGCTGGAATGGCAACAGCGGATGATATTCTATAGATTTTTAATTTTGATTTTGAGTCGATGTTTTTTGCGTCTTTTGCGATACTATTGCGTTACAAAATTTGAGTTTTGGGTGAATGAAATGGAATCCGCTGCCCGGCTTCGGATATTAGTAAAATATATTTAGAAAATTAGCTGCGTTGAAAAGGATGAAACTCTTGTGTTTGAATTTGCGGTATTTTACCTTCTGAAGTTGCGTCGAGTTCAGAAATTATGCCAGGCTTATTCACGCTGGTGCAGATAAGTTCAAATTTTTGTTATTGTGTTTATAGTGTATAGCTTGCAAATATATGAATATAATTCTATAAAATAAACATTTAAAATTCTGGAATGGTGTTTAAAATTTTAGATGTAGAGTATTCACATTGCTATGTCGGAGCCAGTGACAGTGAGGTGTAAAGTAAAATCGTTTTTGCTCCGCGAAATTTCTTCTTGTCTCACAAGGGATGCTATTAAATGCGCACTTTGGCGTTCTTCTCTGGAGAATTCTCTTATTAAATTTTTCTTGGATGTCTTGAATTTTATCCAGACTCATGAAGTTTCCTGACTTCCTCCTGATTTTCACAGAAGACTGTTATGCCTCCCCGTTGAATTTCAGTGATTTTCTTTAATTTCAATTCCGAGTCAGAAGAGTTTCTCTAACTCTTTTTGACATTTTGGAGGCGTATCTAGACAAAAATTTTCTCAATTACATTTTTTGTGATCAGGGGCTTGTTCTTCTTCTTTGTATTTTGGACACTAACGCACTTTTTAAAGATGGAATTGATGTAATCTTTATTTTCTTCTATTGAAGGGCGATCCGTACTACTATCATTGCATTGGCATGGAGTTGCAGATTGCAGTTCTTTTGGCATAATGGTTCAGCCGTAATATTAGGACCGTTATCTGGGGGGGGGATGCTTCTAGAACGTCAACTGAGTATACAGATTTTGCTTTAGAAAATCACTGAAATATCGATTACGTAGTAGAAGATGCCGGGAACCTTTGAAGAATTACAAAATTCTCTTGATAATCCAAGCATATTTTTTATTATTTCTTGATTATTTTATGGCATACTTCATCACAATGGAGACAATCTGCAGCTCATAATTTTATAATATATTACATTTTAACAATCAACAGAAGTAGTCAAACAAGAGAAGTCCTTTAGTTAGCAAACGTAGGCAACAAAAGAGGACTCGTAGTTAGTTGCAACACTATTTTTATAAGCTTAGAAATTTTTTGTTTTAGTCCTGGATAGCGAATGGGCAAAAGCAATGCAGATACTGCAGGATTCCTAGAAGGCGTTATGCTTTAATTAAAAATTATTAATTTAAACCTCTATTGTCAATTTTTTTAATTAAGTTTTCATTCAATTTTCGTCATATTTTCTATATCTTATTAAATATGTGATGTTGTAGATTTGCGGAAGAGGAAATCAATTCACTCCTTAGTCATAGTCCGGAAAAACTGCCACGTACATGACTCGAGGGTAGATCCCAACTGGCTTGATCGTTAAAACATGCCATTTTTATTTTGAACAGCGAAAATTTTCAGAAATGCATTTTTGATTAAATTAGTATCACACTAGAGATGCTAAAAGTGCCCCACAATTTCCATATACGCAGTTTACATTTTAGACAATAGAAAACGAAGCTTACAGCAAAGAGACGTAACTTTCCTACGCAGAGCAAGCAGGCAAAAATGTGATGCATACTAACTGCAGTCGTATCTATAGCTCGGAAATGTTTTGTTTTAATCCTGAACAGCGACTGGTCTAAAAATTTTGCAGCGCAAAGAAATTACTGGAAAAAGTGACGCAATATGCTGCAGAGTGACCAAAACGGTGCAAAGAATATTCTTGAAGCAGAGATGTTTTCAATTAAAATTTATGAATTTAAAGATCTATTGCCAGTTGGTTCAAATTAAGTTTAATTTTAAATTTTACACACACACATATATATTGGGGGGGGGTTCAAACCTGTTATCTTACAGCTAAATGTGTAGAAACCTCGTGAGCAGGTAAGCGAATATTCGCTTTAGTTCAGAAATAAATACGTAAAATTGAAGTAGGGTTAATTACCCTTTATTTCTCAAAATAAGATTTGAATACTCGGCTCCTTTTTGAGAGCGTACACCAAAGCCTCCACTTGGGAAATCAAAGAAATAAAACTTAACTAATGCTTAGCTAAAAAGATATAGCCGAAGCTATCAAAATTTTAAGTAGTTGGTCCCTAAATATCAAATAGACTGGCGAAGCTATCAAGAGCCTGAAATGCGGCCGAGCGTAATAATAGCTTAGAAAGTGTGTAGCCAAAAGGCAAACGCGCGCTAGTCAGAATCTCTGGCTGTCTAACGAATTCAATGGAAGTTCGACTTAAATACCGCTCTTACTCATTTGCATGAACCGCGATTCTAAAAACACGTTCTGGTAGGAAATTGAGGGCTTAAGAAGGATAGAAAAGTAGCTTTAGCTCAAGATAACTGTTAAAAACTTAGGATAAAGCTTACAATATATATATATATATGTGTGTGTGTAAGATAAAAAATATGAAAGCAAACTTCTGATTTTAATTGGCTATAACCTATTTTATTTTTATTTAATTTGGGGACTTCCTCTCGCTATCTTAAAAATAGCGCTATAAGTCTAAACTGCGTCATTCAAATTAATCATGCGATCCTACGTAGCTCTTAATGCGGATACCCCTTGTCCAGTCACTAAATAATTGTAAACTAAAACGTTTTTAACTGGAACTGAAACTTTTTGACTCCCTCCCTTCTTCCTCTGAATTGCTGCGACACTTTCGCTTAAGCTTTCCTCTTGGCAAGACGCTTTGCGGCTACTTTCTTTGTTCACTGTTTATGTGCTGATCTAACAAAAATGTAGGGCGCATAAAACGCCCGTCCGTATGTGAACTAAATATTGCGAATCCAGAATTGCTTTCCCTATTAATAAAATTATCTTGAATCCGGCCATATCTGTCTTGCTAAGTTTGTTCCCTAGGCATTTCTTACATTACCACCAAGTACCAAATTATTCATATCATGACATATATATATATGGAATTGATAATAATAATACATATATTTGATAATATTAATACATATATTTGATATATTAATATATATATTTGATAATACTAATACATATATTTATGTGTATTATTATTGTCATTTAAATTATACTTAAAAATCTGGCTAATGTTCGCAAGCAACTGATGTACATTCGTTTTTTACTTACGCAGCTTAAAAATATTTTCCTTTACTCGTCCTGTTACATTCCCATATGAAGAGCTTTTAGATGTGTTTTCAGAAATGTCCGATGATATAACGTGTATCAGTCGCTGACGGTAGACTTTTCTAGTAATTGCTGTAGGCGGAGTTTTATATCAGTCTGAATTTCCTTCTTTAACCTGCTTCTTATCACGTAATAAACGCATCAGTCATTCTAGTTCATTAGAAACTGTACTTTTATGTCTGGCTACATATAAGCTGTCTTTAATATTAAAGTGATAATTACAGATTATTTCTGCACTCTTATTATTATTATTCCTCTAAGATTGGAAAGACGTAGCATGTAGTAATGTTTTTTAAAACATGCAAAAAGGGTTAAGAGTGTTGAATAACGGAATTTTGCTAACAAAACTAATAATTAAAGGAAATGTAAAAGACTATGGAGTTAGCCAATAAATTGTTCATCAGATTAGAAACTATCACTTTAACATAACTTGAATGAAATGCGAAATTTGTGCAGAATTCTTTGGATTTGCGTGATTAATTTCATGAATCATAATAAATAACTCAACAATTAATTCTGCGAGAGTAAGCCTGAACGTCTTTCAGCACGCATCGTAAATTTAATGATCTGCGATTCCGTTGAGATAAGTCCGTAATCGCCTTTGAAAATAAATAGCTGGTCACGCTCACTCCAACGACTAGTTGCGTATCATTATCGAACGTTTCGTAAATCTTGCGTACTTACAGCGATGAAGTATCAGGAGTTATCCTCAAGCTTAATAGTTGTGACTATAAGATGTTAACCTGTTAAACAGTTCGCTATATTTTCTTTAACCTCCTTCAAATAACCTCCCTCGTATTGCATATTAAAACTATTTTGACTTCATTATAAGACGACAAAGAAATGTTTTACCCCCCCCACTGAAAAAAAAGAAGGAAGTGAAGTAGGCGCATGCGCATACATATGCTCTTTATATATTGAAGGTATTATGCAAGAAAGACAATTAAGTAATCTGAATAGCACACCATGAGCTAAATCCGAAATCTTTCTCCTTTCACATGACTTAAATTAGTGTAACACTGTTCAGATTGAACGGTTTTAAAAATATTCATTTGAATTTAGTTCCAAGAGGACCTTTTACTCTTCAAAGAAATTAATTTGTAATAAAGGATGGCACACATTATCAAATTTTTTGAAGCAGTTTATTTCCAGAGCTGCATAATTCGCGTCTCAGAATACTTAAAATAAAAAATATATTAACATAACTAAATTAAATTTCCTCTATTTAAATCTGTACACTCATTTATCGGAGTAGGAAACAAAAATCAGCGATGCATTCCCCGGAATTCGAATCCCGGACCTCCTGATTGTTAACTGGACGTGCTTTTAACACTACCAGGGCATGCGGTATGAAAAGAGAAAATTTCTTACATCCTTCCCCATTTAAATGGTGATTGGTGAGAAAGGAACACTACGAAGGCACGAGAAATAGGAGGAAAAAATTCTTTACAAAACTGCAAAATCCACACATTTATTCCTGTATATAATCAAAAATTTGTTCTAATATTTTTGCTTAAACTGCATTTTGTATAATCAATTAAAACTGATGGTGAATAAAAACAATTAAATTAATTAAATCTGATAATGAATAAAACAATTAAAGTGTCTAACAATAAAAAATAAAGTGCCTACCATATGTTTTGAAGGACTGCATAACACCTATTTCAGTCGGAGTAAAAGGGCGGGAAGTGGCAACGATTAAAATCTAGTTAATTAGCTTGTATTCGAGGTACGATTTTTGTCCAACCTTTGTCCTAAGTCAGCGGAACATTTTTGGTTCATGAAGACTAGTTCATATATGTGCATATGTACTTGGGCCGTTCAGTAATGATTTTTACTAAGACGAGTAAAGTGAGAAGACATACTTTAATGTCGGTATACATACATTAGTATTCCAGATAAACCCATTGAACTCCAAGCAACGTTCCTATTTCCAAAGAAGTGTTCAGATGACTCTAACAAACCATTTTTTTAGGGATATGTCGGGTCGACTCATGGACAGATTGTTGCAGGTTATCTTTGCTGCTGAATCTTGAGCTATCTATGCAGGTTCTTTTTCATTTTATCAAAAAGTACAGAATCGGATTCAACAATTCCTCTCATATTATCAGGTTCAATGCTCCGCCTTACTTTCTTTGAGAACATGCAAGGACCTGACTCGGAGCAGGGAGCTTTCTAAAGCTATGTTCAATAACTGTGGGAAGTAGACAAGATACACAGGAAGGCTATACAAAACCCTTTATTTTTCACTCTTTACAATAATTTCCGTAATTCGGAATACAGAGACCCACTACTTGTGGTCTGAACGTAAGAATATAAAAATATTTAACTAAACTCTAACTTAAATTTGGAATAATCAACAAGGGCCTACGTGTAAGATTGGCCGGATATTAACAGGAAGCCGTATGTAGTACAGAGAACTGTTAACACTACAGTACGTTTAAAATTATCAAGAGGATTAAACCTCTGGCCTGGAAGGCAACCAGCAACCGAGTAAAACTTCTAAGGCAAGCGGCCTGCTTCGACTAACTCCTTCCTCTCTCTCGCTTGGCAAAAAGCCACAACTTAAGTACTTGGCGTTCGCCAGACAAATTTTGCATAAATAAGTTAACGCTTTTAATTCTGGCCGGAAGTAGAAAATAAGAAGTGATAGTAAAGATTTAAAATAAAATAAACGTTAGTAAAACTTAAGATCCTTACATACTTCCCGCCAGAGTTAATTAGTTTGAAACTGAGGTCTAAAACGACCTTGTTGAAAACTTTTAGCTCTAGAATCTAACGCGAGGCCAATCTTTCACAAACATTTCTCACTAGAAACTAGAAATTTAAAAAAAAAAATTGTTTTTACAATAGCAGCTCTATGGACAACCAATTTTTCATCTGTACTGCATCTAAACAGGAGCTTTTATTCAAATCTGGTTCCTTCCAGAGATCTGGAAGGAAAAATAGTTTAATGAAATGTTACACAATGAAATGGCAAGTAACATAAATATTTACGTTTCTCTTAACATTCTTATTTCATTCATGACTTTAAATTATCTCTCCCCGTGCTCTCTGACATGTGTTGTAAAAGAACACCAAACACGAATATGTTTATGTATCCGTGTTCAACACTGCCTCCTACAATCAAAACACTAACGTGTTAAAATTCAACATAACAAGACCTCGTAACACACCCTATCTTCAACTTTAAACCCTGAGGTACTATTCTGAAAGTGGCTAACTCTGAAGTGTAGCGTCAGAGAGCCTAACTACATTCATTCAACCTTTAACACATATTCACCATAAGTTGGTCTTTTTCAGTCACACGAATAAGTTTTAAAATTTTTTTTGCATTACTTTCACTTTTACCATATCATAGTATTTCTTAACATTTAAAATAACAGTTCACATTGTATATAAGAACATATTAACATGCCGTTAATTTTACGCATTTTAAAACATACATTAGTAGTACATTGTTAACTTCTATTCTTTTCCAAGCAAGTGCCAATTCTTCTACATTGAAATACTACATTTCAAAAAGTCTTTCAGACTAAAACTTCTTTCTTGCCAGAATGTTTTAAATAAAATTTATACAATAACTTTTACAATATTTAAGTATTTACACATTCCTATTATATATCAACTTTACTCGAGAGTAATTGAAAAACATAATACCAAAATCGGTAACAACTCATTTCTTGCCTTTTTGGTGATAAAGGTAGACCTCACATGAGGTAAAACGTCTTGAAATATGCCACTTGCAGTAAGAATGAAAGATTAACTTAAGTTTGCAAAGTAACATAAAATTTTACTTGTCTTTGTGATATTCGGACATTCTTTTCTGAGCCCAGTCCTGGAAGGTAGCGAAGATTCTCGTTTGATTTATCCTCCTTCTTGTACGGGCTCGCCCTTCAGTGCCTTCCTCTAGAAGCTTTCTTTTTCCTCCAGTTCGGTCACCCTTGAATACCTTCTTTTTCGCCTCTGCCTGTGGTCTTGGCCGTTTGATGGCAGCTGGTCTTTGCGGAACCGGGACACTTCTTTCGCGTTCCTACTTGGACCTCGTTGCTGGCCGGTCAAATTTTCCTTGTACCTTTTCCTCCGCCGCTGGTGGCCCTTCCGCAGTTCGGCGACATTTGCTGCGGAGAGTCCTGTCCGATGAGTAGATCTTCCGTTTGGGAGCCGGGTTATAGTTGCCGTTATTTCTCCTGGCTTTCTTTGCATTCGTCGTACTTCTCCCTTCTTCATTCTGGGAGTGTTCGTGAGCTCTCTTTTCTGGACGGTGGAACGGCTTCTTTTTCTTGTTACCTTCAATTTTCCAACGGGGAAACTTTCTTTTCAATTGCCCCTGCCTCCTAATGGCTTGTCCTTGTGCTTGACGTTGTTCCACCTCTGGAGCTTGTGCCTGCCGTGTCTGCCGTGCCGGATCCTGCAAAAGATCTGTAAATATTTGCATTTTATTACGGTCATAGTATGGTTTGATTTGATCAATGTTTGCGGAGCATGTTTCACCATTCCTGGCTTTTAACACCACTACAGCGTGAGTTATTTTTTCTATCACATATGGTCCTTCAAATCGTGGAAAAAATTTGGCAGTTTTATCTTCTGGTGCTGAAAAAAGTGAATGCTTAATTTTTAACACTTCATCCCCTACTTTATAAGTTACTCCCCGTCGTTTCATATCATAATAAAGCTTCTGCTTTCTCTGTGCTACTTCAGTATTCTTTTTTGCTTCTTTAATTAATTTTTCTATATCACCCATTTTAAATTCTGGGGCTCTTCGTTGCACATAAAATAATTTATCTAACGGCGTTATAATCTTTCTGCCTAAAAATAACTCAGCAGGAGTTTTGCTAGTTGTATCATGTTTTGCGGTCCTAAGGGCGAAAGCAAATTCATTGACATAGTTATCCCAGCTTTTATGAAAATTTTTAACATAACTACGGATAATTTTCACTATATTTCTATTGACCCGTTCCGCTATATTTGATTGCGGCCGATACGGGACCATTTTTAAATGACGTATGCCCAGTTTTTGGCACATGTCTTCAAATACATTACTTACAAATTGAGGAACATTATCCGATATAACTTTTAGGGGCGCCCGTATTTTAAAATATATTTATTTAAAATAGAATCAGTAACTAATTTCGCGGAGGCTCGTTTTAAGGGAACAATTTGGGTCCACTTACTAAAATGATCAACCATAACAAGGAGATAGCGACTTTTATTTAACTGACTTTTTGGGAAAGGGCCCAATAAATCGATGCCAATTATTTCATTTGGAAATTCCGATTTAATGCTATTTAGAAACCCGGCCGGGCGGAAATTAATATAATTAACTGCTTGACATGTTGGGCAGGACTGGACATACGCCCTGGTTAACTTTTGCAGTTCAGGAAAATAGACTGCCTCGCGTACGCGTTGTATAGTTTTTCGAATACCAGCATGAGAAGCTAAAGGGCTGTCATGCAACTCCTGCAGGATATTTAATCTAAGACTATCTGGGATAACAGGTCGAAATTCGTTGTTGGAATTTGTAGTTTTTGTATAAAATAATAGACCATCTATTAGTTCGTAATGGGCCGCCCTATTTCTTATCGCCACAATATCTTGGTGGCTAAAATTTTCAGGATCCTTTAAATACTCATAAATGCTTCCAAACTCAGGATCCTTACCCAGTTCGGTTATTACAGTTTCTCGGGAATTTATTGTACATGCTGTGAGCATTGCCACCTTTACAGTATTACCTTCTTCATCTATTTTAATTCTGGATAGGGCATCTGCTACGATATTTTCCTTTCCGGGGGTATGCTTGATTACCAGATTATATTCTAATATCCTGAGTGCCCATCTTATTAACCTTGGGGATAAGTTTTTCCCTGAGTACAATCTAGTTACCGCCGCATGATCAGTGTACACTGTTATTGGCGCCTTTCCAAAATAGACTCGGAACTTTTGCACTGCTAACAGAACTGCAAGTGCCTCTCTCTCGGTCGCGGAATGGTTTCTTTGTGTTTGATTTAAAGTTCGGCTAAAAAATGCCACGGGCTGCTGATTTTGCGAAAGTACCGCTCCTACCGCATAATCCGAAGCATCCGCTGAAATTTCTAAATTCTCATCCTTTTCAGGAAATTTCAACACAGGGGCTTGCGTTAATGCTTGTTTTAATTTTTCGAAAGCACTATTGGCTTCGGCCGTCCACGAGAATCTTGCCTTTTTCCTTCTTAATTTTAACAATGGTTCAGCAATAGCTGCAAAATCTTTTATAAAGGACCTATAATATGAACAAAGTCCTAGAAAAGAAGAGAGCTTCTTCGCCGTGTTTGGAGTCGGATACTTTTGTACAGCGATTATTTTTGATTCGTCTGTCTCGATTCCTTTATGAGATATTTTTAACCTAAATATTTTAATTCAGGGGCTGCAAATTTGCACTTTTCGACATTAACTTTTAGACCGGCCTCATTTAATAAAGAAAACACCTGTCTTAAATCCTGTACATGTTGGTCGAGATTATCACTAGTAATAATGATATCGTCTAAATAGATAAATGTGGACTTTCCAAGAACAGGCCTTAACACAATGTCCATACATCGCTGAAATGTTGCCGGTGCCCCTGAAAGGCCAAACGGCATACGCAGGAATGCATAAGTGCCAGACTTGGTTATAAAAGCAGTCTTAGGCACGTCCTCAGGCCTAATCCCTATTTGAAAATAACCAGTCGTTAAGTCTAAAGTCGTCATATATTTGGACGACGTTATGTTCCTTAGAATTTCTTCAATAATAGGTAACGGATATACCGGATATTTAGTTATGGAGTTTAATTTACGGTAGTCAATCGCGAATCACCACCTTTTTGGATGTGTCAATGGATAGTCATTATTTTTCTTACATAAAACCACCGGGCTAGCATAACTACTTGAGATGGGCGTTATGATCTTTTTACGTAGCATATCGGTGATATGACATTCTATAATTTTTTCCTTATTCTTATCATACCGGTATGCTTTGTGGCGAACTGGCATTGAATCTCCGGTGTCAATACTATGGTTAGTAACCTGAGTAAATCCTGGAATATCACTAAATAACGAAGCAAATTCACTTACCACTTGTCGGATTCTTCGTTGCTCTTCATTAGGCAGGTGGTCAAGATTTAACCTTCGCGGTTCAACCTTTTCTACACGCACTGGTTTCATTGTCAGCTTAAGGGACGCTTCATTAAAATCCAGTGTAGCTTGTGCGCCTGAAAGAAAGTCTATTCCTAAGATCAAATGTGCTTGCAGATTCTTTACTATAAAAAACATCACCTTTACTTGTTCGTCCTTGATACGGATACACAAAGGTACTTTACCTACGCACTTACATTTTTCTCCTTGCGCCGCTAATACTGTCGTATTATCCGCATTATATATGCGGTATTTGCGAAAATACTTTCTAACAAAATCTTCTGCCACACAGGAACACTGCGCGCCTGTATCCAGGAGTGCGGTGGCTGGGATATTATTCACCAACACTTCAATCTTCGGAAGAGTCAAATTTTTCATCATTACTGTATTTAACTTGAAGGAAGAGGGGTTTTCTTGGCCTTCGGATTTCCGCACCCTCCCCTCAGCAGAAATCCGTTTTAGTTTAAATCATTTTTCATTTCCATGCTTTCCTTCTTTTTCCACTGGCCTTGAGACTTTTTTCCTGGATTGCTATTGAACTGCCGACGTTCGCCTGCTGTTTTTGAATGCTCGGGTTTCCTTGCCCACTGATTCGCTTTGCTTCCGTAGCCGTGTGCTTGACTTTGCTGTGGTCTTGGCGCACCAAATTGGTTTCGTTGTTGATATTGGCGTCTTCTTTCAATGTCCGCCGTTCTTCTACTTTCAAACTGGATTGCTAGCTCAAATAACTTTTCCAGTGTAGTCGGATTTCTTAATTCAATAAAGTCTTACACTTGGGGAAGTAACCTCGGGAAAATCACTTGAATTATCTCAGGATCCGGACGGTTTCCATACAAGAGTTTGAAGACGTGAATTTTTCTTAAAATAAAGCTTGAGAGATTTTCGATTCTTTGCTGATATATGCTGAAAAGTTCCGTTTCTAATTTCGCACGATCCCTTACGACAGAGGGGCTTTTACTAGGGCAGTCTTGAAATTTTCGTAAGTATAGGTGGGACTTCCTGCTTGACCCAAGAGACTTCTGCCTATACATTTGAACCAGTTAAGCGCTTGGCCACTCAAAGCGCTGGTAGCTAAGGTAACTTTTTGAAACTCGTGCACGGGGTAGAGCATGAAGTGGTCATCCAATTTTTCCAAAAAACTGGTTACCGGTGAGTTTCCATTAAATGTTGCTTCTGGTTTCATCGAAGCGCGCATGGTCTGGACGATGTAACCAAATCCTTCCAGGGCGGCAGCTGGCATTTCTGGATTCTGAGCCGCTTCTGCAGGCAGCACAGGTTCTTCTTGAAACTCGGCCATGGTTATTCTTCTTCCTTGGGCGCCACTATCAGGTTCAATGTTCCGCCTTACTTTCTTTGGGAACATGCAAGGACCTGACTCGGAACAGGGAGCTTACTAAAGCTATGTTCAATAACTGTGGGAAGTAGACAAGATACACAGGAAGGGTATACAAAACCCTTTATTTTTCACTCTTTACAATAATTTCCGTACTTCGGAATACAGAGACCCACTACTTGTGGTCTGAACGTAAGAATATAAAAATATTTAACTAAACTCTAACTTAAATTTGGAATAATCAACAAGGGCCTACGTGTAAGATTGGCCGGATATTAACAGGAAGCCGTATGTAGTACAGAGAACTGTTAACACTACAATACGTTTAAAATTATTAAGAGGATTAGACCTCTGGCCTGGAAGGCAACCAGCAACCGAGTAAAACTTCTAAGGCAAGCGGCCTGCTTCGACTAACTCCTTCCTGTCTCTCGCTTGGCAAAAAGCCACAACTTAAGTACTTGGCGTTCGCCAGACAAATTTTGCATAAATAAGTTAACGCTTTTAATTCTGGCCGGAAGTAGAAAATAAGAAGTGATAGTAAAGATTTAAAATAAAATAAACGTTAGTAAAACTTAAGATCCTTACAATATTATCGCACGTTGTTCTGCAGCTCAAAGAGCCTATGGAACACCGACTGAGCACAAATTTTACAAATTTTCAAATCTTCATGCAGTATCAGGAGTAGAGTTCCTCTGCTCATACCCGTTTCACGTTGTACCTCATCAAAGATACTGTTTTAATTTGTTAGTATCAAACTCGACATCTGTTGTATTGCGGCTGATGAACGTCTTACTACTGATCTATCATAGCTCATTCCTTGCACTACATTTTCATTTCCCATGTTGAAGTTCCTAATCCAATAAAGTACGGAGCTTCGTAAAAGAGTTTTCTTAACACTAACAATCAGTAGTCACCCGTTAACTCCTGCTACCGGCTATTTTTCTTCAACAGAAACTATGCAATCCAAGTTTAACTATGTTCATCATGCTCCTTTGCACTACGTACGCACTTGTCCACGGTCTCCTACACCGTTGTTTACGTTATGACTCTTTACTGTTTTCGTTCTGAGACTAGGTGAGTTATCTGATGGCGAAATGTTGAACGAGCTTTACCAATTGAACGAGCTCTACCAAGTTCTTCCATCAGTACGACGTTCTGTTGTTTTTTATACTGGAATAGTAGCCAGGGCTTGATTTCTAAAATTAGAAATACCAGAGACTTGCGAAGAACAAAGGTAAAAAATAAAATATAAATTAATTAATTAATAAAACATAAATAATGACAAATAAAATTGCTTTAAATAAAAATTAATAAAAAGATTGATAATAAGTAATTAAAATTAAATCTAAATAAGTAAACAAAAATATTAATAAATTAAGTTATAAATGTTCTGATAATATTGCGAATCAGTTTTACAACAAAATATTAGAGTTCATTTTATTTGAATTATAGTTTCGCTCATCAGCTGGAATTATAGTTTAACTCATCAGGCTTCGGCTTAATTTAATGGTCTATATACTATGCAGAATAATGTAATAGTTTAAAGTATGGAAGGAAATAAATCATTTTTTTAAAAGCACAGAAAGGAAAATCGAATGTGATTAAAGCTTCATTCACGAGAATAGGTTAGGTTTTTGGAATATGACAAAGCATGCGAGGGCTATTTACTTAAGAGGAAGAATGCCTTTCTGTAGGACTCTGTAAGAGAAATTAACTTATGTTCACACTACACGTATGATAAACTACGAAACTGCAACAACACAGCTAGCCTGTTTGCCTGGAATCGAATCCGGGTCGAACTCCCAGTTGTCAGCGATCTTTACCAATCGACACTGGTGTAACCTGAGGAGAATAGGAAGAATAATAGAAGATATATTAAAGTATGGAGAAAAATTGTAAATTAATAAAATGAAAATAAAGAAATCTGTTGGAAAAACATAAATACGAAAGCAAATAGAAGAAAGTTAAATACTCTCTGACCTCAGAGCGTGTTCTGATTAAGTGGTCGTACATCGAGATAGCAGTTATTTTCTTACGTTTCTTGCTCCGAAAAACCTGGTGTACATATAACTTAATCATGCAAATTTACATATTTTTGTCTAAAAATGAGCAGATATTAGTAAACAATATTTTCATGAGATCAGTTGCAATATAATAAAGAGTGTTATATTTTTGTATACGGTATCTTTGATCTCCTAAAAAAGCACTTTTCTTTCATTGTTGCTCCCTAAGTATGGAGGAAAGGAAAACTTGAAATTTTCATCGGTAATTAACATTGATAAATGATAAGTCATGAAATTTGCTCTGTAATATAACTAAGAATTTTGCACGTATTGATGCGAAATTTCCTGTGATTAATAATCACATGCGCATAATGATCATTTTACCGGCTGGAAGTTTTCTTCAAAAGGACCATAAGATTTTACATTTAAAGAACTCCTTTTTCAACAGTGTTAAAACTATTTTCATAATATTAAGTAAGTTAACTTCAAAAACATTTAATCGAAAGTTCTAGGACAAAGATTTGTGGAAATGAATACTATACAAATCTGTTTACGCAAAATGCTAAGCAATGTGTGAGAATACAGATATAACTAATTAATTTAACTCGTTTTAGTTACGTTCAGCTTTGCGTAACTGCATCTTATATAAAATATTTTGGTTTGTTAACCCTTTCAATAAATGAAGATATTTAAAACTATTTTGCTTTCGATTTGTGAAATAGTAATTTGAAAGGCTGAAATTAATCAGAAATTATTTCCACTGTTGAATTAATATTTGCAATAATTTGCGTTTGAAATCATCAGCACTCATTCATGACGAATGCTGAAATATAAATAAGCATTTTTAAAGAAGTCCCCATCTCTTATTAAGTCACGTTCAAAAAATCGATCAGAAATATTACCCAGTGACGTTTAAGAGGATCTTTGCTTGATCGCTAAGTTCTTCGTTTCCTAGCAAAAGATTAAAGGAAAATACGACCTGTAAATTGAACAATAACAATAACTCAGAAAAATTCAACACATTATGAAATTGTTATTGTTATTTCAATTGACGGCTTTTATCTCCCTTTAATCTTCTTTTTACGTTTTTGGCTTCAACAAATACTCAAGGGTAAAAGATTGAATTACTTTAGTGCATATGAAACCACAAACATGTTAATTAAATTTTTTCTTTAAGTAATTTGAATACTGCGAGAAGTTTTAATGTTTCAATTTATTTGCAGCTTGGAAGTATTAATTAATAATACTTGCAGGGCATAATCACCGCCTAGTTTTCCGGGCTTTTAAGGGACTTTAGAAGCATTATTTGCTGTATCATAATCCTATTTCTTTTTCTAAAAACATAAGTAGATACTGGATGCCTCTGAGAGAATATTTGCGTCTATGGGCTCTGATTAGATTAGTCATGCTTTTATTTCTTATTATGTCTGTAGTTATTGTATTTTAGTGAGTACGAGCTGAAGTCCCCGGCGTTGTCCGGGCTTTTCGCAGAATTAAGAAGATTCATTTAGGGGAGGGGTGGCCAAATACTTTTAACTGCGAGCCAAAAAATGATTTTCGTGCATCATGTGGGCCTTGTCGTCGTAAGGTGCTATGATGCTTGATACGTGGCAATCTTTTGCAATGCCCTTATGGTTTCCCAGGACGCGATTAAATTACAACCCTTCCTAGCAGTTATTAAAAAAAATACATTTTAAAAAAGCAGTTTATGCACTTAATTTCAATTAGCCCCAGACGGTGAACACGGGGTTACGATGGTCCCACATGAAAGTCAACCAATGAGATACAAAATGGTCACCTAAATTTCAAGGAATGTGATGATTCAAAGAATTAATTACTTTATTGCTCTTCTTTAAGAAGGAAAAGGATTGATTCGGCTATTGAGAATTTGCAGTTTCTCTAAATGTGCCAAGCACGAAATCTAATCTTATTGATCAACAAATAATTAACATACAAACTATTTAATTTTTTAAAAAAATTTAAGAATGAAATGTTCTTTCCTTAAGATATCTTTTCTTATCAGTCTTTCCATTGTAACAGTATTCATATTTCATTGTTTAATTTCTAATTAAAGCAACTAGAAAAAATATAACTATATTCTGCAGTAAATGCACATTATTTTGAGCACATTTACTGTTCTCAGCTTAGATTGACCACTAGTATAGTCATGGGTTTACATGCGCAATAGGTACTGTAGCAAAAGATGCTTTCGTATACTACTGATTTAGGGTAGTTTGCCTAAAATATCGGATAGGAAAAAGATGAAAATGTCGTTGCATAGGATTTCATAGCCGGTTGGATTATTATAGAACCAAATTCAGCCCATCGGCGGGCTTTAACACACCCTTACTTAGGAGGATGAGGGAGGTTTTTGGAAATCTTAAGTAGCCAGTGATTTTCCACTTACTTTTGTTTAAAGTGAATTCCCCAAATTTTACGTAGCTGGAATAAAACGCTACATTTTGTTTAGATGGAAAACAAATATTGTTTTTATTGCACCTTTTATCTCTACGCTTAACGGTATACAATTTCTTTCGTTTGTCCACAGCGTAAACAAACAATTTGGAGTGGCAGTTCCTGAGCTAGCCACATTCGGCCATGTGAAACACACAGCGTTTCCAAGTTAATAACTGTCACTCGAAGTGATTGCCTGGTGCATTGTTGATACAGCGAACACAAGCCGGATGGAAAATAGCAGTCGCTTGGAAAGTACATAGTAAATCACTGGTTTATCAACGGAACGCGAGAAATGAATGCTTCTTCACCTGTGCTATTCACCGTGATGATGGTGGCTTCTATTACGTTCAGCAGTAGATTCTTCACGGTGAGCCTTGTTCCGGTACACAGTTTTGGCGATTCGATGTTACCTAAGAGTATGATAGGAGATCCTTTTATTAAAATGAGCTTGTAGGCGGTATTTCGGGGGACTCAAGAGCATTTAAAAATTCTGTCATGTAATGCGCAGCTTGGTCATTATCCATCACTGAATCAATGGGCTAAAGATGAGCGATTTGCAGGGAAGCATTTCTGAAAAGGCTTGTTTACATATTTAACGCTGTCATCTTTGGGCTCTAAAATGATACCTTCTCACAACTATCGATGCGAGTTGTAATTTTTCCTATATCCGGAAACACTTTAGGTATTAGTTAGTCGAGTGACTTTCTCATACTGCAGAAATTTGAGGGGAACAAAGTTTCATTTCTCTTCATAAGTATACTCTCATATTCGTCTTGAGATGCATTTTGTACATCTGCCTGCATAAGGTAGATGACTTAAAGCATACTCTAAAACCATCCCTGGCCTAAAGCAGGGAATCACAGCAGGATTTGCCAAAATTTTCCTGTCAAGATAACAACAGTACTACCAATGAGCTGCTGATTTTTGAGTATATCTTGCAAGCTGTAATCAAGCGCTTCTAATGCCCTTCTAATGCCTTCTTTGTGGGCTATAGTGCATTTATCACAAACTGTACGTTTGCACTGCTTGAGCATTTCTGCATGACCGGAGCCTTAACTTATGTTGTAAATTGGCATTTCTGAGACCTTCAGATTCAGCGATAATTTTAAAGTTGAATGGGCTTTTCGATCGTCAACCAACAAAGTCGATGCAATTCTGTATAGTCAGTGAAATGTCCCTTCTCTGGCAAATCTCAGCCAGCAAAATATTTAACAAAAGTGTTTTTCTAGTTCCTCCGAGAGCGTCAAGGAAACAAAGATCACAATTTCTAGCCTGAATTATACTTAAAACAGTGTCACAGTTTTGTCTCTGATCTGTGATCAATCGGGGTCTATTATTTCCAACACATGTTTCAAGAGCATTAATGTCGTAGTCCCTTTACCTCCATATATCCCTTTCTAGGACATCTTGGCCATTTCGAAATTTGATAAGTGTTTGTTTGTGGTCCCGCTAACCCAAGTTACAAAAGATATTTAATGGTGATATATTTATAATAATGATATGATGATAATTTTATAGTTAGATAATGATACATTTATCTTCAAGAAGTATAAGCGTTTGGTTAAAAATTTTACTATAGCCCGAGTTAAGAACTGGGATTTAAATGTTCTTTAAATTTATTCGAAAGGCTTTGTAGATTTGAGCACACGTCATGATTATAATGGCAAAAGATTCCTGAGTTGATTTGGAAGACAAATGCTAGATGCCTCTCCCAATGTTGACCATTTTCAAACAATCCGTGTTTCTGTCATGCTTCTCCATAGTTTTTACACAGTTGTTCCTCGGAGGGTTTTTAGATCATTAAATGACATTATCTACCCACAAAGTGGAGCAACGTTTTCAGATAGTAGCACTCTGCACTGGGTGGAATGAACAATGACGTCAGCTTCGAGTACGTTGATATGATCCAGAATTTGTGTTCTCTGGTTCATCCTGCAAAAGACTGTTCGTGACAGGCTCTGTGTGTAGTATTTTGGTATTTAGAATTAGATTAAGGTCTTGGCAAATGGATACTGTAAGTACAACTGAAAAAATTCTGCTATGTTTTTCTTGGAAAGTTGTATTTTTTTTTTTTCTTTTTTATAATTGTATTGGGAAGGAGTTCGACTCTTTCTTGAGCATTGTCTTCCGAAAAGTATACTTTATACGTTTTCTAAGAAAACGCATAGTTGGCAACGGTTGGTTATCGTTAGTGGAGAGGAAAGTTTAAGAGGGGCCGAGTAGTCTCATTACAGCTACTACATCTCATCAATTGGTACCGAGTCCCTTCATCTTCGCATTGTGATCGGCTATTCAGAAAACGACCGTGCCTCTGTCTTTTGATAACTATTTTCAAATATACTTAATGGATTTAAACGGTATTCGATAATGCGTAACAGTACTCGTCTCTGAAGCACTCATGAAAAGTTTTTGAAAGGAGACAGCAACAAAGCACAAGCCATCAGTTATCAGTTTCGATGCCTTTATTTTAGTTATTAATTTTAACTGTAACACTTGCTGTGAAACCTCCATTTTCAGGTGTATGCCTTCTGTATTACGGATAACCTGTGCATCATCTAGGAACTACCGTGGACCGTTCTTAGTGCGTTTGCCATCTTTCATTCAAAGGCGCCTCCGGTTTAAAAATCCGTATACGGCCTCATGAATCTTGGTCTTTAACACTGCTTATAATAGCAAAAGACCTTTTTGAAGATCAACAACTCTGCAGAAATCTATTTCAGTTGGTCAGAACTTTTTCTTAAAGCGTACCAATACGCGTGCATGTGAAAGACCTTGCTGTCGTTCATCATTTTATGTCAGCTACTTTCATACGAATACACCCAACAACGGATCTCTCCAAATATGTAGCTTTTTTAATAATATCAATAAATTTGATACATGTTTGCTCTTGCGGTTAATCTGCGAGGATCAATCGATGGCTGACCTTCCATAAGCTCAACTGTAATCTCTAGCCATTTATGGTTTCACGTAAAGGTTTCAGAAAGATCCAGACGGTCATTGTTGCGGACATAGGACATACGTCTTTAGTATTTATGTGCCTGGGGTGCCTCGGGCTGTCCGTGATCGCAATTGCTAATGTGATCCTTCCTCCTATATCAGCAACATCCCTCTTATCGACCACAGCCTGAAGTAAGTGAACAATATCATCTACATATAGTTTTTAAACTTTATTATAAATTCGGCAATTCACCGCGAGTTCAAAATACCTGGATTTCAAGTGTACATAGCTAAGCTAGCTAGGGATTTCTTTGACAATATTCACGCAGTTCAGAACCCCTCAATACCTATTCTGTATTATGACTACAGAAGCAATGTAAACAGAAAAAGATCCTTAGTGGTGCTTAGGCATCTTCCCTAGCTCTTAGCCAACTTTTATATATTTTTACTGTATGTCGTATGTGTCTATTTAAAAAAAATATTACTTAATTAATATTAATAATAACTTTCCTCTTATTGTCTATGTAATAAATTAGTTTATGTAAATTGTACTTTTTGCATTTCCACTATCTGCTTGTTTGTATGCATATTGATTGCATGAAAGAGTTGTTGACGATAAAAGACATTTCTTTGTATGCGCACTTACCCTTCCTCGGAGGTCGCCTTGAGGCGGCAAGACAGGTATAGCTAAAGGACGCGATCGGCCAAAATTTCTCTTCGTTTGTGTATCCCACATTGCTACAAACTTTCATGTGTCACCCTTAGGAACTTGATTTGATAATGCTGTACCTTTAGAATTACGAACTTTCTCATTATTAGACAGACATGCGTTCGAAAATCGGCCTTCAAGATTATATAGGGATCTGTAGGTACTGTAGCGCGGGAACCCGAACTCCAAACGACTGTTTTGACTGAGCCGAAGTAAATGAATAAAATTATCAACATGCAGTTTTTCCTGATTTTAGCCTTGAATAAAGAAATCACTAACTTTCGATTTTCCCATGATCCACGATATATTAATGAAACAGCCGGCGATATAGCAAGATACGGTTTGATAACCCTTTTCTCAGCATGATGCGGGTGCTCAACCTTCCAAAAGATCCGAGATACTACAGAGCGTTCTATAGAGGACGAGTTTCTGGAATCTTCAGAAATTTTTTATTTCGTCTTTAATAATTATGTCACGGTAATCGTATTGTTCCTAAGCAACAACTACTGTGACTACATCCTTAATGGTAGGAGCGGTAAAACGCCGTTCATTTTCACCGGCTAGCTTCTGTCTGCCGATATGATTATTTTATACTCGTGTGTAGGCACCCTTTCTAATGATGCTTTAAAATTTTTGTGAATGTTTTTGCGTCTCTGTATATTTAAAATTATGTCTTCTCACACGCCATTTGTATTAGCACATCGTTGGTCAACCGCTAAAGTTTCATCGCTCATGAAGTAAACCTGTAGGAATTTTGGAGTTTCATTGGAAGGTGGAAGAAGTGATCTAGCTTTGTGGTAAATTTGCTCCTGTACATTCAATGTATGCATGAAATCACCTTCTTGCTCTACAAAAAATGTGCCAAATGATGTCATCTGAAAACTTGAATTGTATGCCTTTATATTGTTTAGAAAACTCTTTGAATCTGCTGTGCTACCAGAGAAGCTAGCAGTGGTTCTGAAGGCTCATTAAGTGGCAACAGCTTCACTTTTCTATTGGAGAAACATATTCCTGGTTCCAACATATTCAATATATTTTTCACCTGTGCCTGTACTCCCATTTTCAGAAATTTCAGAAAATCCATTTTTTCCCATTTTCAGAAAACACGAACCCTTCCCTAAATCTGATGAAATTTAGTTTTTACGCAGCTCCTAATGCAAAGAATTTGATCTCTCTTTCATTGGATAAAAATGTTTTTAAATCTCGCAGTCCTACAATCCCTTCTAAGAGTCAGTTTTGCATGTTATATAGGCATTTTTCTAATAGGTGTAGAGTAGTGATAAATAATATTTAATTTTTATTAGAAGATGTTACGACAACAAAGCTATCGCAGTCTAAAAGTCTGTTTTATTTGATGCATTTATTTATTGGAACTATAGATGTACGACCAGTCGTTCTGAAGATATTTAATTGAGCATTCTTTTAAATATCTTGTTTATCGGTTATGTTTCTTTTGCGGATATGAAATGAATGTGAATGTAATGATATTTCAAATTTTTGGTTACTAATATTTTGCCTATGCTAAAAATCTACCGATTGATAGTTCATATTGCAGTTTCTTGAAGAATATCTACTCTAAAACGTTTACCACATCTATAAATTTCACAAACATTTCAAAGCATTCTTTAAACTCTTGATCAAAACATTTTGAGAAACAGGTCATGATAATGATAATTGGTCAAATTTTCAGTTGTCAACACTTTTTCACTAGCCAGTATTTTAATCATAAAAGTTTCTTATAAGATATTTCTGATAAATATGAACTTTGAAAACTTAGTCGGAACTGTAATTATACAAAAACTTGGAAGCATTTCTCGAAATCTCTAACAGAAGACTTCGAGAAAGGAGCCCGGATATAATAAATAATAAACAATTTTTTTATATACTTCATCGATTGCAATCGTAAAAGCATTACTTTCCATAATTTATGGATAATCACACATATGAAAAAACAGTATCTGTCATTTACTATCCGACGATCGTGACATTTAAAGGAAACTATTAGAATTTACCAAAATAAGTTAGTCTACGCATGGTGCTTTTCCCACTCGCAAGTAAGAAAATCTTTCGCCCACTTTATTTTTTGTCAGCTGCCTGCTCAAAGCGTTTTTTAAGGAACAGTCAGGGAAAATTAGCAAACAATACAATAATAATAATTAATATTTTGCGCACTATCTTCTTATATTCTTATCCAAAGTTTTTTTATATTCGCTGTAATGTTCGAAGCCTTTCTCGAAAGCTCTCACAGAGACTTCTTTAACTTCGAGAAAGCATCCCTGAATATAATAAATAAGAAACAATTTTTTATATACTTCATAGATTGTAATCGTAAAAGCATTACATTCCCTAATTTATGGATAATCACACTTACGAAAAATAGGTATCTATCATTTACTATCCGATGGTCGAGACATTTAAACAAAGCTATTACAAACTTGTAAAAATAAATAAACCTACGCATGGGCTCTTCCCACTCGCAAGTAGAAAATCTCTCGCCCACTTTATGTCTTGTCAGCTGCCTGCTCAAAGCTTTTCTTAAGGAACAGTCTTAGAGAAAATTAGAAAATAATATAAAAATAATAATTAATAATATGCGCACTATCTCTTTATATTTTAAGCGAGAGTCTTTGATAATCACTGTTTGCACTTAAACACTTTTTCATTTGGATTTCATTTCATTTATCTGAATTCCTTTCAGCAGTTATAAACATTGTAGAATCTTTCAGTTTCCTTTTATCGCCTCTTTTAGTATTTTTTTCTTTATCTCCTTTAATCCTCTTTTAATGTGCTCTCTCTTTTATTCAACCTCCCAATTCAGCTATAGTTCACTTGAAAGTACAATTAATTCAAATATGTGAGAGATACCCAAAGTGCTCAAATTATGGAAAGTGTTCCGCAGAGTCATCTTTAAAATTACATACCAAGGAAAAAGAAAGAAATTTAAACTAAGAAAATAGAAACTGAAAATTATTTACATCTCATTTGTAAATTGTTGTATTACAAGTAATTATCGCCTTTCCCCATGCGTCCTCGTGATGTTAGTGTATACGTACGTCCAGCTAGGAACTGGCTGATATTTGGTTTGAATTCTGGAGAGGACACAATTGATTATTTATGTTTCCTACTTACAGAAACATAGTAATCTTGGCAGTGGCCACCAAATTAAAAGTATGGAAAAACATATTTCATTACCACTTGGATTTGGTCGATTGGCTCTCGTGTCCCTACGCAGCTGCCTTCTAAGTCGGAAAACACATATGTAAGGAATTATCGCATTCTATCGTGCATGCTGTAAGCGGTTAACATGTTTAGATGACAAATGGAAGATCAGAGGCTCGAATCCCGGTGCGGGCATAGCTGGTTTTTCTTCTTTCCGGCTACAAAAAAAACCTAATTAATTATCTCCACAATATAAATACTGGGTACACAAAAAAGAATGGTTCAATTTTGAAAGTTAATAACAAACCTATTTCTCACTTTATACAGACACAGCCGCTGCATATGTCAAGGTTTCTCCTCTATTGCCAGCGCTTTGCTTTTCATGCTAATGCGCAGAGAGTTTCCAGTAGTTGATATCGCTTAAGAGAAGTTTTTGTGTGCGTTTGCTTTGAATTTGTGATTACAGTATTAAGTGGACATCAGACACGATTTAAAAAAGACGTAAGAATGTAGTTGTCTAAAAGTAAGCTCTTTCTTATCCTACTAGAAAAGTTTTCCTTTTTCTTTCCTGAAACAACTGTGAAGACTGATGGTAACAAGAAATTTCTTGCCATACAGAAGTCTTGTTAGTACTTTCAAATGTTGTCAGTTGCGGAGATAATATACTACAAATTATCAAATTTTGCTCCATTTTTGCAAGAGTTTGTGAATTCGTAATAGCGCTAGATCGGGCATATGGCAGATGGATATAACGACCTTCTTCCTTGGTCAACCTGTTTGCCAGATTTTACCCTATAGAATCCTTACTTTGCGAATTTGTTAAAGATAGTTTTTTCAATATAAAGTTCTTTCAAATCTTTTAATAATTAAAACGTCTATTAATTAATTCAAGAGCTTTCTCTAATTAATTTTGTAAAGATATATCTAATGTTGACTGTTTCTTTTCTTCCAATAAACTACTAATAATAACAATCAAACTGTTTTGGAACATCTTAAAAAGTTCTCTAGAAACGTTTTCTTGAATTTTTACGTATGGGTGAATACTTTTAAATCAATTTTATAGTCATTCCGAGTTTAATTTCAAAGATTCAACATCTTCAAAATTTTGTAGTTCTTCATTTTCATTTTCACTTTCAAATAAGTTTTTATTATCTTATTAAAATATTTCTTCCACAGATAAAATTTTACATGATATAATGCATTTTACTCACATTTATCACACCAGGAAAAGTTGAGATGAAATTAATTTCATTTTGCAGTGTTTTCAACTCATTTTCTTCATTGTCAAAGATCGAAAATTCTGCGTTATTGAAGCAGTTTGCAATGGCGTTATGTGTAATCAATTCTCATACTCTCATTATTGCTTTCATTACATTAAACTTCATTACATTATCTTCGCAAGTTGCTACTTTTTTGCAAAAGCTTGTCATTTTTGAAAACGCTTCTTAAACAAACTGATAATTCCTTGATTCATCAATTGTAACATAGAAATAAAGTTTTAAGGGTTACTCTTGTAACTAAAGCTAAACTGAAGATCCTACTGGTGAGGTAGCGAGTTATTACTATATCTTAAATGCTCATTAGGTACTAAAGAAGGTTCAAAATAATCTTTATATTTTAGGCTAAATTGAGCATAAAGGTGCAACTTGCGCTACAGGTAAAACCACCAATGAGGGCAATTTAAATTAAGCAGTAACAGATAATTACACTCAAACGCTGATAATGTAGTAACTAAGACTACGCACGCAACAGGATAAGTTCGCTCAAATTATTATCCGGCGCGTAATTTAATTTACGGCTAGCCAGAATGCTTAAGCCGGAATATCACTGTTAAGCAGAGCTGGCGAAAATTGTTAACAACAGACGTGATTGCCAGAAACTCTCTTTAAAAATTCAGAACCGTCAGCTTAAACACACCCAACGCTAATTAGCATTCTGATGAGGAATACGGAAAGGGGAAGTTATAGTAAAAATCAAAATCATAATTAACTGGTTAATTACTAGAGGATACTTTATATGCTCTTCGGTAGTAAAATTATTTTTACGTTTTGAAAAGATCAACAGCTTCCGAATCCGCAGAAAGTAAAATCATTCCACGCATCTTTACTCTTATTGAAATCAATCGCTTTTGTTTTGAAGTTACCAGGTCAGTGCATCTTTATAAAAAATTTTCAAACTCTTTCTGATGATTGTAATATTCATCCCCTTTAGCCATTTTCTTTGGAAGACTACATCCACAGAAGATCAGAATCGTCTGGAATCATCGAATGGTTCTTTTAGAGATGGTTCACAGTGCATCTTTAAAATTTCAGGACTAATCATTTTATCAAAATCCAATATTTCTGCTAAACGATCACTGGCATCTTTAATTATTATAACACCTTGACTTTCCTAAAATATCGTCTGTATAAGGAAAATATTTTCTGTCAATTAATTGTTTACATTGATCTATTTACTTGTAGAATAAACCTGCCGTTATGGATTTGAAAGTACTGCAATAATGTTTTATCATAAAATGGAGAAAAACAGCAATTTTTTCAAATTAATTATAATTCTAGCTGAAATTTGTTATTTTGCTTATGATCTTGAGATAAACGGCAATCGCCTGCTTGGCCTGAAGAAGATTTACGCCGGAGACTTCATTTTCAGAAATATCAAGTAAAGACTATGTTATTGAGCCTTTTTGATTGAGAAAGGTAGTTCAAGATATTTATTTTGGAGGTTCAGTTTATAAAGGACAAATTTCTGAAGAAATTTCAGTATGCTAGGCCTGAAAAAGCTCAAGAGAATAACTATTTTCTGAGATAAGACAATAGTCTATCACACAATTCCGTAGTTGTCAAGCAATTTATAACAAACAAAGGTATAGCAATTTCAAGCCTTCCCCCGTTATTCACCAGAACTGTCATTTATTTCTTCCCCTAAAGTGAAATCTTACCTTTAAAGTCATTATTTTAGTAATACTTAATAGATTCAGAAAACATTATTCCAAAATACCATTTCTATGAAGAAATCGAGAAGGGACGTGCTAAGCGGTACTAAACGTTAACTGCAAAACGATATATGGAGTTTAAAATGATGGTATGAGCCTCCCATCTTTAAATGAGAATGGAACCTTATCTGATTAGTTTAATAAATATTTTAATGAAATATTTCCTTCTCTGCAACTTCAAGCTTAGGATCTTATTGCCAGAGATAGCCAAGAGTTCCCTCCCCCCTCCCAGATGCTTAACAGGTGTTTAGTACAGAAGCTGTTCGCACATTTTTTATACGTCTTTGCTTTGCTATAAAAAATAGCCTGCTTACAAAAAAGTTATTTAACTGCAGCTATATTTTTGAAAGAATAAATTATCGTCTGCTATTTGATGGCGCTTTTAAAGAAATAATGGACGGAAGACTATGTTTGTGCTCTTTCGGAAGAAAATTATTCTTATGTAGTTATTAAAAAATGCTATGACACCATGAGTTTTCGGTATCTAAAACAATGATAGATACTATTGCCAGTGAGAAAGGAGAAAAAGTCAAAGTTTGGCTTCAAGGAGAAAAATTGATCAAAATATATATCCAAAGAACGTCGCAAAGGTGAGAATTTTAATGTTAAAAAGAAAATCTTCGAACTCAAAGGACAGTTGCAAAATCATTAAAATGCTCAGTGTCATCTGTAAATAAAACGATTAATGCTGATTTGAATCTTAAAACGGCTAGAAAGCGAAATTTGTATCGTCTTTCTCGACGACATATTGCCGAAAGCAGAACGCGCTACAGAATTCTCTACGAGAAAAATCGGACAAAAATGGAAAAATGTTGTCAGAATCTTGGGTATATTTAAATGGTCGCAATAAAAAAAGATTCCTTTACTATCATCAAAGAAAAGAAAACAAATCATAGAACATGTTTCAAAGAATCTAAAGAAAATTTGTATGATTGTTGCCGATTTTTCATATAACGGCAAATTTAAAATAAAGAGAGTATAGGAAAGTTTGAAGATCGACTCCACGTATTATCAGAAACATATATGATACCCAGTTTTTAAATTTGAAATACCTTCTCTTTGCCCACAGTTCCGTCAATCATTAGATTTGCATCAAGACAAACAAGCAGTAGCACATCAAAATTCACTGTTCATTTCCTGGAGAAATTGGAAAAAGAAATAGGTATTAAGCCCATACGCTTCACTTCTACCCCTACTAAAACGCCTGATGTATCATCCACGGATTTTTGCGCTTTTGGACTTTTAAAAAGAGTATTGTCCAGATGTCGACCTACAGCCCTCCTCTCAGACTGCGAAAAGTTGTTCAATAGGAATGTGATAAAATACATCTTCCGCTACTAAATAAAGCCTTCTTGGCTTGGAGTTTACAGTGTAGTGATGAATAAGGATTATGAAGTGGAGCATTTAAAACACAAAAATTTTAGGTAAAATATTTTTGTAAATAAAATGAAAATCGTCTAAAAATGTGCGAACAACCTCCGTAATTGTTGAAAAATTTTCGTTTATTGTAGAGAAATTTAAAATTATAAGCACAGGAAGATATTATTAATAAAGATTAATTTCTATTTTATATATGTTTAGGATTAAATTTATTTGCGATTAAAAAAAAGTGCGCGGGTTTTTCCCTGAACAATCCGAAAATTGAGCAAGCATGATGTTTCAACACATGACGAAGCACTAATTTAGTACTATGCTATAATGATGCACATTTCTGTTCTGTATTACATTATTCTTTGCTTGCACTATAAAGATTCATATAAGAACTACTTGATTCGCATGAAATATTAGTAAGGTTAATTTTAATTAATTCGCTATTTTCATGTTCAGTCTATCTTGTACTTTTGTTTCTTCCATCAGTTCGTCCAGAAATGTAAATTGAGTGGATTTCAAATATCGGTCGAAAGCGCAAATTAAGCAGACAGAGTTCAGCATCTCAACCAGCGGAACTGGGGTCTGCTTAATTCACCCATATGTGATTATGGTTAAGTTCCAGAACTTACCCGTATGGTTAAGTTCGGTGAGTTTTCTGGCTTTTGCCAGGATTAATGCTTAACTTTCTCAAACAAACAGAAGAACGTTGCTTGGTATTCAAGTTTAACTTATATTTTCGGAAACTGCCAGGGGCAGTAATTAGACTGTTAAGTTTTGCTTTATATCTATCCGTCGCAGCACAAATTAACTTTTAATTTCACCTTCCTTTTATTGAATTTATGGACTTAAGGCGAGTCGTCTGTTATCTAGGAATTGTAAATGGCCAGGGTGACTTCTTATAATACTTTCTTCCTAATTTTAGTTAGTAATCTTTTAAAAGTTTCAGTGCTTTGCAAGCTTAGTATCAGACCTAATATCTTTTTTCTCCGAAAAATATTTCAGTTAACGAAAGAGAGATAAGTTTATGAACTTCTTGAATGCAGCAGAAGATGATTTTTAACAAATTAACTGTTTTAACTTTTAATTATGCTAATCTTTAAGGCCCATTTTTCCCTTAATATTTATTTTCACATATCTTAATGAATAAAATAAAAATAAAAATTTTTGTAGAGAATCAACTATATCAAAGATAGTAAGGACACCGAAAAAGTCAATAATTTGATCGTTTTGAAATAACTTATTTGAACTAAAACTTGTTGCAGGAAAATAAATGTTTTCTGATTTAGAAATATTAATTAAAGTTGTTTCGCGTCTCCTTTATTCGTCAGTAACAACTAGAAAAATACTTGTAACAACTATAATTAATAAGAATAAAAT
This sequence comes from Stegodyphus dumicola, assembly GCF_044657685.1. Lineage (NCBI taxonomy): Eukaryota > Metazoa > Arthropoda > Arachnida > Araneae > Eresidae > Stegodyphus > Stegodyphus dumicola. The sequence continues at coordinate 241,459,708 of NC_140768.1, read as the reverse complement.
AAGAAATCATTTAGGAACTTCCTAAAGAAGTAATCCTTTTGACAAAAAATTGAAGCTTTCATTAGCGAGAAATTTTATTATTCTTTAAAAATATATTAATTCAAGACAATCTGCTAAAAAATAATGATTAAATATTTCTTATATATTTATTATGTGTAACGATATATGCAATTAGCCTAATGAGTGAAATATCTAATGCAAATTGCATATGAAATAGCTAATATGTCTACATAGAAAAAATGGAAAACTTTAAGCAACTATATGTAATTTTCATAGATAGATGACTGTAAAGGAGTTAATCATGATGTTTTTCTTCTTATAGTTGTCTAACATATTTTAATTTACGGCCTTTAGGTTGAGTTTATTTTTGAAAGTAAGGAGTAAAATTGTCAAATACCGTAAAGCGTATGAAAAAACCTGAGAAAAGAGTAGCAAATATAAATTTACTACTCTTTTCTCAGGTTTGGTACCTCATTCTTGTATAAGTTAGTAAGAGGTGTTTTTTGCTGGATGAGTTACCTTGTAAACGACTGATCAATGTGACTAAGTGCAACTCTACATTTCTTACCAGTTTGTAATAAAGTTATATTTCTTACAATACAAGAATTTTCTTTTCTCTGCATCTCAATGTTCTCAATAAGTTAATAATTCTAATAGCAGAAGCATAATAAAATGAGACTTTTGAAAACATTTGACATATTTTGTTAATTTTTTAAATTTCATATACGTAGAAATATTAATAGTTGAGATTCTCTTGTATCAGAATGATTCAACAGTTTTATACTTTGTACAATATCCCTTATGAGTATCTTTCATTCTTGAGAAAAATAGCTGTTTTTCGTTTATGCTAATAAATACTCAAAAAGGTGCTCTCTTCCTGTCAATGCCAAAAACGTAGGGATTCTGGAAATAAGCACGATTAAAAAAGTGAGTTGTGGTCACAAATGGCAAATGAAATAAAAATGAATATTTAAGCTGCCAAGATTGCTATTCTTTATGGATCAATATTTGTGCAAATAATTTTTTCTCTTTTTTTCCTATAACATATGCGGCCAATTCAAAATTTCCACATTATTACACACGCATATCTTCTTTTCTTTCTTTATATATATAAGCGGATAAAGTGTGTGTCGACGATACTTTATTGTTGCCAGTCGGAAAAATGAGCACGGAAATTAACGTTTCCGCAGTTTTTAATTAATATCTCAACCGACTAAAGTTGTACGAAAATGAGAACGGTATCGATGGATTCGGAGAATATTTTGGAACCGAAGATACGCACCTCGAATTTCAACTCGGCGCCGTTCCGTAGATATTCGAGAAAAAAGGATTTGGCACGTAGTCAAATTCCTCTAATAGAGAAAACCCAAGAAAGAAAGTGAAAAACGTAGGGAAAACGTAGGGAAAAATTAGTTTTTAATTAATATCTCGGCTAATTAAAGTCCTAAGAAGACGCGAATGGTCGAAATGGCGTGCCCTGGACCAGCGGAATCCAACGGTGTGCTTCGCTAAGCCTGGGAGCCAGCCGTTTCGGAGGAGATGATGATACTTCACCCTATATATATCCTGCTTATGTGTCTGTTTATCGCCGATAGTTTATTGGTTGCTTGCGTAACTGTACTAGCCAATGGGATGAAGTTGCAACGGCACAGGGTTGCCGTTTCAATTGAGATGTAGACAATTTCCTGTAAAACTTGCTTTTGCTATGACCATCAATAAGTCTCAGGGTCAAACGCTTAAGCGCGTTGGCATTTTTTTTACCTGAGCCTGCATTTGGACACGGTCAACTTTATGTTGCTTGTTCAAGAGTTCGTGAAAGAACGGACGTAAAATTAAAAATATTGGATGGTCCTCTGCAAGGCGACCTTAAAAATGATGGCAAGATCTACACAAGAAATGTTGTGTACAAAGAGATCTTTGACATGTGAATTATCATTTCATTATTTAAATCCTTTTTATTGATTGAGCTAGCGGTGGACTCTTAAGAAATGTACCGCCAGTGGTTTCCTTCATTGTACTCTACTTTAAACAATTAAGCATGTAGAAGGGGGAAACCCCGTGGGGCAGTAATCACAGGGGCGTCCTCGCCGCTTGCCCTGGGTAATTCAGTTTGAATTAGCAGAGACCTTTGCACAAATCATTTTAATTACAATTTATAATATCTAGAACAGCGGTCATTTCGTATGACCGCAGGGTTTTCTAGTTATATATACAAGCGGCTAACGTGTGTGTCGCCGATAGTTTATTGTTGCCACTCGGAAAAATGAGCGCGGAAATTAAAGTTTCAGCAGTTTTTAATTAATATCTCGGCCGATTAAAGTCGTACGAAGATGAGAAATCTATCGTCGGATTCGGAGAATTTTTTGGAGTCCGAAGATACACGTCTCGAATTTTATCTCGGCGCCGTTCCGTAGATATTCGAGAAAAAAGATTCTGGCACATAGCCAAATCCCTGTAATAGGGAAAATCCAAGAAAGAAAGTGGAAAATGTAGGGAAAACGTAAGAGAAAATTACTTTTAATTAATATCTCGACTATTTAAAGTCCCAAGAAGACGCGAATGGTAAAAATGGCGTGCCACGGACCTGCGGAATCCAACGGTGTGCTTCGCTGAGCCCGAGAGCCAGCCATTTCGGAGGAGATGATGTTACTTCACCCCATATATATATGCGGCTTAAGTGTCTGTTTGTAGCCGATAGTTTATTGGTTGCTTGCGTAACTGTACTAGCCAATGGGGTGAAGTTGCCTCGGCACATGGTTGCCATTTCAATTGAGACGTAGAAAATCTCCTGTAAAACTTGCCTTTGCTATGACCATCCATAAGTCTCAGGGCCAAACGCTTAAGCGTGTTGGCATTTTTTTTTTACCTGACTCTGCATTTGGACACAGTCAACTTTATGTTTTCTGCTCAAGAGTTCGTGAAAAAAAATCTAAACTAAACGTAAACTAACGTAAAATGAAAAATAATTTCTGTTCCTCTGCAAGGCGAGCTTAGAAATGATGGAAAGATCTACACAAGAAATGCTGTGTACAAAGAGATCTTTGACATGTGAACTAAAATTTTATTATTTAAATCACCTTTATTTATTCAGTTAGCAGTGTCTCTTAAGAAACGTACCGCCAGTGGTTTCCTTCATTGTACTCTACTTTAAACAATTAAGCAAGTAGAAGGGGGAAACCTCGTGGGGCAATATGCAAAGTGGCTTCTTGGCCGCCTATCCTGGGTTTGCATACAACAATTACATACCCAGGGTTTACATACAATAATTAATACAGTTTAAATTAGCAGACACCTTTGCACAAATCATTTTAATTACAATTTGTAATATCTAGAAAAGCGGTCATTTTGTATGACCGCCGGGTTTTCTAGTATATATATATACACTCTTTTGAGACTGGCTGTAATCTTAATTATCATAAAGGTACTTTTTTTAAAAGAGTTTTAAATCTCAAACGGTCCAGAGGAACGAAATATGTATTCGGAACTCATTAATCGCCTAGTTTAGTTTCAAACACTCTCACCTTGATAAATTCTATTTGAAGCTATAAACAAGAGAGATTACTATTGTGTCTTTCATATTTTTTCACCTTTTTTGCAATGCTTCATGTGTACTTTATACTATTACTTTGATGACCTTTCATTTGAATTGCAATTTCACCTTTAGGTTTTTAGTTATGATTAGTTTCCAGTACAATAAGGCTTATTACATTTACTACACCTTTTCCTTAGATAGGATAATCAAGATTCCCTTTTTCCTTACCTCGAACATTATATATATATGTGCTTTCAGAAGTGGCCGTTAATTTCAACCAGGGCCGGGACGAGGGTGAGGCAGGTGAGGCACTTGCCTCAGAAGAGGGGCCAAATTAGCTATTCGATCAAAAATTCAGAAATTTATTTTTAAAACTTATAATTTTTAACTTTTAATTTCGGAATACATTAGTGAATATTTAAATAATTTTGTGTTATAAACAATCTAGCTAAAAAAATTAAAATAAAACTAATAGCATTAATTTATTATCAAAAAGACATGAGATTTCTCAGTAGTGTATATAATATTTTCTAACATTAAAATTTGTTTTTGAAAGTAGCTTTAAGGAACTAATTACATGTTGTGTAATGAATTGTATACGCCAATATTTTATAAACTGTGGGTCGTGACTCTCAAGGGGGTCGTGTGACCTGCAGCAGGGGGTCGCCAAAAATTTTAGCAGTTTTGATATTTCTTTAACTTATTATAATAATTTTACAATTACCAAATATTTTTACACAATGTATCTGAAAATAGATAAAGATAATACAGAAAAAAGAAAAAACAAAAACGTTTCGACGCATTCTTTTTATAATATAAACGTTCCTTTTCCTTGCTTTGCACGTGAGGCTGTCATTTCGTCTGTTATTTATTTAAAATTTTCACAATGTTCTATGTCTTAAAATTAGAAATCAAAATTAATGACCTAAAACTGCAATAGTATATTACAGTACAAGTGAAAAAATTGACAGTTTCATTCACGCATGTGTCGGATTTGCGCAATACTTATGGGGTCCCACAAAATTTTGGTAAGTATTATGGGGTCCTGGGGTTCGCGGAATAATCTCAGTGATAAAAAGGGGTAGCGGGTCGCGACTGAAAAAAGTTTAAAAATCCCTGGCATAGACTAAACTTTCATAGAAAATATTATGCTGTCGACATTAGTTGTTTTTTGCTGTCTCTCATTAATTTGACTTCAGCTATTTACTTAAGCTAGTCATAACAAACTTGCCAAAGTTGACTAACTGAACATAGATGGCGACATAACTGCTGAGTTTTGAAATTTCATAAACGCATTCTGGAATAGCATCCGAAGAATAAACAAGGGTGACTGAAAATGAAATGTACCATATTTTCAGTTATTTCAATTTTTTTTGAGTCCAAAGGGATTTGAAGCCCGAAGGACTATTACTTTCGTTTTGGCATTTTGGTAGGACTCCTATAAATGTCGGTTCTCTTTTCAAACTGTTGCCACAAAAAGCTAGAGTCCTGTATTATATTTGAAGAAATTAAATAATGAAAAATCTGCATAAATGTATGTATATTTCTCGCATTGTGATAAAACAATGGTACATAGAGCCATCGAATTTTGAATGACGTAATCCTCCTACGAATATGGGCCTGTGGAAGACCAAATTTGAAATTTGGAATTTGTTTTATTATCGATTTCATATTTTGTAAAACTTTAACGAATTTTTGATTAAAAACCTCAATGATTTAAAAGCGAACAATGGCAACACTCTACGGGGAAAAAAAAAACTTTTTTATCTGCAGCGTTCGGAACTGTGTATCCGAAATTCTAAAGATATGCTCATTTTAAAATTATTTTGCGACATTGCTACTGAACTGAATTTTATGGTTTGAGTGCAAAGAACATGATGTTTAATAAAAAAAAAAGGTAACGCACAAAACGTTAACAAAAAGCCCTTTTTTGACTTAATCTGAAACCTTGTAGGGTTTATATTTATTTTAACTAACATTTATTTTAAGCTATCTTTCCTGTCAAGCCTTTACTTTCCCCTAGAATTGCCAATGCCAGAGTATGTAAATTGTAGTAGAACGCGCAGTATATTCAAATTTTAGCAGAAGTAAGTTGAGTTTAAATAGAAGGGAAACGAGATTGTATGTGTGCTTCTTGAATCGTGAACGTGAAGGTTGCTAGGTAGAAATTTAAGAACTGCGCGATTCGGCCTGTGTGCCTATCTCGGCAGTTCGTTGAATCTTTCAACTTCTTAATCAGTAAGCTTGCTGAATCTCAGCTGCATTTTAGAACGCGGTTAAGTTAGTTACGATTTTAGAGCCTCGTAGGTAGTGATCTAGTTGCTTATTCAGCCTATCATTAATTTTTAGTTTCACATTTCTGTTTTGTTAAACCGCCGGGTCGGCGTAGTTTGTGAGCGTCAAGTGAACGCAGCTGTTATTTCTAAAGTGGAATAAAAGGGGATTTAAACCCTCCCTACGTGTTTGTGCAACTTTACAGTTCATAGCCGTCACTACCACAGTTGCTCACAAGTTGGGGCCACGCAACACTATAACCTTTCAGATTTTTTTATAATTTATTGCTGAATTCTTTTCGCTTATTTATTAGTTTAAATTCTTTCAGACGAGCTTTCTTTTTAAATTTTCATATACTTCAGCATTATTACTTACATATAAAAGAACCAATGATTATAAAATCTTTCTTTCTTCTGTTCTACCAGGGTAATTCGTCAACATCTGAAGCTCTTGTATGTTTCATTCCTCTTGCGCGGGAACTGTGAGGATTGTTTCATTTAAAATTATTTCTGAAGCAGATGCTGAAGGATTAAATAAATTGGTTCATTCTTTGTAAAGATATAAGGTAAGATAAATGCTTTTTAATAATTCTATTGCTTATATTGAAGCAATAAAATAAATTTTTCAGTTTTAGAGAACTTAAAACGGTTTAAAATTTTGAGTACTTTGTAAAAGATTTAAGACAAACTGTTTAGGTTAATTCTAGTGTAATTAATTGATTTTGAAGTAACAAATATCTTTTAAAAATTTAGTTTAGTTCCGTTGACTAACGGAATGGATATAAAATATATCTAAAAGATATGCTTCTTTCTAAAAGAATGCAAGAAATACTGTTTGCTGTGAATAAAAATTAATGATAAACCACCTATCATAATCGCGAAATTTAACACATAGAAGTTAAATACACATAGTTCATTGATTAGGCGCAATAAAAGTAAAGATAAAATATGAAGTATTATTAAATCTTGTTAATTTTAAAATTATACTTTAATTGTCGAGATATCATGAGATTGTTAGGATATTTAAAGTAGATGGAATATAAAATTCTGCTCAAATGCTTTAGATGCGATGCTTTCGTGGAGGATCTTCTGGTAGAATGATATTCAAGGTACAGAAGACTAAACGCAGTCAGTCAGATCACTGCAATAAACTATTTGAACAAATTGCCTATATTACCCCTCTGCCACTTCTGGATCTGGATGCGAACATTAATGGAAAGACCACAGATGTAGAAATTATTACTTCGCAGTTGTTAAGAAGACTTTCCGCGATCAAAAATATCTCTTTCCGTGCTTAAAATGAAAGTCGCAATTTTACTTTACATGCCGAAGAGGATTATTTGTGGAACTGCGTTAAAGGTTTAAAAAAAGTGAAATGAAAGAACTGTAAAATTCATTACACATAAGAGAATTTCAACCAGCGACGGAAAATGTTTGTATAATTTTAGAAATGCGAAATCGTTTCAGTATAATAACCATACTCAGGTTTCATTAATATTGCAATGTAGAGGGGATTAGTAATTTAAATTAAGAATTGTAATGGATTTTGATGCAGTAATAACATAACTGTGGTAAAACAACATTTCAAACTTTATATAACGAAACCATTTGTCGTATTAAAGTATGTGATATTTTTCGTTTCGTAACAACCCGAACATCACAATTTTCTACAGAGTAACACTGCCTAGTAAACACTGTTAAATTCTTATCTCTTAAGACTATATATATTATTGTTTTGAAAGTAAATATTGTGAATAATTTTTAAAGTATGTTAATCAGTTGCTCACCGTTTACTGAGACCATTAACCCTAAAGGCCAATTTTACTGCGGTTGAAAAGAACTGATTATCAAAGTATGTTTTTCTCACTGAAAATATCAAGTTGGCAAATATAACTAACTTTATGGAGAAAATTGTTTGGCGCATCTTCTCTTATAACGGAAAAGATTCAAAATCTGCGAGGAAGGAAAATGGAACGCTATAATTAGCTAAATAAAGCGTTTATAAATGTGTTTCAAAAGAGAATCTTATTCACAGTCAAACAGAAATATCAAGAGCTACGTCGAAAGAAGTTTATGGCTTGATAATATTTTTTAAATATTTTATAAATAATATTTGTTTTATATTTTTCCAATTTTAACATTACGTAAATTTCATTTAACAATAAATTTTTATTAACTTTCTTATGACAAAAAGTAAAATTCACATAATTTCTTAATCAAAATCACTCAAAACTCGAATTTTTCACAGATAGCATCAAAAAAAAAAAAAAAAAAAAAAAAAAAAGATAAAAACAGTAGTGGTGTTGAATACAAAAGAAGGAAAAAATTAAGAAATTACATTCATCAAAGCTGCACTTTACAGTTACAAGGCTGACTGGCGAAATGCGGAAATTCAAATGAAATAAGTAATTCATCAAAAACAAAATAATAACAGATATCTCAGAGGAAAATATGGTTGAAGCTGGAGAATACATAAACTTTGATTCAAATAAAATCAAACAAGTAATTGAAATTTCTGAAAACGATGCAGATATTCAAATGAAATAAGTAATTCATCAAAAAAAATAATAATAAAGATATCTCAGAAGAAAATGTGGTTGAAGTTGGAGAATATATCAACTTTGATTCAAATAAAAGCAAACAAGTAATTGAAATTTCTGGAAACGAGAAGAATAAAGTAAACATTAAGCTGATTAACTTCAATGATCCTCCATCATGGCTAACAATTTCAGACAAAGTAAAATTTTTCTTAATAGAACATGGACCAGATCAAGGACAAGATGCTGATTTCCATTGGAAAAATTTAAACCGAATTTCCGATCGCGAAAATTCTGTTTATCTTCAATGGAATATGTTCAATGGAATCTTATCTTCAATGCTTATCTTCAATGGAAATACTTTAAAAAAAAATTTAAAAAATTTGGTTTCATAGATCATTCCCTGCATAAAGCAGTAGAATCAGAAAAAGAAAAGTTGCGACATATCTTACGTGTTATATTAGACATCATGTTGCTTTGTGCAAAACACAATTTATCTCTTAGAGGTGCGCATGAAATTATTGAGAGTTCAAGTACAGGAATATTCCTAAATTTAATTGAATTAATAAGTTATAATGATAGAAATATTGCCTATCATATAGATAATCACAGAAAGGGACCCGTTTCTTATCTGTGTAATTAAGTACAAGATGAATTTATATTCGACGAATATAAATTCCGAAAAAAAAAAGAATCATATTTTTCTTTGATATTTTGATTGTACACCAGATGTTTCGCATCATGAGCAACTGTGTCAGATTATTAGATACGTATACATAAAAGACGAATCCATATTTATTGAAGATAGCTTTATAGATTTTATAGAAACAAAAGAGAAAACTGGTAGTGGTGTAACAAGTAAAAATATTGATAAGTTAGAAAAGGATGGTTTCGACATTCAAAATGTTCGAGGATAAGGTTATGATAACGGGCCCAATACGGCTGAATTGTGCAAAGGCGTACAATCCATTATTTGTCAAAGAAATGATCAAGCTGCATATGTTACTTGTTCGGCTCATAGTTTAAATTTAGTATGCAAAAATGCCGCCTCAAAAAATTCAAGTATGTTAATACTTTTTGGCACTGTACAGAAGATTTATATATATATATATATATTGTATCTTCAACGAGTAGATGGGATACACGTATGTCCGTTTGGAAAACAACACTAAAGGGTCATACGGATACACGATGGTCATCAAGAGCAAATGCTGTTAAAGAATTATATCTACAAATAACAGAAGTATATAAATTATTGAAAGATATGGCATTAAATCACAAATCTTTGCATTGGACTGAAAATAGCAGCATTTGGAAGAAAATCAATTTTAAATGTTTAAATCAATTTTTATGTTTGTTATCTGCGTGAAATTTAATACTGCAAGAAATAGAAAAAGAAAATAAAGCCTTGCAATCAAAAGCTATAACTGTCTACAAAGCCGCACGCTGAAGAGAGGGACTATGTCTTTCATTTTAGAGGAAATGAGAGAAATGTTTCTCATTGCATTTTTGAAAATGTAAAACTTTAGCATCAAAATTTGAAGAGAAACAAAAAAAGTCGAATTTTGAGGAGTCAATTGATATAAATCGTATTTTTCAGAAAAATATATTGTTATAGAAATTAAAGAGTTGTTCGACGTTTTAATCTCACAATTGAAATGACGATAAGAAAAGTTAAATGAAATCTCTTCTCATTTTCATTTTCTAATTTTTGAACAAAATTTTCATTTTCTAATTCTCATTTTCATTTTTTAATTTCATTCTCATTTTCATTTTCTAATTAATGTCATCAGATTTAAGTAATTTAAAGGCAGCAGCTTATAACTTAGTACTTAAATATCCGAATGATATCAAAGCTGAAGAAATTCAGTCAGAAATATCTACTTTTAAAAACCACATTATTTCAATGATTCCGGACACAAAAGCAGCTACATGCTTAGAACTTTTAAAAATAATTCACGATTATAATTTAGTTCAGTCCTATCCGAATTTGGAAGCAGTGTTAAAAATTTTTTAACGTTGCCAGTTACTGTAGCTAGTGGCGAAATAAGCTTTAGCAAAGTTAAAATAATAATGAACTATATGACATCTTCACTAAGACAAGAAAAAATTTTTAAGCATGGCCATTCTCTCTATAGAACATAAGTAATCAAATAGATTTTGAAAAAAATATTGATTCTGCTTCTTGAAAAGCAAGAAAAATTAAATTATAAATATGCTTGAAAATTTATGCCATAAAATTTTGATCAAATGTTTTATTTATACTACTTAATATTATTTGCCATTTTTCAAAGAGCATATTTTTAATGTTTTCCATTTCAAAATTGTTAATCATTATATTTTTTTCACTTTGTGGAATTAAATATTACTGTGAGACGTATTGTATTTTTACTTGAAATATTTACTTTTAATGTGGGTAAAGTATATATAAGTATAGTTAATTTGTTCTATATGTAGGATTATATGTATATATATATATATATATGCAATAATGCATATATATATGTGTGTATATATTGCGCGTGTTTGTATAATGTTATGTTTTCAAACATCATTTAGTATTTTCAAACATCATTTAGTATTAGTAAATTTATTTATTCTCCCCTCACCGCCACAAATAGGTAAATAAATAATCTTGCATTCTATACACCGGGCGCACATTTACCGCTTTGTTTCAGGTGAAAAAATATGTAGGCACGGATCGGATTTCAACACATAATTTTATTTCATAACAGAGCAAGCCTTCATCCGCATAAATCAATTCACACATCATCATTTTACAGATGCGCTATGCACCCCATAGTTTTTTAACCTTACGCAGATTTTCGAAACAATAGATAATAGCTAGCAGGGGCTAAGTGATACGACAGCAGCAAGGAGAAATAGGAAAAGGCAACTGCGTATTACTAGCAGCAATATTTAAAAATTATGTTTAAATTCTGTGCCTGCGGTTGGTTACGAGCTGCCGCAATGCAAAAGTGTTATATAAGGAAGCATGAAACGTACAGCTGCAAATCCAAAAAAATGTAAAATGATCATAAACTATTTAGGACAGAGAGGGAAGGTAAACAAATTAAAATGAGGAATTGCGGAACTATTGCTAATTTAAAGTATATAATTTTCTTTCATATTCTATATCTGATATATTTACAAGTATTACACACACATATAATATATATATTACACCCACACAAACACACACACCATGATATATATATATATATATATATATATATATTAAACACACACACACACATATATATATATATATTGAAAAAGAAAATGTAAATCGAACTGGTAATTATACATAAGACCTATCTGGTCTCAAAAACGTTTGCGCATAATGCTGCAAAAAGATTTGAAAGAATAGTAGTTGGTAGGAACATTGCAGCAACCTTGCTAAAAAGTTACCAGGAGCTGTAGCTCCACGAAATGTTGTAACATAGTACTACATAAACAATAAGAAACTTGTCTGGTAAAACTGGGAAAACTGTATAAGCGCGATAAAACTGCCAAATTTTAGTGCTGGAAGACTTGCTAATGCACGAAAAAAGTTAATTAATCTGACCGTTGTATAATGTGAAAAGTTAACTCACATGAAAAATAGATGGACGGAATATATATATATATATATTAAACACACACACACATTATATATATATATGTGTGTGTGTAAAGGTGCAAAAAGCGCTCCATTCTAAACTATTTATTTTAGTACAATGGTACTTCTTTATTTTTCTAATGTATTTGAAAAGGTACAGAATCAAGCAGCATACCTGCAGGCTAGAAAAGCTGAGAAGTAAAGCATTTATTATTTTTCGAATGTTAGGGTAAGAGTGGTTCAGTTTGGTTTGACTTACTTGAGAATTAAAGATTCATTGGATAAATTTTAACATTATCATTAGTTTAAGTATTAATTATTATTGGTAAATACCTGCGTTATTAGCGTTTTAGATGAATAAGGTTGAGATGATCAGTTTTGAAAGGATGCTATTTAGAGAAATGTTTGTATAACCATATTGCTATTTTAAGATAGAAAGGGGAAATAACGAAATCTAAAAGGAAGTTTAAAGAGTTGTTGCAATGTAAATGAAAGATTTTGCTTTTCGCTTTTTAAACTGCATATAAAGCTTCAGTCGAAGCTATCCATAAATTCTGTTATATCCGATATTCACATATTTTGAGTTTCGCTGCACTTATCTCATATAATATTAAGCGTATAAAAATTGAATGAGATCCGAAAGTTTATTCATTATGTCTGGGAGTTTATTACAAATTGATTTCTCAAAGCAGTTTTAATTACATCTTTTACAAAGTGGCATTACAGACGGATTTTTGAATATTCGCATTAATAAAATAATGTTAATATTATAAAAACTTGATGTCTCTTAAAATATTATAAAAAAAACTCTCAGAAATATCATGCATCATGTTGCTTTATCCTCCTTCCCCTTTTTTTAAAGCAGCTGATAGTGTAACTTTGTAACTTTTCCAATTAAGCAAAATTAGTAACATATTCCATATTATATCATAGTCTTGTATTTTAGAAACTAGTAATAAGATTTGGATCTTATACTATAAAGCTGAAAAAAATTTAAAGCCAAATCTAAATTTTTCTCCATCTTTACTTTTTATCATCTTTTTCTCCATCTTTCTCTTTTATGTGCACAATTCTTTACAACCGTAAAGAGAACTCAAGTGAAGAAAAGAAGTTTAAGTAACATAGGAAAAATTAGCCCTTATTTAAAAATTCACAGGAAAGATTATCACAATTTGATTTAGAAGTTAATGCACTATAAGAATGCATACTCTGTTATTTTTATCATTAATGTAACATAGAGTTTTGTAATATAACAAAACAGAGAATACTCTTGCAAGCTTCGTCAAAATCTCCTTAATAATTACGCTAAATAAACAGGACCAAACTGACAAATTATTGAAAGAAATAAGTGCTGGTACAATAAATTAAACGCAGAGAATATCCCAAATCCCTAAAATTACTCGCAAAGCAAAGCCTAAAGCATTAATCAACAAGTATAACCCAAAGCATCAGTAATATATTAAGAATAAATTTGCATAATTAAAGAACAATATGAAAAATATTCCACTATTTCGCTTGATTTCATTAGAAAATACTTTATTCATTATAACTGGTTTATTGCTTGAATATTTATAAGGCAATATTATTTTATCTGACAACATGAGTGACATAAAACTAAAAGCGTAGACATGTCTGGTACGGTTGAAATTAAAAATTCCTTTTTCTAAAATTTAGCAAAATATATTTTTTGCAAATGCTTCTGTTGATATTAATTCACAGCTTACATGAGATTCTGTCACTTCTCGTTCTTGTCAGAAGTGTTAAAAATAGAATTTTAAATTTCCATACAAGTTACAGGAAAAAAAACGTAAATGCAGAATTCTCTAAGAAAGTAAATGGTTTCAAACTATAGCAGCACATAAAACCTCCACCCGTTTAAGGAAACTAGCAAACTTTTGCAGTCTGTCGGCTGCAGATATTGGTAGCACTCATTTTAGTTCCTACACATAATGTACAAAATTTAAATCTGGAATTTTATGAATTTAATTCCATCTCTATAGCATTTCTTTTTCTTTAAAAGAAGAAGGAATTTTAAGTTTTCTGCTATATTAAGTGCAAGAAAACGTTAACTAATACGCAGTAAAACTTTTCACAGTTCTTTCAATTCTAAGAAATGTCGAAAATGAACGAACTTGGAATCATTTCTCAAAAACGATTAACCCATTAAAAAATCACCCTTTAATTTTAAAAATGATAATGAACAGACTTTTTATGAGAAAAAATAAAAAGCTTAGAAAGGTTATAAACGATATATATTTTATGTGGGAACTGTAACTTTACCGACTAAGATTATTTTAATGCGCCACCTATGAGCCGCGGCTAGACGACAGATGAACGATATTGAGGATATGCGTATGAAAATGTTTTGACGATTATTCTATGTTTTCTTTTCTTTTCATTCTAATGTATATAAATAAATCCTGGTTTAACAGTAACTTGTAGTGGTGATTATAGTGATGCTTATTTATCATGTCTTCTCTACATAATTTGGTGTTGGAAGTAATTTTCAGTTTAAACATTAAGTACAACAGTACTTAATGTTCAGTACAGTTCAGTTTAACATTAGGTACGTACAAGGTGAAAACGAAAGGATTTCATTTGGAAGTATAAATGCTTAATAAATTGAAGTAAATAATGAGCATTAAAGACTATCGATTCTTACGTATATGTAAAATTTTACTACGCAATCTATTAATATTAAATTAGTATCTTAGTAAAAGTACATATCTATGGATATCTATAGTGTAAAGGTTATTTATGCACTATAGATATGTATCTGATACATATTTATAGAGTAAAAGTTGATATCTTTAAAGTAATTAATAAGGTTATGGAATTAGAAGCAATAACCAAAAATGAATATATTCTTATTTATTAACAAAACCGCTTCTTTAATAAACTTAGATCTTGTTAAAAATTCTTTTACCTCTACAGAAATAATTAAAATATCCAGCTATTTTTGCCTTTATTTGGAAGCTTAACTATTCACGGCGTTAAGAACTAGTTGCATCATTGCATTCTGGTAATCAATGTATTCTTTTAATAAATACTAGAGTTGTAAAAATGAAAAAATATATAATGATTTTAATAAATCAAGCTAGTAAAGTTTCATAAAAATATTTAATATTTTAAATTAAATATCTCATAAAATAAATGAAATGAAATCAATAATTTTAAAATGTTAAAACAGTTACTTTTAATGACTTTGATTGAGATTTTAAAGTTAAACATGTTACTCTTTGCCCTATTTAAAAGTTAAACATGTTACTTAAGTCAAAACACTTGTGCAAGGAAGACAAAAATGTTTTATTTCGAGCAGTGACAACATATAGCTTTTATTACTGTGTTTATTATTAACAAATTTATTAAATTCGCAAAAAAGTATGAAATAAATGAAAAAAATTAAATTGAATATTCGGGTTTCGAAATTCATATGCCCGGATGAAGAACTAAATGTGTTCAAAACATGGTGTCTTTCGGTGCCGCCTTTTATCCGCAATGCGATGAGCATAGATACGTACGTTCATTTATCCATCCATCCATTCATACAGATTCTCCAGTATTTAATAATAGAGATAGACCAGTTTTTCCCACCATTCTCGAAGAGGACTCTTCCTTTGAAAATTCAAGAATAAACTCAGATCAGGCTAAACCACAATTCCTCTAATTTAGGTCCAGTTGATCTGTGACGCTTTTCCAAGAAGATAAATATTTCTATGCATATAAATATTCCTGTGAAAATCTACATGGACTTAAATTTCATCAGAAGAACAATTTAGGAACAATTAAATATCTAAGGACGCTTTTCTTTAATCTTATAAACATATAATGTCCCTCACTACTTTGGGTATGATAAAATGTCGAGGAACCTAGTGAACTAAGTAGTGATTTATCTCCGAATTTAAGTAGGCAAGTAGGCAGCGCAGACTCGAGATGGGTTAAAATACCCTTTTATTCACTCAATGAAAATAATAACAATGGTCCCTTCTCAGGCTTAAAGGAAAGCCTCCACTCGGGTTTTTAAATCAGGTTAAGAAAATAAGAAACTAATCTAATACTTAGCCGAACTAAAATAGACTTAGCCGAAGCTAGGCACAACTATCTAACGTAGTTGGCCCTTAATTTAAAGAAGCTGGCGATTATCAACAGGCACGTACAATACGGCCGAATGTAATACATTCAAGAATGAAATAAACAAAAGGCAAACACGAGCCACTAAGGACCCCTAAACACTCTCTTTTTCGAAACATGAACTAAGTAAACATTCTTTTTCGAAGTAAGTAGAACTTCCTTTAAATACTACTTCTAACTCATTTGCATTCAACGTGATTCTAAAAACTCATTCTGGTAGAAAGTTGGTAAGTAGGAAACAAGAATTGAAAGGAAAGGGGTTCAGAATTAAAATAACTATTATAAAATTAAAATACACCTTACAAACAATGGATCCATCTACCTGAAGAGATGCATTAACACTAACAGCAGTTATTTTGAACAATAATGGATAAATAAGCTTTCAGAAGGAACATGAATTAACTGGATATCTAAATTGTCGTTTTGAAATTAGATGGAATTTTGTATCTCCCATGGATATACTATGATATATGTAATGTAATCTCATTTTGATTAATGTTGGAAATAAAATAACTCTCGAAATAATGCAGATGAAGTTTTGGGGTATCTAAGATCTTGCATGATTTAAAATGCTTTAGACGTTCGATTATCCATGATTATTAATACTTGGATAAGTAAAGATAAACCGAAAATGCGTGGATACTATTAGTCTTCGCGAAGCAGAAAACAGAAAAAATCGAATATATCCTAGAATACTTGCTTATACAGAAATGCTTTCTTCAGAATAATTCTTTAGGTGTTAAGTTTAGGTTAGGTTAGGTTATTTAATTCCGGAAAAGCCTCTAGGGCTATCTGCCTAAAGGGAGGGGTGCCTTCGTGGAGGACTTTCTAAGGGAAACTGGCTCTTATACACGTTACACATGGGGAAAACCACGAAAACACCCATGCAGCCAGCCCGTTCGCGGGATTCGAACCTCGGACTGGACTAAAAGTGTTCAGTGACTTTACCGCTCAGCCGCTGGTGGGCCTTTAGGTATTAAGAAAAAGCTGCATAGGATTATGTTCGCAAATATGAATGATATTGTATATCCTGTGTTGTTACACTACTGAACTCAATTCCTTGTATCAGCAAGGTGAATTAGAGCATCAAAAGGAAAGTCATTGCGCGCATGCATGCATGTTTGTGCATATTATAGCTCCTTTTTTGCAGAGAAGGTGGAGATGATTATTTCAAAAAACACTGATGTCATTCTACGTTAACAGTGTGATGTTGAGTAATCGCATGATATAAAATCACACCTAGGAAACATGCTAGAGTTCAACAATATTTTGAGATTATCAGGTTAGTGTAAAAACCTTAGTATTTTTTGGCTTTAGAGATATTAGGTGTTACTTTTCATTAAACAATATTTTCATCTGTGATCAAGCACTGAATTAAATTACTTGAATATAGCAAAGCATACAAGATCTATCTGCTTAGTGGCAGGAATGACTTCGTGAAGGAATCACCGAGGAAAACTGCCTCGTTTTCACTTCACTCCATATAAACTCATTTGTAACTAGCCCAATGCTCTGGTTGCTCCAGGATTGAAATCTCTACGAATGGGCTGGCTGCATGGACGTTTCCGTGTTTTTTTCCGCGTGTACCGTATATATATACGAGCCAGTTTGCCTTAGAAAGTCCTTCACGAAGTCAACTTTCCCCTTAGGCAGAGAGCCCTTGAGTGCTTTGCCATAATCAAATAAACCAAACCAACCATTCACCTGGATTTTAACCTGAGTCGAACTACTAGTTCTCAGTGGATGGCTTTAGGTTTAGCGTGTAATGACAACTCCCCCACCCCCCCAAAAAATTGAGAACATACTGGCAAAGTCTTTCGGCTATGTTGTAGAGACATTAGGATCTTTCGAGGCCGGAGAGATGAAAAATTAGTAACGCCTTCGCCGGAAATCGAAGTACGGACATCTAGAATACAGGCCCAGCGTGCAGAACCACTGCACCACGAAGGCACGCTAAGAAGGCTGGAGATACCTTTTAATATATTATAATATTCTAAATGAGAGGGGATTACACTGAATGCACGTAAAACTATGTTTTATAAATTAATATTATGTATTGCATATCAACATATCGCCGCTATTTTATGTCTAACAATTGAAAGTTAATTCTATTCAATAGATATAAGGGAAGTACAATATGAAAAACTCAAATTTTTCCTTTAAAGGTTTAAATCTTTGAAAACTCGAAATGCTTTCAGTGTAAGTAGGTATAATATGGGGGTTCTGCGCCACAGGGCGCTGGGGCGCTCGGAGAGGGGGATCTACCGAGGAGCCCGTGTGGGTTGGTACGTCATCAACCACATGGCTCAAGCAGGGACGCGCTGCATCCTGTTCGTGACGTCATCACGCATTGTCACCGTCTTGCTATTGCTACGTTAGCCACATGTTTCATCCTGTTTGTGTTGTAATTCGGTTTCATGCCCGTGCTTATCTATTAACCCACCGGGCGGCTCGCATTCAAATCTATTTACGTCTCGAAAACTGCAGTAAAAATTAACCATGTTTACAATTTTTTTTTCATTTAGTGTGAACCAAAATTGTCCTGAAAACGGCCTTTGTTAGATTTTTTTCCCCCCTTCTTGTAGGGCGATCAACAAGTCGTTTCACTTAAGTGATGGTTTCCTACTGTCCTTTGATTACCGCCTAGAGGCCACTAAGCAGATGGGCTGCTTTTGCCCTTACGGAGGAAGGAACACGTTTTGTGTCCATGCTTTGGTTAGACGAAAAAAGATATTTTTTTCTGGAAATCCAAAACAGAAAAGGAAGTTTTGTATTGCCTTGTTACTAATTTTGTGCATATTTCTAATCTTAATTGCTTATGAGAGCCGTGCCAAGATAATTTTTCACCTGAGGCAGAAAGGTCAATGCGCGTCCATATAAATATAAAAATAGCTACACTTGTATTAAGCAAAAGTAATTGTATTAAATCAAAATGTCATAACTCTTATAGCATAATTATACCATAATTCTTAAAGTATTTTTTAATCGTAGTTTTATAAATTCAGAGAAATAATGTAGCCAATTATTTATAATTTTCAAATGAAAACGTTAAAAAATTCGTTTTTGAAATAAGAAGTAACACTGAAATGCATATTGCATTAATTTCCAGGTTTTCTTGCAATTTTTTGGTTTGTTTTATTGATTTAAGTTTGACGAAGCCTATTTCCTCTAATAATTAAAGTAATTTTCGAATTCGTATATCCAATTTGGTGCCTCTTCTAGTGATTCACTTTGTTGCTTTTTAAGTATAAATGTTATTAATTTTTATTGCGTCTCGGTATTTTAATGTACGTTTGTAAAATGTTAATTTGTTTTTATATGCATATTTCAGTAATGTAATCTTACGACTAGTAAGACAGTGTAGTTTAACTAATTTTCTGCTTTTGATTCATGTTATCGAGCTTTAACGCTAAGAAAAAATTTATAAGAGGCTTAAAATACCTAATTCCTATTGAAAGCTACATGTAATTGATAATTAAATTACTATTAAAATAACAAACACATGCTCAGTGTCAGTCATTTCGACATAATTCATTTTACCACAAATTTATTTCGTTTATCTTGTTTCATATTTATAAAAGGGGAGTTTACCTTTATCGCATTTATTGGTTGATAGAAGTTATGAAATATTGAATATGTTGAAACAAATTTCAGTCATAATAACCTTATTAAAAATTTTCTACATATAGACAAGATGTCACAGATACCTCTCAGTTTCCGAACTAAATTACATGGTACTGAAATTCGGTGCATTTTCATATGATTATTTTTGACAGAAAGAGTTGCCTTACGTAAATCACAAAAGAACATTGTTTTAATTCTTAATTAAATATAGCACTTGTATTAAATTGCTAAAATTCATTGTTAGGAAAATCTCGCTCTAACAAATTAGATACTTTTACCTTTCAAAGTGGAATTTTTGTGGTTTTCTCTGTGGATAATGTGGGCGCGAGTAAGTTTTTCTTAGAATGTCCTCCACGGAGGCATTCCTCCCTTTAGGCAGATAGCTCTCGCGTGCTTTGAAGGAAAAATAAAGCAAACCAAAACAAAAGCTTCAAAATTGGTGTTTAACATTTTTTTGGGTTCAAATACGCAAATTACTTAGAGATCTCAATTCACGTTATCAAATGTTATTATTTAAATAAATAAAAGCAAGCTGAGGATTTCCATTTAAATTGTTTGTTTTAAAATAAAAAATAAGAACAGTAAGTTTTGAATAAATCTTGTCAACATCAAGCAGGGACAGGAACATGCCAATGTAAAATTTAATATTAGGCCAAAAAGAAACGCTTTGACGTAGATTTTGTATAAAACTTAATCAAATTCGCAGGTAGTCAGAGACAGGCCTTTCTTCAGTAGAGAGAAAAAAATGTTTCTGAAGTATTTGTGTATTTATTACATAAATGTTTTAATGCTTCCATAGCACTGCTAATCGATAAAATTTATTTGATGAAAAGTAGGAAGTTTGCTTTTCAAATTCCGATTTTTCAACTTTTTCAGTGACATATGTGGCATCGAAAAACACGTCTGGCCAGGAGGCAGATTAATGGCTGAAAAATTCTTAGAATTTAAAGAGGCATCGAACAAGAAAATTTAGGGATGGCAAAATTCTAAGAATTTGGCACTTGACAACGGCAAAAGTTTTAGAATGTAGAGAGCTACAGAATTTAGGCAGGGCAAAATATTTTAAATTTATAGAACATCGGTCAGTAGAATTAAGATCCCACAGCGATTGCACTGAGAAACAAATCGACCTGCTCCTCGATTATGCGGATGGGCACAGATTAACTTCTGAAAGCTCAGCGAAGCAAGAGCTATACATAATGCAGTTATTTACGATTTCTGCTATAATAAACTGAAATTTAATATAATAATTTAACACTATATATCAGTTTACGAAAACATGATGATACTTTTGAGAAATTTTCTTTAATTCCCCAGTACACTAAAAAAAAAAGAAAAAAAAAAAAAAAAAAAGTACAATAGATTATATAATGGTATTACTAACAAAATGATGTCGATGACGCATTTAATTTTAATCTTTTTATTAATCTAAATAAATATGTCATTGAGTTTTCCATAACTTATAGTTTTGCAAATTAAAAATGTTCAATAATATAATATGTGATTATGGTATTATTGGTATGGTGCTATTCAAGGCAAAGCACACGAGGGTTATCTGCCTAAATGGAGAGATGCTTTCGTGGAGGACTTTCTAAGGGAAACTGGCTCTTATACACGTTACACATGGGCAAAAACCACGAAAACGACCATGCAGCCAGCCCGTTCGCGGGATTCGAACCTCGGACCGAACTACCAGTGTTCAGCGTCTTTACCGCTCGGCCGCTGATGGGTAATATATGATTATGAAAGCTGTGTAAAAGAAGAAAAATTCTTGCACATTCGTCAGGCAGCATACGATGGGCACCTGCTTGAGGAAAAGGATGCGTTTGTAGATGAGTTTTTCAGGGAAACTGGTTTGATATATTCAACCTAAAATTCACCAAAATACCAAGCAACGAACGCATTCGCCGGAATTCAAACTTAGGCAAAACTACCAGTGTTCAGTTGCAAAAGAGAGTTAACAACATAAACAGGCAACATGTCTGAAATTAGTATTTATTACATCCATCAGTGATATGATTTTCTGATATAATTTAATGGAATATCACTGTAAAAAATGGGAATCTTTTTTTTTTTTTTTCCTTTCGTAAGGAGATTTTTTTCCGCTTTGTTTTCAACATTTGGTTGAAATGCAAATTAGCTAAATATTTACAAATGCAGAATTTTGGATAGTTATTGATGATTTCGAGATTCAGTTTCTGAAATCCATTTCATGTGTCATTTCCTTAAAAAGGTGATACTGAAACCAACTTTCGAGGAGTAAAATGATTACTAGAAAAGAGTTTCCGATTTCTTTTATTCTTTTATTCCCATTATAAATTTGTTCCGTAGTTCTTAGAACATTCTTCTATCCGTAAGTGATGATTTGCTTTCCGAGAAAATTTTCTGAAAGGAATAAATTACTTAGTCTTCAAACCATGGGAAAATCTTGCCATCGCCGGTACTTAATTCCCTTCATTTACTGAGATAACCTGCTTTGTTATAAGTATGGTACTTGTTTTCTGATTTTTACTGAATTTGCATGCTCAAAGCTATCTAAATAAAGAAACGCTATTGTGAATATCAGGGTATGAGTACATATATGAAAGTGTTATATATTTTTCAGAATTCCCCTATGAGCTGTTTATTCTTAGGGCAGAAAGAGGAAAAAGCTTGCATACATCGCCATTCCCGGAAACTAGACAGTACCGAAAACATTACTAGACAGTCCGGTTTACCAGACAATAGAGTTTATCTGATTCTTAGTTGTAAAAGCTGACAGTTATAAATTGTTATGTTCATGGCGACCTTCAGAAGGCATGGAATTACTTCAAAAGTTCCGCTGCTATAAATTTTCAGATTGCAATTTTGTTCCTTTAAAGTTTCGAAAATACCTATTTTTTAAGTATTTTTCGGTACTTATATTAATATTGATACAAATAATATAGAAAGCACCAAACGTAGCTATGATGTATTTCAATTTGTCCTTAGTATTTTCTCACATATAGTATTAACACTTTGTCTACACGTTTCTAATGTTTCACCATAGTAAGCCTTCTCTTTCCGAATGTATTCAGTTCCTTTTCGCTTTCGTTTTCTGCTTCTTCTTTTTTTAAAATTTTATTTATTTATTTATTTAATGTTACCATATCCTGAGTTTTACTCTAGCTATTAACTAGAGTAGCTACTAGGTAGCATTCATTATAGTACATTCATTATATTCATATAGCTACTAGCTAGCATTCATTATAGTACAAAAACTAATATAGCTTGTCAATATCAACACATTTTTATCTTCAATAAAATCCACTAATTCGATTGATGCTGTAAAAATTACAATTTAATACTTTAGCCAATTATTGTGAATATAGTGATTTAAATTCGATTTTAGGCAACATATGCATTCTTTCAGAAAACGCGATATATTGAGCACCGCTGTTACAAGTAAATGCTGTACATTCAACCGTTTCATAATATGTAAATGTAGCATAACTTCTTTTCGAGTGCTTGCACTGAGAGTCTCCTTCAAGTAAACTTTAATGGAACTTTATTTCATGAAAATTTAGAAGTATTATAAAAGCCTCAGAATTATTTCCATTGCAAACATTTATGAATTATGCAGAAAAATATATAAGAAAAACATCAATGAGAAACTATTATCGAATATACATTTCATGACAGTAGTAAAACATTTTTTCAGTACCGACGGTATTAAAAAGCTCAATATTGTAATAAGCTAAATAAAATAAAACGGCATTAAAAGTTTAATATTGTGATAAGTAAAAGTATACTAATCTATAACACTCATTTGATATTTTTGCCATTAGAACTATAATGTAATTCTAACCGTTAAAGTAACATTGTATTTGTATTAACTAAAATTATAATTGTAATTTCAATTAAATTTATCAGTACTTGTTGTTTCCTGCACCTTGAGGAGACGCATTATTATTATTTTCTTTCTATTGTATAAAATACTGTCCTCAGAAAAAAATGTCTCTAGACATGATTCTGCTCCAAAATTAATGGATGAGGTGAACAGAAATAATCTTGGAACAGCCTTTGGGCAAGTGCTGCGAGTATGCGAAATGTGACTGTAATTAAACTTCGACCATCCTGGAGACTACACTTTCTTAGAATATTGATATTCGACAAATTATAAAACCTTCCATTTATCTTTAAAGTTTAAGCTATCTGTTATTGACTGAGAAAAGCTGGTAATTCATTGTAGTTAAAACTACAACTAATGCAGTTATAATCGTAATTGTGCCGCCCAGATGGTATAGTGTTTAGGGAAGCCTGACTGCGATACCGAAGGGCCTGGGTTCGAATCCCGGAGAAGGCATGGCTTTAACTGTTCGTCCTTTCATAGGAGGCGATGGTGGCCCACATATTAGATGCCTCCATAATAAAGTGACTGCAACTTCTGGCCTTGTATAGACTAATGGACTGTGTTGCACTGTAACTGTTCACAATCTGCCATTGGGGAAAAATAATAATAATTGTAATACAATGATTGTTCGAATTACAATATAACTTCAAAAGCAATTAGATTTTTCGCTCAGCAGAGTAATAAGTCGTCTTTTGAATACTACTAGTTCAAATCGGATGCCCATTTTGGCAAACAATCTAAATGTTTAGATAGCTCCGTGGATTTCCTTATGTGTAACATGAATGCAAATAATTTTATTTTAGAAAGTTCTCTATGAGTACATCATTCTTTTTAAACGTTTCGTTGCATTCAATTAAATAAAGATCTTTTTCGGCTTTTATTAACGGGTGATGTGAACATGAGCCAGTTTCCCTTAGAAAGTCCTCCACAGTAGCATCTTTGCAGTCTTTACCGTAATCCAAATAATATGACAATCACAGGTGCATAAGAAAATTGTACTTTTATTTGTTCTTACGTGAAACAATGATGGAAAATAGTTCATGCAAGTACTTTCACTTGTAACTGAATAATGCATTTTAACTATTTATGGAAAATGTGTGTTATGTTGAATAAAAGACCAATTCGTAAATTTTTTTTTTCCAATGGCAGGTAGTAGCCGTTTATAGACATTGATCACTACTAAGGCCGGTCATGTTATTAAGGAGGGAACTAATACATGGACCACCGTTGCCACCTATGAAGAGGACGAAGAAATTACATTCATGCCCTATCCGGGATTCGAACCCAGGCTCTTCGGTACGGCAACCAGAGTCACGAACCGCTTTACTGTCTGGGCGGTAATTCATAATAAATGGATTTAGTAAAATTTCTAATACACACAGCAATTAAGCATACTGATTGCTGATCAGAATCCTTTTTTACCAGCTAAAGCAATAGGTTGGATAAAATTATGAGGCTTAGTTTAGTCCTTGATGATCTCCTTTCTGAAAAGAGGCCCACCAGCGGCCGAGCGGTAAAGTCGCTGAACACTGGTAGTTCGGTCCGAGGTTCGAATCTCGCGAACGGGTTGGCTGCATGGGTGTTTTCTTTGTTTTCCCCATGTGTAACGTGTATACGAGCCAGTTTCCCTTAGAAAGTCCTCCACGAATGCATCCCTCCTCATAGGCAGATAGCCCTAGTGTGCTTTGCCATAATTAAATAAGCCAAACCAAACCTTTCTGAAAAGAAAAGGATAAATGTAATTTTTATGATTTATTTCTTGTGTAATGTAAACAAGACAAGCGTCCCGTAACAAATCCTTTGCGAAAACATCCCTTTGCACTGGCATAAACTCTTTGCTTGCTTTCCCTTAATCTTGTAGTTTAAGTCCACATGTATATCGAAGATCATAAACATACATATTTGCTTACTAACGTTATGTGCATTTCGGTCTATATAAAATATTTCCTTTAAATGAACTCCTATTTATGCTGGTACCACAAACTACAATATATGTAAGATGATTCAGAAGACATGACAGAAAATATTAATATTTTTCTTATAGGTGATTATCCCGTTGTATTATTTAAAAACTCATTATCCAAAATGCAGAAACATTTCGAATATAATATTATTGACTGTAATTTTCAAAAATTATCACGATTTCCTTAGCCTATGTCACTGAAATTATAAGGGGCAGTTGTTTTTCTGATTAAATAGTTACAATCATCTGCTGCGCAATTTTAATTAAGAGGTCATTACAATTGCATTGTAATTTTTATTAGATTATATAATTACAGTTATACTGTTTATTCAATTAGATTTCACAATTAAAATGCAATTATAATTAAAATGCATATGAGTAAATTGTATATGTAATTAAAAATTGTTACATTGTAATTACAAGATAATTGCATAATATTATTCCAATTACTATGTGTTTTCAATTGCATTCTGCAATTACATTTGCAATTAAGATCATGATTTTTTGGGCTACGTAACTGCTTTTATCAGAAACAATTGCTATCCTAATTACATTATTATAATTACTTACTGGAGTTACAATGACAGTCTAATTGTAATTAGATTATATGATTGCAGTTGCATTGAATATGAAATTGGATTTCACAAATATAGAGTAATTGTAATTTAAATGAAATTACGTAAATTGTAATTGTAATTAAAAAACAGCTACTTTTTAACTATAACTGCTTAGTAATTGGATAATTTTATTACAATTGCATACTACACTTAGAATTACAATTATGATCATAATTTCACTATGTTAAGTAATTCTAATTATCAGAAACAATTACTTTCCTAATTACGTAGTTATAATTACCTACTGCAATTGCAGTTAAAATTACGATGTAATTAGCTAATATTACCGTAGTTGTGATTAGATGCAATAAAATTTTTAATTGTAATTAGATTATATAATTATAATGTTTGTGATTATCATTGCATTGTAATTGTAAGACTTAAGAATTAAAATGCAATTACATACATTATTGTTGCATTTAAAAAGTACTTACTTTCTAATTGTAATTGCGAAGCTAATTACAATTGCAATATAATTGAAATCACATATTTCAAAATATTGTTGCAGTTTTTTGCAATTTTAATTTTAATTCCAATTACATTTTGCCAAACTGCATCTAAAATTTGGAGAATAATTAGGCTGGAAAATGAAAATTCTCTTTACATTTATATATAAACATTTAAGTTTACTATAGCTGGTATAAGCACAGAACAGCTGGAACAGCTGGAAGTTTTGAACGAGCTATTTATTTCGAACTGTTATTCAAAACCTAACGATAAAACCCATTTGCCTCTAGCAAATAGATAGTTTCCTCTCCTCAATTACCTCCCGCAGAGAAAAATTATCACCTGTCAGTTTACATTAAGAGCAGTGAGGGGAGGGCATTCTGAGACAAGCCGTATATATGCTGCTTTGGCGTTTCGTGCCAAAATTTAGGTTTATGTATATATGCTGCCTTGCCGCCATGAGGACCAAAACATTTGGACGCATATATGCTGCCTTGCCGCTATGAGAGCCATTATTTTCGAACGCATATATACGGCCTTGCCGCCTGGAGGGTAACGAAAATCCGCCACGTGATTGCAACATGATAGAGTTTCTAGTGCATTCTTTTTAGTTCAGCAACGACTGCTAGAGGGCAGTAGTCTTACCCATAGGGCTTTCTGATTGGTTCTCGCGGCTCCTGACGAAGTTATTAACCATTATTTTTAATTGATTATACTATTTGACTTAATATAGTAGTATTTAATGAAAAAGGTTCATGTATTTATATGTAAATTTCATGTATTTGTCCATTTATGGCATGGGAAACGTGGACGATAACACAAAGCCGTACTTTTTTTAATCCTATTATTCGATTATTATTTGATCGTATCTATCCTCTTTGTTCATCTGACTGTGCAGTGGAAACCAGCATGAGGCTGATAGATTGCACATAACCATTCTGTTCCAACTTGCTCACACCTTTGTACATCCTCGATAATGAATGAATTCCTAACTTTAAATTTATTTTGTTTCTATTTTGGGTTAAGATATTTTAAATTTCTCATTTCTTCATCTTACAAACATAATTTACGCAATTTTCTTTTCTTCTCGCCGTTAAATTAAATGTACTAATTTTCACACCATATTTTTTATATATAAACATAAGATTTTCTTTTTTTCCACATTTTGTGAGTTTTAAATTCTTTTCCTCTACGTTTAACTTGCAAAAGTAATAGATTTTATAAAAGTAATACGTTTTCAAAATTTTAATTTTTTTTTCTTTCTCTTTTTATTTAACAAAAGGTTTTTTTTTTTTTTTTTCCTTCAGTATAATCTTTCCTTTCCATGTTTTTACATTTTTTACTTTATTTGTTTTACGAAAGCTGTACTTATTTTCATACGATTTTTTCTTTCCATTTTACGAACTTGGTCTTTTTTCCTATATTTTACTTCAAGAAGTAATTTTTAAATTTTCTTTTATATAAAAGTATATATATATTTTTTTATTCTTTGAAGAATTTTCTTCTCTCGTTTCTTTTTTCTTTCTTTTATTTTCCTCTTAAGTTTTTCTTAATGTTTGAAATACTAATTGATGTTACACCCCCATTTCTTGAAGCGTAAAGTTACATATATATTTTTCTGTCTATGAAATTTAAGCTGGAACTTACACGCATATAATTTCCCCTCTAGAGGCTTTCATGGATAATATTTTCTGTACATTTAAACCAGTAAGTACGATGTTGCTTCCATATAGCTTACTTAGCATATTATATTTCTTATTAGTTTTTTTACGCTACTAATACTAAAGATATACAAAACTTTCTCTCCTAATGTATTATACTATACTACTAACACTTAAAGGGTGATACTTCGAACTTTCTCTTTTAACGTATTATACTAACTTTTTGAAACACTATACAAAAACGTCGCGGATTCTTTTTTACACATCTCATTTTTGTTCAAAGGATTCATGAATTGTGTCAAACAAATGTAAATTTTTAACTTTCTATTTTACATTTAGACATTTTGCCTTACATTTAACCTTTATCATGTTTTTAAAACATATCCCTGTTAATATTTCTGATTCTTTTTTTCCTAAAAATAAATAGTCTTATACGGATTTTTTAAAGATCTACTGACTTTGAATTAAACCTTCTAATTCAGAAAAAATAAATTTTCACAACATAAAATCTACTTGAACTAATATATGGACATCTCTAGCCAGTTTAGTTCAAATACATACGAAACAATATGAAATTTCTTATTATTGTCTATTTAATACGTACCAACAGCATTTCATTTCCTATTATTTTACATTACAGACATGAATATATTCAGAAAACTCCTTTTACTTGAGCAGGAGGTTTCAGATATATTACTAACACAGATTGACTCTTTGAAATATTTTACAAAAAACATCTTGGATTTTCTTGTACACATTGTATTTAAATCACCGAACATACGTTAAATTTTGATTTGTATCATGGGAAAACTTCACCCGGATTCTTAATGTGATCCCACCATTTACCGCAGACCTTCATAAACACTGCTATATTTGAACTTAACACAGATATTATTTTTTAACAAGCTACCGAATTTTTAACTACAGAGAAGAATATCCACATTGTAATGTAATATTCTAAATTCACTATAGAGCCATATTTGTGTAAAACATCTAAAAAGAAAGGATGTCTGGACATGGAATTCACGTTAAGTCACGGAAGTGAAACTTTGTCATCTTTTTCCCAACTTAGAATATAAAAATTTCTCAGCTAGGAATATATATATATATATAGCAAGGTAGCAGCAATGTTCCTACCTACTACTATTCTTTCAAATCTTTTTGCAGCATTATGCGCAAAAGGTTTTGAGACCAGATAGGTCTTACGTCTAATTACCAGTTAGCTTTACATTTTATTTTTCAATTATATATATATATATATATATATATTCGATCATTATTTTTACAAGTGTCAAAGCTTCTTAATATATTCCTTCTAACTTAAGATATGCGTTTCATATTGACAAACACTGAACTCTTACAGCTTTTTGAGAATTATTTATGTTATGATACATGGCAAATAAAATCCTACATAACAGGGAATATTGACATGAATTTCCAAATACTAATACAACGTAACTTCAATATATTCAATTTAACTGAAGATACGCATTTCAAACTGACATTACTTTACTTAGAGTTTTTACAGCTCTTTGAGTACATCTGATATTTAATTTTTCACAGATGTGAGAAACATTTTTGCATAAGTATCATACAAAACATATAATATTGATATGAACTCCATATCATGGTCCAACGTTGGTAACTTAAATGAACCTTTAATACATTTTAGTATGAATTAATTTTAAAAAGAAAAATTCAAATGCAAGTATTCAAACAGAAATGCTTCACAAATTTACATATTAAGCAAACATTCAAGAGAATACTATATATCTAGAACTATTATTTACACTAGTTCGTAATGTAATTTATGAGAACAGCCAGGAGAGGTATGCAATATCCATGAAAGAACTTCCTACCAAGCCAAAGAGCGATAGTGAAATATAACATATAAGAAGGGAAAAAAAATGTCTGAGTATGGAAATCATGAACAAGAAATGAATATTTTTTCTGAAAATGTGCCGAATGGTATAAGTCAGGAGTAAGAACCTTAACCAGTTTCAGGAATAGGGCCTGAAATATAATGAAGTATTTTTAATTTTGTTTTTTGTCTATAATGCATTTATTTATACTAAAAAATTCTGTTTGAAGACTATATTCTACACTTAGAAGGAATTAATAAAACAGAATGATTTCGTTTTCTGAAGATTCAGGTTCAGAAATATTACAACTCAAAAGAAAAAAGGTTAGAGCGAGAATGAAGTATACCGTAACCAATATTTTTTTTTTCTTCCTAAAAAAATTAAAGTGAAACTTTTTCCACCAAAAAAAAAAAAAAAAAAAAAAAAAAAAAAACAATTTAAATGAATTTTTTTCGACTTTTCAAAATCAAAGTAGAGATTTTTTCCCTAAAAAAATTAAAGTGAAATTTTTTCGACCTAAAAAAATCCAAATGAATTTTTTTTGTCTTTATAAAAACGAAGTGTAAATTTTTTCGACCTAAGAAAATCCAAATGAATTTTTTTTTGACTTTATAAAAACAAAGTGTAAATTTTTCCCCTTACATTTTAAAATTAACATGAGTTTTCCCATAGACAAAATAAAAGTGGAGATTTTTCTCACCAAAAAAATTAAAGTGAAATTTTTTCGAACTAAAAATATCTAAATGAATTTTTTTCGACTTTATAAAAACAAAGTGTAAATTTTTCCCCGTACATTTTAAAATTAACATGAGTTTTTCCATAGACAAAATAAAAGTGGAGATTTTTCGTCTTAAATTATTAAAGAGAAAATTTTTCCAATATATTTTTCTGCTTTTCATGCCATTACATTTCCAATGAAATTTGATTCATAGCCAGATAGTTAAATGTTTGTTATTTTTTTTCACATCCGAATGCATTTCGTGTCTCACATATGCTTATTACAACCAAGTTAGAAGTTAAGTGAATTCTTCGTGAAATACTGTACATTTCATTACGGAAAGTATCTTCATTTTGAATCCTCTAATGTTTCTTTTTTCCTGCGTTCCAAGTAAATTTTCTGCATAAAGTTTTCAGTTTCGATGGAAGTTATTTTCGGATGACTATGATGTTATCGTGTTTCCATAAACCTTTTGAAAACTTTGAGTATTACTTTGAGTATTTGAGTAATGTTACGGCCACTGCAAATCATTGAATTTTCAAATATTTTCTTATTTATCTTTTACATTGCCATGTAAAGATCTGGGAATAAATTTTCATTACAGAGATATATTGTTTAATAACGTTTGGAAGATTTTACTTCAATAGCACTACCACGCTGAATCAGAAAATTAAGAAAAGAAATGGAATTTTTTTATCTTAGCATACTATGAAAATAGAGACTGTTAACCCAGCTCATAAAGAATATTTCCTTGAAGTTACCAAGAATCACTGACTTGCATTATCATAGATTTTTCTCATGAAGTCTATTTCTTTCTTAAAAGAAGTTTATATACTAATTTCATTAGAAACATGTCTAAGAAAATATCTGATATTCATGAGAAACATCAGCACCTTGATTTAAATTACTAGGAAACTAAGAATCATTGTTTTGTAAATGTGTTTCTCGTTGACTCAAAAGTTTCTTCTTTATCATATTCTAAATGAACAAGTAACCGTACATAAGTAGTATATCGTATTGATGAACCAGCGTTATATTTTAACTTATTGTATTACATATTAAAAGACTAAAGAGAAGAAAGTCATGTTTTTCCCTAAATGCTCAATTTCCAAGTAGAATTTTATTATCCGACACATGTGTTTATTGCACTTTTTGATAAAATCTCAAAGGCTGAAATGAGTGTTTCATTACCAAATTTGTACTTTCCGACTTCATTCTACTGAAACGGAAACATTCATAAGTTTTTGCGAAGAAATATTTGTACGTGTTGTACTTTTTGATTAATTTTCATACCACTTGATTATCTTTGAAAATTTGCTTCCCAGTTCAGTGCTAATACTATATTGCTAATTTTCGCTTTTTCAGTGCCTTTCTTATGTGACATAAACTCAGTTTTACAACCTTTTCTTACTTAACACCTTGCATTGCATTGCTGAACCGGGGCCATGCTTTCATTTTTATTACATATCATGCGAATATTATAAAAAAAGGCACATTTTTTCCTTTACTAATTTTGAAGATTCTGGATATATCCTACTTAAACGTTCATAACTGGTTAGCAAAATAGTTTATACATGTACTCCGTTGTACTCTTGTTTAATTTTAAATTGGTTAATTTCATCTATAACACTTAATTTCTAATGAAGTATAGAAATGATTATTAACTATCTGCTTTTAGCAAAGAATTTCGTAGATACATGTGTTCAATACAGAAAAATTTTCTAACTCATCAGTATTATTACCAAAATGGAATGCAAAATTTCCCTAAAAATGTATACATTTATTTCTTTAAAAACACGTACAGAATACCCACATTTAATATTTATTAGATTTATTAATTTATTAGAGTATTTTTCTATATCAGAACGAAAAGTTTTAAATAATGTCATGTTCCATAAAATTTATGAATTTGTGATGTCGTTGGCTTTTTGCAAACTCTTTAAGAGACTGTGCTCTCAGTACTCTTTTAAACACTTCGAAACTGTTTTCTCTTTACTATTGGAAATTATTTTATCTTTGCTATTGACATATGCCAATGAATTATCGATACTTTTTCTCTTGGTTTATCTTCAGCTTATGAATAATTTAAATACTTAAAAATATATTTGTAGATCATTTATGTTGACACTTGTGGTAGATTTTCTGGATGTGTTTTTAGAAAATGTATTTTTTCCCGTGAATGAAACTAATCTTTTCGTAAAATTTTATTATTCAGAGTATTACTCAATTATGACAGAATGTCGGATTTGTTCCCAGTATTCAACATTCATATGAACTTCACATAAATCTCTCACATAACTTTATAATTTTTCCTATCAATAATAAGAAGACGAATGGAATAAATGCATATTATGCAGACATAAGGTAAAAATCTGGATATAAAAGAAATTCTTCAGATCTAGGCAGTTCAGTAGAATGTGCAAATAATCATCCTATTCGAAGCTTATTTTTTGGAATTACACAGCATAAAAATGTAAATTTACTGAAAAGAGATGTAATGAAGATAAAGTACTCTGCAAAAATCTGGGCGATAATTATACAAAACTAGTTATACGGAAGATTTCCATAAAGTGGTTCGAGCGAAAGAAACACGCCAGCAGTCTCCTAAAACTTTAAGTGAGCACCTGATCTTTGCTCTTACAAAAGTTAAGTAGAATTGAAGATTCTACGTAAGAGCGAAGATCAAAGGCCCACTTAGAGTTTCAGGAGACTGCTGGCATGTTTTCTTCGCTGGAACTACTCTTACATATAACTAGATTTGTATAATTACCGTCCAGATTTTTGCAGAGTATTTGATCTTCATTACATCTCTTTTCAGTAAATTTACATTTTTATGCTGTGTAATTCCAAAAAATAAGCTTCGAATAGGATGAATATTTGCGCATTCTACTGAACTGCCTAGATCTGAAGAATTTCTTTTACGTCCAGATTTTTACCTTATGTCTGCATAATCTGCATTTATTCCATTCGTCTTCTTATTATTGATAGGAAAAATTATAAAGTTATGTGAGAGATTTATGTGAAGTTCATATGAATGTTGAATACTGGGAACAAATCCGACATTCTGTCATAATTGAGTAATACTCTGAATAATAAAATTTTACGAAAAGATTAGTTTCATTCACGGGAAAAAATACATTTTCTAAAAACACATCCAGAAAATCTATCACAAGTGTCAACATAAATGATCTACAAATATATTTTTAAATATTTAAATTATTCATAAGCTGAAGATAAACCAAGAGAAAAAGTATCGATAATTCATTGGCATATGTCAATAGCAAAGATAAAATAATTTCCAATAGTAAAGAGAAAACAGTTTCGAAGTGTTTAAAAGAGTACCGAGAGCACAGTCTCTTAAAGAGTTTGCAAAAAGCCAACGACATCACAAATTCATAAATTTTATGGAACATGACATTATTTAAAACTTTTCGTTCTGATATAGAAAAATACTCATTAAATTATTAAATGTGGGTATTCTGTACGTGCTTTTAAAGAAATAAATGTATACATTTTTAGGGAAATTTTGCATTCTATTTTGGTAATAATACTGATAAGTTAGAAAATTTTTCTGTATTGAACACATGTATCTACGAAATTCTTTGCAAAAAGCAGATAGTTAATAATCATTTCTATACTTCATTAGAAATTAAGTGTTATAGATGAAATTAACCAAGAGATGTTATAGATGAAAGTAACCAATTTAAAATTAAACAAGAGTACAACGGAGTACATGTATAAACTATTTTGCTAACCAGTTATGAACGATTAAGTAGGATATATCCAGAATCTTCAAAATTAGTAAAGGAAAAAATGTGCCTTTTTTATAATATTCGCGTGATATGTAATAAAAATGAAAGCATGGCCCCGGTTCAGCAATGCAGTGCAAGGTGATAAGTAAGAAAAGGTTGCAAAACTGAGTTTATGTCACATACAAAAGGCACTGAAAAAGCGAAAATTAGCAATATAGTATTAGCACTGAACTAGGATGCAAATTTTCAAAGATAATCAAGTGGTATGAAAATTAATCAAAAAGTACAAACACGTACAAATATTTCTTCGCAAAAACTTATGAATGTTTCCGTTTCAGTAGAATGAAGTCGGAAAGTACAAATTTGGTAATGAAACACTCATTTCAGCCTTTGAGATTTTATCAAAAAGTGCAATAAACACATGTGTGTGATAATAAAATTCTACTTGGAAAATGAGCATTTAGGGAAAAACATGACTTTCTTCTCTTTAGTATTTTAATATGTAATACAATAAGTTAAAATATAACGCTGGTTCATCAATACAATATACTACTTATATACGGTTAGTTGTTCATTTAGAATATGATAAAGAAGAAACTTTTGAGTCAACGAGAAACATATTTACAAAACAATGATTCTTAGTTTTCTAGTAATTTAAATCAAGGTGCTGATGTTTCTCATGAATGTCAGATATTTTCTTAGACATGTTTCTAATAAAATTAGTATATAAACTTCTTTTAAGAAAGAAATATACTTCATGAGAAAAATCTATGATAGTGCAAGTCAGTGATTCTTGGTAACTTCAAGAAAATATTCTTTATGAGCTGGGTTAACAGTCTCTATTTTCATAGTATGCTAAGATAAAAAAATTCCATTTCTTTTCTTAATTTTCTGATTCAGCATGGTAGTGCTATTGAAGTAAAATCTTCCAAACGTTATTAAACAATATATCTCTGTAATGAAAATTTATTCCCAGATCTTTACATGGCAATGTAAAAGATAAATAAGAAAATATTTGAAAATTCCATGATTTGCAGTGGCCGTAACATTAAAAATTGGTAATACTCAAAGTTTTCAAAAGGTTTATGGAAACACGATAACATCATAGTCATCCGCAAATAACTTCCATCGAAACTGAAAACTTTATGCAGAAAATTTACTTGGAATGCAAGAAAAAAGAAACATTAGAGGATTCAAAATAAAGATACTTTCCGTAATGAAATGTACAGTATTTCACGAAGAATTCACTTAACTTGGTTGTAATGAGCATATGTGAGACACGAAATGCATTCGGATGTGAAAAAAAATAACAAACATTTAACTATCTGGCAATGAATCAAATTTCATTGGAAATCTAATGGCATGAAAAGCAGAAAAATATATTGGAAAAATTTTCTCTTTAAGAATTTAAGACTAAAAATCTCCACTTTTATTTTGTCTATGGGAAAACTCATGTTAATTTTAAAATGTAAGAGGAAAAATTTACACTTTGTTTTTATAAAGTCGAAAAAAATTCATTTGGATTTTCTTAGGTCGAAAAATTTCACTTTAATTTTTTTAGGGAGAAAATCTCCACTTTCATTTTGTCTATGGGAAAACCCATGTTAAATTCAAAATGTAAGGGGAAAAATTTACACTTTGATTTTGAAAAGTCAAAAAAAATTCATTTAGATTGTTTTTTTTTTGGTGGAAAAAGTTTCACTTTAATTTTTTTAGGAAGAAAAAAAAATATTGGTTACGGTATACTTCATTCTCGCTCTAACCTTTTTTCTTTTGAGTTGTAATATTTCTGAACCTGAATCTTCAGAAAACGAAATCATTCTGTTTTATTAATTCCTTTTAAGTGTAGAATATAGTCTTCAAACAGAATATTTTAGTATAAATAAATGCATTATAGACAAAAAATAAGATTAAAAATACTTCATTATTTTTCAGGCCCTATTCCTGAAACTGGTTAAGGTTCTTACTCCTGACTTATACCATTCGGCACATTTTCAGAAAAAATATTCATTTCCTGTTCATGTTTTCCATACTCAGACATTTTTTTCCCTTTTTATATGTTATATATCACTAACGCTCTTTGGCTTGGTAGGAAGTTTTTTCATGGATATTGCATACCTCTCCTGGCTGTTCTCATAAATTACATTACGAACTAGTGTAAATAATAGCTCTAGATATATAGTATTCTCTTGAATGTTTGCTTAATATGTAAATTTGTGAAGCATTTCTGTTTGAATACTTGCATTTGAATTTTTCTTTTTAAAATTAATTCATACAAAAATGTATTAAAGGTTCATTTAAGTTACCAACGTTGGACCATGATATGGAGTTCATGTCAATATTATATGTTTTGTATGATACTTATGCAAAAATGTTTCTCACATCTGTGAAAAATTAAATATCAGATGTCTCAAAGAGCTGTAAAAACTCTAAGTAAAGTAATGTCAGTTTGAAATGCGTATCTTCAGTTAAATTGAATATATTGAAGTTACGTTGTATTATTATTTGGAAATTCATGTCAATATTCCCTGTTATGTAGGATTTTATTTGCTATGTATCATAACTTAAATCATTCTCAAAAAGCTATAAGAGTTCAGTGTTTGTCAATATGAAACGCATATCTTAAGTTAGAAGGAATATATTAAGAAGCTTTGACACTTGTAAAAATAATGATCGAAAATATATATATATATATAATTGAAAAATAAAATGTAAAGCTAACTGGTAATTAGACGTAAGACCTATCTGATCTCAAAAACTTTTGCGCATAATGCTGCAAAAAGATTTGAAAGAATAGTAGTAGGTAGGAACATTGCAGCAACCTTGCTATATATATATATATATTCCTAGCTGAGAAATTTTTATATTCTAAGTTGGGAAAAAGATGACAAAGTTTCACTTCCGTGACTTAACGTGAATTCCATGTCCAGACATCCTTTCTTTTTAGATGTTTTACACAAATATGGCTCTATAGTGAATT
Source organism: Stegodyphus dumicola (assembly GCF_044657685.1). Taxonomy (NCBI): domain Eukaryota; kingdom Metazoa; phylum Arthropoda; class Arachnida; order Araneae; family Eresidae; genus Stegodyphus; species Stegodyphus dumicola. The sequence continues at coordinate 241,422,139 of NC_140768.1, read as the reverse complement.
TAGAATATTACATTACAATGTGGATATTCTTCTCTGTAGTTAAAAATTCGGTAGCTTGTTAAAAAATAATATCTGTGTTAAGTTCAAATATAGCAGTGTTTATGAAGGTCTGCGGTAAATGGTGGGATCACATTAAGAATCCGGGTGAAGTTTTCCCATGATACAAATCAAAATTTAACGTATGTTCGGTGATTTAAATACAATGTGTACAAGAAAATCCAAGATGTTTTTTGTAAAATATTTCAAAGAGTCAATCTGTGTTAGTAATATATCTGAAACCTCCTGCTCAAGTAAAAGGAGTTTTCTGAATATATTCATGTCTGTAATGTAAAATAATAGGAAATGAAATGCTGTTGGTACGTATTAAATAGACAATAATAAGAAATTTCATATTGTTTCGTATGTATTTGAACTAAACTGGCTAGAGATGTCCATATATTAGTTCAAGTAGATTTTATGTTGTGAAAATTTATTTTTTCTGAATTAGAAGGTTTAATTCAAAGTCAGTAGATCTTTAAAAAATCCGTATAAGACTATTTATTTTTAGGAAAAAAAGAATCAGAAATATTAACAGGGATATGTTTTAAAAACATGATAAAGGTTAAATGTAAGGCAAAATGTCTAAATGTAAAATAGAAAGTTAAAAATTTACATTTGTTTGACACAATTCATGAATCCTTTGAACAAAAATGAGATGTGTAAAAAAGAATCCGCGACGTTTTTGTATAGTGTTTCAAAAAGTTAGTATAATACGTTAAAAGAGAAAGTTCGAAGTATCACCCTTTAAGTGTTAGTAGTATAGTATAATACATTAGGAGAGAAAGTTTTGTATATCTTTAGTATTAGTAGCGTAAAAAAACTAATAAGAAATATAATATGCTAAGTAAGCTATATGGAAGCAACATCGTACTTACTGGTTTAAATGTACAGAAAATATTATCCATGAAAGCCTCTAGAGGGGAAATTATATGCGTGTAAGTTCCAGCTTAAATTTCATAGACAGAAAAATATATATGTAACTTTACGCTTCAAGAAATGGGGGTGTAACATCAATTAGTATTTCAAACATTAAGAAAAACTTAAGAGGAAAATAAAAGAAAGAAAAAAGAAACGAGAGAAGAAAATTCTTCAAAGAATAAAAAAATATATATATACTTTTATATAAAAGAAAATTTAAAAATTACTTCTTGAAGTAAAATATAGGAAAAAGGACCAAGTTCGTAAAATGGAAAGAAAAAATCGTATGAAAATAAGTACAGCTTTTGTAAAACAAATAAAGTAAAAAATGTAAAAACATGGAAAGGAAAGATTATACTGAAGGAAAAAAAAAAAAAAAACCTTTTGTTAAATAAAAAGAGAAAGAAAAAAAAAAATTAAAATTTTGAAAACGTATTACTTTTATAAAATCTATTACTTTTGCAAGTTAAACGTAGAGGAAAAGAATTTAAAACTCACAAAATGTGGAAAAAAAGAAAATCTTATGTTTATATATAAAAAATATGGTGTGAAAATTAGTACATTTAATTTAACGGCGAGAAGAAAAGAAAATTGCGTAAATTATGTTTGTAAGATGAAGAAATGAGAAATTTAAAATATCTTAACCCAAAATAGAAACAAAATAAATTTAAAGTTAGGAATTCATTCATTATCGAGGATGTACAAAGGTGTGAGCAAGTTGGAACAGAATGGTTATGTGCAATCTATCAGCCTCATGCTGGTTTCCACTGCACAGTCAGATGAACAAAGAGGATAGATACGATCAAATAATAATCGAATAATAGGATTAAAAAAAGTACGGCTTTGTTTTATCGTCCACGTTTCCCATGCCATAAATGGACAAATACATGAAATTTACATATAAATACATGAACCTTTTTCATTAAATACTACTATATTAAGTCAAATAGTATAATCAATTAAAAATAATGGTTAATAACTTCGTCAGGAGCCACGAGAACCAATCAGAAAGCCCTAATGGTAAGACTACTGCCCTCTAGCGGTCGTTGCTGAACTAAAAAGAATGCACAAGAAACTTCTATCATGTTGCAATCACGTGGCGGATTTTCGTTAATAGATAAGCGCGGACATGAAACCGGATTACAACACAAACAGGATGAAACATGTGGCTAACGTAGCAATAGCAAGACGGTGACAATGCGTGATGACGTCACGAACAGCATGAAACATGTGTCTAACGTAGCAATAGCAAGACGGTGACAATGCGTGATGACGTCACGAACAGGATGCAGGGCGTCCCTGCTTGAGCCATGTGTTTAATGACGTACCAACCCACACGGGCTACTCGGTAGATCCCCCTCTCCGAGCGCCCCAGCGCCCTGTGGCGCAGAACCCCCATATTATACCTACTAGTGTATACTTTTCATAAGGAATCGCTCTTGGATTTCTGCTTAATATAAAGCAATTTTTTTTTTAAAAATGCTCTTAGTTTTTTACTTCCTTGTATGAAGTAAAAAGGAAGTATTGTAATCGCGAAAAGTTTCAGGCAGCATATTTCCAGGAAAATATCCATTTTGACCGCTATCGAATGCAATTTAAGGATGTTTTTGCGTGATATCTGTACGTAAGGACAGAATAAAATACTCTTTTCCTTCAAATAAATTATAAAACTGCTTTAAAATTAATTCTGAAGAGAATTTTTCGTGGCGTCTGTACGAACGTACAGTACGTACGTGCGTACGTACGTATCTCGCATAACTCAAAAACGAGTAGCCTCAGAACGTTGAAATTTTGTATATAGGACTGCTATAACATGTAGATGTGCACCTCGTATTTTGGTTGCAATCGGCCGCACCAAACGTATATAAATATATTTATATATATATCCACTCTGTTACCCGGCTCAGTGATCTCAGTATATTTACTCTTATATGTCTGTAAATTGTACATTTTTTGCTTGAAAAATGATTGTATTATGTTGTTTTTATCTTCCGGTTAAGGTTTTTATGCCTTTAGTAAATCTGCATGCAATATTTTTAGAATTATCAACAATTTTAAAGTTGTCTAAGTGCCGCTAAGCCTTTTTTTATGGCGGCCATTGATGTTTACATTTGAAACAGGAGACTATTGGATTTGTTGCCAATCTAGAGAAACTTAGCTTCGTAACAACAAAGATAACGCATTCATTTATTATTGCCAATTAAATCATGCTTAATTCCTTCTGGAATTTTTTCGAGGAAATAAGTGTTTAAGATTTACTTCGTAATTTTTAATATAGATATTTTGAGTTTTTATGTATTTTTGCCTTCTCGCGAAGTGAGAACTGAATTAATTAAATGAGAAATACTCAATCGTATGTGAAAAACTGTTTCTTTTTTTGTTTTGTTTGCTTAATTTCTTTTATACATCCTTCTAGCTTTAGTATTTGAATAGAACATGTCGCAACGATTAGATTATTCTATTCTTTAAATGATATAAATTTTATGCATTATGAGTTATAATACGAATGAAATATATAAGTTAACTGTTATATAATTATTAATACTGTAAAATGAATCTAGCGCCAGAGTATCGCTATGGTAAACAGATACTAGAGTGTGAATTTTAAAGAATGCATTTGTTCTATTGTGGTTTATGCGCTATTGGCGAAGTAGATATAATTCAATCCGATAAGTTTAAATGAAATGCAAGAAAAAATGCGTATAATTTAATATTCCGTACAAAGAAGTCATGTGGTGTACACATCAGATTTTTTTTACTTATGTCTCACAAATATACGCTAATAACATGCGTAGACAAATTTCTCCTTTTGCCTCAAAGTTATTTTCAGCTGCTTGCAATTTTCTCTTTAAATGATTACTTTCTCGAAGGAAATATCTGAATTTTCATCCATCATAAAAGCTGATAAATTGATTCAAATTCGATAAAAAGAGATAAAGGCTGCTGAAATCTTTGTCTTAATGTTTGCCGCTCAGTTGGCGTAATGGTAGGTAAGACAGCCGCCACAGCCTAGGCTGGAAGTGTTTGGTTTCGTGATTTTTCCATGTGTAACGTGAATGGGAGCCATTTTCATTTACAAAATCCTCCACGATCTTTTTCTTTAGCAGATGTTCTTTGTGTGCTTTGTCGTAATCTATTAACCTGAACTGATTCAGATAAGGCATGTATATTAGTGTGTTTTCAATGTGAGTGTGTGTGTTTGTGTGATTATGGCAATGCCTCGAGGGCTATCTGCCTAAGGGGAGGGATGCCTTCGTGGAGGACTTTCTAAGGGAAACTGGCTCTTATACACGCTACACATGGGGTAAAACCAGTTTCCAGTGTGAGAACACTTAAAATATTGTGAAGCCAAAAGACACTGTAGGATCTGTTCCCCGAGGTGCTCTTCGTAAAAAGTGGGACGGAGGATAAAATTCGGTTGTAAAATTCGATCTCGGTAATCAGATAGGTAAATGAGTGAAAGGTCTGACCATTCCCGAAAAATGTATTAAGTTCCTTTCAACTGTCAACAACAACGACAACTTCATCTTAAGATTACTTGCTATATATTCGTATAAAACCTTAAACCTCTTTCCGTAAAAGAAGACAATCTATGCCTGAGTGGCCTGCATAAAAGATTAATACAAACTGGAAACGAATAGTTCAATATCACTATTTTCATCAAATAAAACACGAGTGGGATATTTTTTGCTTTCTCTTTCACCATTTTTACTTTTTCACGTTAATGTTGAGCATTATTTTTTCCTTTGGTTACTTTGAAAACTAGAAATATTGTTACTTGCCATCTGCTACTGTAACTTCGAAAATATTTGAAACTGTCAAATTTTGAAATGGTTGTAGTGATATTTTCTGAATTATGATTGATGATCCTATCAGTGCAGTATTTTATGTTTATGGCTTAAGGATATTAGAGAATTGTTTTATTTTCTTTTCTTCAGGTAACGTATAATTTTAATGCAATATACCTCTTTTATTTATTTATTCATTATAAAATGAAACAGAATTTAATATTTTAGGAAGATATTATTTATCACAAAAAGGAAACAGTAGAGTTATTTTTACCTTCAGCTAACATATATATATAAAATACATGGTTACAATTATTATATTATAGAGGAATTGCCTTGATTTTATTCCAGTTTAATAATAAATTTAGATGCTTTAAGTTTATTCTACATCAATTCTGCAGCTAATAGCGCAGGACGGGTTTAAAAAAATTTTTAATTCTAATTTTTAGTCTATTTATATATATATATATATATATACAGAGCGATTCGCTACCAGACCGACAAACTTGCAGGTAAAGGTTCACCTAAAACAAAAACTGCAAGTACAATACAATATTCGCAGATTCCGCAACTTATCGAATACTGTATCACGTACATAAAATATGTGGTACAGAATCGGTAAGTTGTCATTACATGATAAAACATGAGTAATGAAAATTTATTACCATAACAAAACAAGAATTACAGATTTGTCATATTCGCCTCAGCTCAAATATATGAACCATCGTAAAGGGACAATGATTGTTGCAGATGTCAAAAGAATTTATGATAGCAATTTTTTTGAGATAAACAGCTGTTAGAAGATAACAGTTTCAGACACTAGTTCTTTAATGATAAATAATTCAGATAACTAATTTCTTTTATAATAGATAATTTTCTTTTGATAAATAGTAATTTTAGGTAGCTAACTACAATGTTAAAAATAATTTTTTTTTCTTTGGTTATTTGCTAATAAATACTTTAACATTTTGTATTGAGTTGTATTTTTTGAAAATAACTGGTTCTTTTAGTTTCATTTTATTCTTTTGGTGTAGCTACTACTTTGAATTTGAGATAATTTATTTGCATAGGTGCAGGAGAAACTGAACTTCGATAATTAGAAAATTCAACTTTTTAATTTCTGTAAAATTCCGGAAGCAGTGTACTAAAAGGGTGAAGTTACCCTCCGTCTTCAGAACAAAAATAGCCTCACTTATAATTTTATATAGTAGTGTATGACAATAAATATCTATGCTTGTTAATCAAACAAAAATGTTTAAGAAACGTTTGAATAACTTTAGTTAACTACATAAATTTCATATTCCTGAAAAGAATTTCGTTTCAAAGAAACAAATTTTCTTTTCTTGTGTCTGTTAGCTAGTACTTCATATTTTCATCTACGAAATATTTGGCTTGCCACTGCAGTTGCGGTTCTAAAAGAACTGAAGTCTCTGTGTTGCTGAAGAAGGAGCTGTTGGCATCACAATCATATCTGAGCAGCAAGGCTTTTTCACCTCTAATTTGGCACCGAAGAATTAAGAATTATCTTTCCGTTAAGTTTTTCGGAACAAAATTCAACATCTTCAAGAATGCATTGTTCTCGATTTCGAATTTTCAGCTCTCATTGCAGATCGCATGCCATCTAGAAAAGTCAGCTGTTTTTGGAAAGTGTGATGAATGATAATTATTTTACACTTTCGCCGTAACTTCGTGTATTTCACTATTGACTGTATTACTATACAATGCGCGTTCATTGAAATAGGTTGTTTTAAACAACCTGAAGGAGAAAATTTCATTTTCTACAAAATTTCTGTTACTGATTAGCATTTGGAATGCTAAAATACCTAAGTCATCGGTATTCAGGTTCGTGATTTTCGTTCTTGTTTCAGGTTTGTTGTTGTGCTTTCGTTGTTGTTTCATCATTGTCTCAGGTTCGTGTATGTATTGAGCGCGATTAGGACACAATGCTTTTGTGGTTCTCCTTGTGTCACGTAAATGCGAATTAGCTTGTAAGTTTAAACCTAATTAACTGTTAAGCTACTGCTTGTTAAACGTTCTTGTGCTTTCGATGAATTCTCGTTTTCTCACTTAACTAGAAGTTTAAACTCCAAGAACATAGAAAAGAGGCAAAACTTAACTAACAGTTTAATGGAAGCTACGATTTTTATTGCAACTCAAATTTAGAAAACTTAGTTACCTCTACTTGCAGAGTTATAGAAATACAAATATTTAAATACTTACAGTACCGAAGGAAACGTTCAATACTTTAAATTGACCCGACTTCAACTAGCGAAACTTCTAACCCTGCGTTTTAACAAACACTCATCAAAACCATATCAACATACAAGTGGACGATTCGGGAAATAAAGAACTTACTAGAGAAATATAGTAGTTCTCTCTCTGAACGACAAATCTTCTAGATGTTTAAATAAATACTGGCTGCCTTATCATTGCGCTAGAGCTCGAATTCCGTAAAAGGGTAGAAGTTTGTAAGTTTGCATACTTTTGCAATTTGTGCTGCAAGGAAGCACTTAAACTACTGGCGAGCCGAAAGTTGTCTTGACTGGTTTGGTGTCAGGGCAAGAGTGGGAGACCATCGGATTCGTCCTTTGGAGTGTGCTCCATTAAAACTGGAACGGAATTATATAGTTAGTGCAATGGGATTATAAGAACTCTTGTAAGATCAGGAAGGAAATTCTGGTGTTTAGTTCACATCCACTTGTACCTGTATACGACAACGTATCAATACAGAATTCTTTCTTGGCAAAGATTTTCCAACAAAGAAAAGTATCACAGCTTTTAACTACTGCCTTACCTACCAGATTTGGTACTTGCAAGCTACTTCTCTTCACTCAAAAACTTTGTAAAACGCAAATTCTGAGAGAATGTTAACAGAAATTTTTCGCCATATTCACCTGTTTTTTTTTTTTCTTTTTTCCCGACAATATCTTACTGATTTGCTGATTATACTTAATTAAATAACCTAAAATATTAAATTATTACATAAAATTTGAAGGCTGAATAGTTCGAAATTTTCTAGATTCAGAAATTTAGAATTAAAATAAAAGGAAGAAGAGAAACGAAAGCAAATTTTGAGAGTTTGCTCATTTTTATTTATTTATGGATAGATGGAATTTTAAAGATGCAAGCATAAACACTTTCAATGTAACTTTATAAAAGCGTGTTTCTGGTAATTTTTCAAATAAGCTATTATATTGAATTGTTCATCAGTTTTTTCCTACATAATTAACATTTTCAATTTAAAATTGAAATTAAGGACTAGCTATGCATTTTATATTAAAAGCATACTGCAGTCATATTTATCAGTTTTTATGCTTTGAAATTCATTTGAAATTTCTCAAATAAGAGAGCGTTAGAATGTATGTGTTAATTTTAAAATTAAAGAGCATTTCTCTTTTTCCCAAAGGAAATCTCACTTTCCTTAAATTTTTAGAAAATAAATCTTTGTAAACGATAACTTATATAATTTTGATTGAAAAATATGAAATAAAAATTTTACTTTTAAAATTATGTTTAGAAGCTGATCACGAAATGGAATTCAGTTTCAAAATCTGCAATGAATATTTCGCAAATAATAGAAAATTTTGCTCAAATTATTTAAGTTCTATTTGCATGAAAGTTTCATATTATTTGAAAATAAGGTTAGAAAATTATGAATGGAATTTTTGAATCTGATTTTGATTCGACTAAAGTTAAATTTTTCATTCCTTTGGGTTTAAAAAACTCATTTTCATGATTCAGAAATTCACCTTTTGCTATTCTGGAGGAGTGCTTTTTGGAAACAAAAGTTGTAAACTTTTGGATGAAAATAGAAAGCGAAGAAGTAAATATGGAACGTGCATCATCAAATTTCTATTTCATGAAGTTTACTGTCCGTCGTAATTTTACGGATTTTATGTCCCGTTTTGCTATGCGCATGTTCTTGGAGCCTCTTAACAAAAAAATAACTACATGTCTCTGACGTCAGAGTTTTCCCGCCTTCGAAAATCGTACTCCGCCGGCACCGTCGATCACAGCGTTCGATCGGTCGATTCGGAGCATTTTAGCACACTAACACGCACGGGAAAGAAGGGGGCCTACATCTCAACTTTTCCGAAATTCGTCTTTTTCATCCCCATTTCAAAACAATTGTTAATCTTTTAATTCCCCCTTTTCATAAATTCTTTTGCAGATTCTGGGAGGAAGAGGGCCTTCAACGACCGGATTATCGCAGTTCAATTTGGGAACCTACGCGCTCCAAAATTACGCAACGATACAAAATCGATGGTCCGCGCCTGCGCGGTGCCTGTCCGCCGCACCTACTTTCCCAGCGATGGTAGTACCCCTTACTATAGAGTTCGAATTTCATTAAAGTGTCCTAGAGCCAGTGTGACATGGGTAGTTCGATGGGAGTGAGCGCTGAACTCAAGCGGCCGAAAAAATGCAGTGTATAATAATTTCCTCTATGAAGTTGTGCTTTTCAGCATCTGAAGTTTAGACGGTAGAAGTGCCATGGGAAACAGTCAAGAATTGTGCACAGCGTTATGCTCACTGGTGTGGCTTGAATGCTTTAGTGAAAATCATACTCATTGATCGAATCGTACGCTCATTTTTGAGCAATTAGTGACCGTAAATTGTGATTGTGCAGCTAGCTACCTGGAAAGAAATTCAGTTTACTTAAGCAAACATAGATGTCTTTCCTTTTAATTTTTTGATTTTCACCTTCCATCCGCTAATCGTGTGATGTGATTTGCATGTTTATATATGTCGTAATAACTAGAAATAGAATCAAGTAAAATTCATTGAAATCCTAGAAAAATAAATAATTTTTAACACTAGATACGGCATGTGCTAAAAAAGTATCGTCTAATTTATTAGTATTATTTATTATTTATTCAGTTTTAGAATCATTCTGTAGATAAACCGTGACGTGACGTGATTGCATGTTGAATGTTAAGATATTATGACTTGTAGCAGGTGCTATTTTAAGTTCAATTTTATGTATTAGGAATTTGCAGGAGCGTTGTACAAAAATAAAATGAGAACTAGCTTGGCTAAAACGATAGCATTCAGTATAGACTGCTCAGAAAATTCAAAATTATTGATTCCAATAATTCAGGAGAAAGAGAGTTAGCGTTTGCACAAATTATCTTCAAATTTCCACTACACCCATTCCAGTAATATACTGAACAGAGGCAGTTTAATGATGGTTTTAAATATAAAATGGACATAAAGGGAGCTTGCTTAATCTTCAGGATAGATGCAAGCATCGTACGGACGGTATAATTTCACTGATTATCTCCAGACTTTCTTCCAGTGATGTCTACTAGGGATTTGTATGGTACAGGAGTGACTGGCGGGCAACCGATTCCTCGCTCGGCCAAACCGTCGCGCCGTTTAGATATGCCCGGTGGTTATGGCATGTCTCAGAGTAGTCCACCGGTGACAACAAAGATCTACCCATCTGCTTCCATATCTCAACCTCCGTCTGCCCGAGCCAGCCCTGTATCGGGCCGCCCCTCCACATCACCCCAGTCCCGGAAGGGGAGGCACTTCGGAATCAGCAGGTCGAGCAACAGCAGTCCCCTGACCCTGCCGACCCTGGGCGATCCCGGGGGCAACTTGCCACATTCGTGCAGTATCGGAGGTTTCGGGGGTGAAGATTACTTCGTCATTGGTGAGGATCCAATGATGGACGGAAGGGGTATGGTGCACAGAAGTCGTTCAGCGACTCGCACACCTCTCCGAGGAACTTACCAGATACTTGACAGAGATCCGGAAAGAGATATAGTAGGCATGGGAAGGGACAGGTAAGTGTCAGATCTTTGAGAAATTAAATTGGCATTTGAGAACTGCTTGCAATGAGACTGTAATGCTTTTTATGTAAATTCATACAGAATTGGGTTTAAAAATAAATTCAAGTAATTATCTCTAATATTATTACTCATGCATTTATTCGTATTTCAATGCAATATCAAGATATGATTTGTTGCAATCTAAATGCTTGTCAGTTCTAGCAAATTGGATCTTGTAAAAATGGGAGTACAAAATGAAAGTTCCAGCGGGCGCTAGAAAAGTTGTGCAATCGGAGTCATTTGAAGCAATTCTATGAGATATCCTTATGAAGAAATATCCTTCAGATATCCTTATGAAGAAAGATATAAGTGATGGATTTGCTATAACTTAATTTGAATTACTTTTAAATGTAATTTGAAAGCAACTGCTATAACAATTTCTTTGGTTTCTTTCTTTTTTTTTTTTTTTTTTTATCTGGCACAAAATGATTAATAGAATACTAAATTTGAGAATACATTTGAAGATGCTCAGAATGTAAAGAACAATTTTAAATGCTTCTGCTTTCTAGCAGTTTGTCAGATGCAAAATTGCAAAAGTGGATTTAAGAGGATTGCAGTAAAATGAAAGCTAGTGAGTGAAATTACAATTTTGTACATATTAAATTCTACAAACTTCGGACATGTATGTTCGGAGATTGATTTAAGTGACAGATGCACTAGAATCTTAAATAAATGCAACAATAATGAAAATTTATATTTTAAATGATTCGATGATTGTTGATATATTTTGCATTTGGTAATCAAAGTAGTGTAATTGGGATTAGCAGATCTGTTTACTCTGGTGCCTATAAGATATAAAGGTTTTATAGACAAAAACATAATGTAAAAGACACAGTTGCTTCCAAATTAAAAGTTTTTATTGAAAATGATTTGCCTAGGAAACTGCCAATAAACTACAAAATCGATTGTTTTTGCTCAGATTTAATCAATTTGAAATAATTAAAAGTGTAATTCTGTACCCACCAGTAAAAAGATTATCGGAAATCAATATTTTGTTTGCTTAATTTAATGTAAAAAAAAAAAAAAATCAGCGGTTTTCTTTTTTCATGCAATTTTTTAATATTAAAATTAATTTAAAAACGAATGTTTTAAGACGTGAAATTTTACAAAAGCATGAAAAGTGCATTCTGAAATATTCTAGAAGTGTAAGACGTCCTTTTAAAGAGGTATAAATGTTGTCATATGTAGTATTTGTATAAAATTGCTAATAAGGTTTATCAAGTGTTCCTAATATCGAAGAGCTGGTACAAGAATTTGGTTTTGAAGCAATATCTTCAGTACTAGGGATTGCTAATTTATTAATTTTTCCAATTATTAAATTTGGTAAAATTGTCAACTGAAATCGGTTAATGAGTAATTTACCCGCATGTTTTCTTTCAAAAATATTTATTGAAAATCTAAGAGACATAAAAAGTAGAAGTTTTATTCAAAACATGTCAGACATTTAATAAAATTGTGTAACAATAAAATAAGTTCTGAACATAAAACATAAAATGATGTAACATAAACAACTGAAAACAAGTTGGGATATGTTAATAAGTTATCAATATTTTATATATACATATATGGATATTTGTGTTGGTGAGGAATATTAACAAACTTAAATAATCATCTGCAATAAATGGCAATACTATTTATTTTTAAAGAATTCTTCCTATAAATTGCCAACGGCAAATGTTAGAATTCTAAAGATGTAACGGTCAGTTGTGTTTACATTCTTTTGTGCGTTGGAACAAAGTAAGTTATTTGTGTAAATTTAAGCGTCTATTTGTTCTACTGAAATATATCTTTATCATTAGTTTAAGTAAAATTCAAACATAGTTTAAGCCCTTACCAAGAAACCATTGAAAAAAATCTTCACTGGCATATATAATTCATTATTTTTTATTTATCACTTCTTTTCCTTCATTATAGGTACGCAAAAAGCATAATTTGTTTAAACTATTATCTACAAACTAGAAATCTAATTTTTGTATAAAGTAAAGAGCAGATATTTTATCTAAATTATCATATATAAAGATGGTTGTACTAATTAAAATTTTCAACTATATTCTTAATTGTCAAAGATATTATTTATACTATTAATGTTCCTTGTGAACAGTCAGCGGAAACACACAAAGGTAATCTTAACGTCTTACTTGGCAAAAAGTAAGTTTCAAGAGAAAGAAATGTAAATTAACTTTTGAATGTTGTGTTCCCTCAGAAATCACAGAAAGGTTGTAATCATCAGACGGTATTAGACATTATATTTCATTTCATTAAATATATTCAGAGCTTTAATTTCCATCTATTGAAAACGCTCTCTTTTATAGTTTTTATTACGTGGAGGTTTTCATTAGGAAAACTATAGGATCTTTTCTAATACAAGATGATATGCGCTAAACAATTTGCTCTAGAAAAAATATATGCACAATTTTGATATTACCAACAACAACAAAACATATTTTTATCGTCTGCTCTTTGTGACAGCGGTAGAGGTTTTCTAAACATAAGAAATCTATTTCTTAGGTTAGTTATTTTAGTTAACAAAGCACTAGATAAAGTATCATATTTTAAAAACTTTTTATTAACGATATTTTCTTTGTAGACAAGAACACTGCTTAAGAAATACGAATAACACAATTTACTGGTAGCGCATTTACCTGTTTGGAGAAAGTTATTTTATGGTATATTGTACTAGAATAGAAAAGATCCGAATTATTTTACTGCATTTTATAAAAAATAATGCAATTGATAACATTGGTTTATACCCATATTTTCAAAATTATTTTTCGAATTAAGAGAAAAGGAAGAAAATATCCAAGCATTGGTAAATACTCGATATTTGTATGTTCAGTTTTTAAACTTTTTTATGGAAACAATATTATGTTTGAGGAGAAATATTCGCTATACAATATTTTGATGACTCAAAAGTTAAAGCACCGTTTTAAAAGGCTTTTGCAAGATTTTGTTAAAAATTTATTAAATTCGAGCATTTCAGATGAAATGTACTTCAGCATTGAAATTTTCTCTCTTTCTCTTTTTTTAAAATTTCGAATAAATAATTATAAATATCTGCATTATAATTTTTGCTGTATTTTCTCTGGAAAATTTATAAAATGCATTATAAAAATTACGTTCCTCATTACTTTCTATGGACTAAGTTTCATTGAAGATCGAAGGATAAAAAATGTGAAGTTCGGTAATATTGTTATGCTGCTTATGTAAATTGTGTTGGGCAAAAGTATTTTAGTTCATACGAAAGGAAACAAAATTACTTTCTTTGGTTGGAAATTCGGTTTTTTGTTAACTAAGATTTATTTCGAATTTCTTTCCCCCAAATTAACTAGTAATTATTAGAGTTAAATTATTTGTTAGAGTTCATTAAATAAATCTTATTTAATAAGCCCTCCTATCATTTTGTACCCGTCACAAAAAGAACATACATATACCCCTCGTTATAATTATTATATCCATTTACGTATACTTTCATTTTACGAAAATCTGTCCACTTTACATTTCCTTTTGTTATAAATGCATAGTATGTCATATCTTATTCACAAACTTTAGCAATTGTTTTCTCATTGAACAGAGACCACGTGTAACGTGTGCTAAAGTACGATCATTCTGTTCCAAGTTTCCCGCATATAAGTGAGATGCGAATCATTTTACATGCTGTGTGTTTGAAGCTTTGAATTCTCTATTTTGATCGAAATACATTTTTACTGTATAATTTTTAGAAGTTTAGTAGCAATTTGGAAAAGTTTTGTGATAATGTGACCGCGATTATATATTTTTCTATAGAAACACATATTAGGCTGCAAGTAAATAAACTAGATTTCGGGTTTACACTGGGTATTTAATTAAAATCTGGAATTCATACATATATGATTCAAATCGTAATAACAAAATATAACGTGTTATTCTTCATTTGCAATGCAATTTTGAAACGTTTATGGTTTCCTTTATATAATATTTAAGTGTTATAATTAAGTATATTTCTTTATATATTATTTAAATATTAAACATTTAATATTAAGATTGAATCGCATAAAATATCTTGAACTTATAGTATGAGATATTTATTTATTGTAATAGAATTCAAAAGCTTTACAATATAACCATGTGTATCGCAAATATTATTATCTATATCTCTTAGCATTATAACTTGTTTTAGTAAGAAATCTAGCAGTTTGCTATAGTGTATATTCACATATTTCATACACTATCTTAAAATCTTTCACCTAAAAGAAAAATGATATTGAAATAGCAATCTTGATGTCTACGGCATATATTGCTTGGGATAATTTTGAATGCCATATTAAGAAGTAAATCATCATATTAATTAAAATTAATGCTATTATTATAAGCAGCAAATATTATAGGATTGAATTTTTTATCTCATTAGAATTTAAAACTGTTAATTAATTAAAAAAATTTTGAAAAGTTTAAAAATGCTTTAAATTTGTATTATTTTTTAAAATAATATCTGCTGTGATATACTAGGCTGCCTTAATGAAGATAAGAACCCATTCTCTTTGAGATACACTTTTGTATCCAATTTAAAATCATTTTGTATCCCATTTGCAAATAACCAATTATTGTTTAGGCAAGGAAGAAGTTCTGCTTGTTCTTATATTTGGAATGATCATTATTTGCTCATTATGCCTCCTTATTAGGTAGGAATCGGAAGAAAGGATACCATTTAAGGGTATCATTCCTTTGCCACGTTAATAGTAGTACAACAGCTAATTTAGGATATAATATAGTAATGCATCGAAAACGAGAGCTATTGGCTCCAATTTTTCTCTTCTCTTTTTTTCGTTTGAGCAATATAAATGGGACATAAAATAATTTTGCCTTGGCTCAAATTTATTTTTTGTGACGTTATCGAGCTATTTTAAATGGAATTGGCGGTGATATGACAAATTTAATGAAATTCATGGCCATTCAAGACCTGATCAAAGTGTCATCTGCATGTTTTTGACTTGAGTTTTGTTCCTTTAAAAATACAGTTTGAAAAAGTAAAGTAAAAATTAAAAGTTAAGTAAAACTGTATTATTTAAAAAGTATAAAATAAAGACTTATCATTCATCACTTATAGTTAGTATAAAGAGCATTGTTCTTTTATCTACTTTTTTTTTTATTCTGCATTAAGAGAGAATTTATTTTAGTCTGCATTAAGAGAGAATGAGATAATGCAGATTTCATTTGTAAGACTTAAGCATTGATGTGAAAAATAGAATTTAATTAAATTTGTATTGATAAAAGGAACAATGAAGGGTATTGTTGAACAAAATAACAGTCAGTGATATAATAAATTGCATCTATATGGGTTGGGAAAAATAAGAAACATAAGAAATGAAATTTATAACCTTGTAAGATTCTGTACTGTGTACTTTAAAGTTACAGTTGAGTGTGAAGAATCTTAAGAACTTAGATGGTATTTCTCCCGCCTTCCTAGCGTGCCTTCGTCGTGTAGTGGTTCTGCACACTGGGCCGGTCTTCCAGAGGTCCGTGGTTCGATTCCCGTTGAAGGCGTTTGCTAATTTTTCATCTCTCCGGTTTCCGAAAAATACCTAATGTCTCTACAGTAGCACACAAACTAAAAAAGGGTGTTGGATGAGGATTCTCCTCACCCAGGATTTGGTGGTTGGATCCCCCCCAAAACCCCAGTCGCCTTTTAAGGGGACTCATACACCTTAAAACCCATAAGATCTTCGAATAGGTGACTGTTGCAAGAATTGGGATAAATTATTTATTTTAAAAGCAATTACTTCCAACTTTTTACAGCTGACTACATAATGTAGCTGCTTTCGGAAATAGTCATCAGAAAGTTTGTGTTGCCACAAATATTTTTATAATTTAATCTGCTTTGTGACACCATTTTTCGTCATGTTTCCACCTTGCACGCACAGTTTAAAACATTCTGTTGCATAATTTAATTCCATATTTAATATATAGCTTTTATAACATTTGGAAACTACTGTGACCCTAAAATTCTGAAAATTTCATGTTAAATTTGTATTTTATTTTTAATTGAGTTTATAAAATGTATTTTATTAAAAAATTTTTTAATGTTTTCGTGCATAAAATTTTTCAATATTAAAATATTCATCAGATTTTTGGTTCAATTAGAAAATAGTGTCCATATAAAGAATTCTATTAAATTTAAAGTATGTACTATTAGCCATTTTTAAAACATCATGCGCGCAAGGTGGAAACATGGCGAAATATTTTGTCACAAAGAGGATTAAATTACAAAAATATTTGTGGCAACACAAAATTTCAGGTTACTAGTTTCCAAAGCAGCTATATTATGCAGTCAGCTGTAAAAGGTTGAAAGTAATTGCTTTTAAAATAAATAAAACATCCCAATTCTTGCAACAGTCACATATTCGAAAATCATGAGGGGTTTAAGGTGTATGAGCCCCCTTAAAAGGGGGAGTATATAAGGTATTTCTCCAGCCTTCCAAGAGTGTCTTCGTGGTGTAGTAGTTCTGCACACTGGGCCGGTATTGCAGAGGTCCGTGGTTTGATTCCCGGCGAAGGCGTTTGCTAATTTTTCATCGCTCCAGCTTCCAAAAAATACCTAATGTCTCTACAAACTGTTAAGTGATTAAGTGAATAATCGCTTGAGTTCGTGAGACAGTAACCAAAACTTGAAAATGGTTAAAGACCCTTTAATATTCATATAAGGTTTAACAGAACTCCGTATTGGAGTTGTACAATAAAGCCGACATTCGAGCTTGAACTTTAGAGACTAAGAGCTAAACTAAACTAATCTTAACTAAAAAGATATAGTCGAAGCTATCAAACTTCTAACGGAGTTGGCCCCTTAACGCTAATAAACTGCGAAGATATCAAGGGCCTAAAGTACGGCCGAGCGTAATAATAGCTTAAGAGAGAGTAGCTTAAAAAGGCGGACGTGTGCTAGCCAGAATCTGTAGTTCTCTCTGACTAAGAAAGTAGCACTTATCGGTTAAATACCGCTTTTCCTCATTTGCATTCAAACATGATTATAAAACTACGTTCTGAGCGGAAGTTGTAATTTGAAATTCAGAAATGATAGGACAGGAAGTTTAACTGGGCACAAAAGGTAACATAAGATTAAGAGCATGAATATTAGTGTATTGTTAAATGCTTGTGATGATTTCCTTTTGTTTGAAGATGTAATGTTGATAAGAAATTCTATGATCTGGTGGTAGCTAGATGTCGGGGACAGTTTCTCAGATAATGTTTGGGAGTTCCTGTGCTACCGCAGATGCATTGTGATGTATAGACACTCGATTCGATATGTTTTAATGAATTGAGTTTTTCAATCAATAATTTACAGTATTCATTCATGACGATTATTTCCTTTTCTGAATCGAGTAGCTACTATCCTATAGTCTACGGATTCGAAAGTTTCGCTTGATCCTGAAACTCAAATATAGCGCCTTTTAAGAATTGCTATTAATTACTATCTAAAAAATTTGATGATCTAAATTTTTTACAAATCGATTATATGCACCGATAGTTTAAGAGTCGAAAGGTAAGAAATTTATAATTTGAGCACTAGCATGAACCTGAGATGTGCTCATAGAAAGCAATCTACAAGCGCAGAAAACAGAATACGTATTTGTATGGAATGAAATCGATTGCCCAAATGCAAACAAATTTTCTTCCATGTTTTCATAAGTCATAAAATGATCTGACTCTTTTCTTTCTTTTTCCCATATGCTTCTAATAGTTCAAATATTTATTCAGGTACTGATAGACCAGAAAAGTGACTTACATATTTTCAAGGTTGGAGATCTTAATAGAGTAATGGTATTGAATTTCTTTGATGTAATATTATCTGTTTATTTTAGAGGTCAATCATATTTACTGAAAATATCATAGCCACAGACATTTTTTATGGTAAATCGTAGCTATGGCACTGAAGCACAATTTCTCGACTTTATTTTCATGAAGCTTAGAAGATATTTTAAGATTTTGGATTTTGTGAACATCATTATCTCTTCTAATATTGAATAAATTTTCGAATTTCAATATTTTTTGCTTATCATTTTTTTAAATTTAAATTTCTTATATTTAGATTCTTGATTATTGAATTGTTTTTATATTTAAATAACTTTTATACTACCTTCCATTAGAATTGATAGTTATCTTACTATTCGTTAGATAGTAACATTAGTAGTCATATTCCAAACTCCAAACAGGACGAGTGGATTACCCCAAGTTTTGCTGAACTTATGGAATACGAGAAATGGCATTTCTCAAATTATATAAAGTCAACCATCATAGCCTGTCAGCGCCGACTAACAATATTGATGCCAAACAGTCGTTTTTCAAAAACGTGTTATTTAATGAAAACAAACCTATGTATTCATAGTTTATAATGCATAAAAATGCCCCACAATTAAATGATAATTTTGATCTAAAAGAACGGTGTTAAACTGTTTTCAGAAATTATTTGGTTTATAAATGTAAATTTTAATTTAAAAAATGCAAACGGGTTAGCTTCATAGGCATTTTACTGAATTTTTCTGCGTGTATTATGTATACGAACCAGTTTGCTTTAAAAGGTAAACCAAGAAGACATCCATCCTCCTCTGTGTACTCAAAGACGAGCTCAGAAAGTACCCAGTGCAAGCCAAATAGTTAACTATCATTACAATGGTGATAGCAGGCAGTGTATTAAAAAACATCATCTCAAGCAGAAATATGAAAATTCTTGGGAAATTAAAACGTGGGCCGAATTCACTGTGGATTATAATTTTTTCCCCTTGAGTTATATTAAACTTTCATTTTTCGCGTGCTATCACTATAGTATATTTATATTTCTAGGAAGCATGTCGTACGACAGAAGTTACTCTACAAATGCATGTGCGTCTTTCGCTTATCCGACAAGATATGAACAACTGCATTAAAAAAGTGAAAATCGTCAAAATTCACCTCCAGTCTTTTTAAGTTGCAGTTGCATTTTGATTGCATAAAAACGTACGTACCATATGAAAACTTGAGGTATTTAATTACTAAGAATGCTTGATGCCTCAGCGAAAAGCGTGCGACAATCAATTAGTATGTAACATTAAATACATTTTGGCTTAAAAAAATCGAGCATATTAAAATTTAACAAATTGTGAAAATTTCAAAATGGATATAAATGTTATGTTGTTTCACTGAACAACACCCGTATCCTAGTGAAAATAATATATCACTTAAAATGTCAGTTGCAGTTAATGCTATTAGCTTTAAAAATAATTTCTATGGTACAGGAAGGAGAAATTTTTTTCCCTTAGTAAAACAAGTTTTTAAGACTGAGCAATACTTCTCGCGCATTCTTACGGAAAACTTGTTGAAATGTTCAAAGAGACCTAATCAGGAATAAAATACTGCAGTCACCAACATAGGGTATGAGGAAACTGGCATCGGAACCTTTCTCGAAATCAGATTACTAAGTGGACAGTTTTCATTTTTTTTTATTCACGAACATTGCTTTAGATGCTTCAACATCCTTCCTATAAGGTTTGGTTTGGTTTGGTTTATGTAAGTATGGCAAAGCACGCTAGAGCTATCTGCCTAAGGGGAGGGATGCCTTCGTGGAGGACTTTCTAATCTTTTCCATAAGACTGCACAAAATAATGCTCAATTATAAAAAATTCGTTCTGCTAAGAGGAAAAAAAATCATTTCTATATTGCGCCAAGTAAATGGTTTCTAAAGATAACAGGGTAAACGCCATTTAAATTTTGAGCGATACAATTACTTTTAAGAGTATAAGAGCAAACTGAAACAATTTGTTATTGATATCCATTATGTAAATTTCAAACTTTTTAAAAGTTTGATGTGCGCAACGTTTTGATTAATAATTTCATAAATAACCTAACATTCTACACTGCTGGACGAGTTCTTGTGCCGTCTTAAATATCAAAACCTTGTAAACTGTGAACCTTATATCCAAAAACACACACACTAAGTAAATACAAAAAGTAAATAAATAAAAGTACACAATTAAAATTTTACTTGACTGCTGCCCAAAGTAGAACTAAACTAACTAATAAAAA
Source organism: Stegodyphus dumicola (assembly GCF_044657685.1). Taxonomy (NCBI): domain Eukaryota; kingdom Metazoa; phylum Arthropoda; class Arachnida; order Araneae; family Eresidae; genus Stegodyphus; species Stegodyphus dumicola. Next base: position 241,401,531 of record NC_140768.1, on the reverse strand, counting down.
CTAAGAATTACACCTAAACTAATAAAAATTTACTTCCGCTTCATTCAAAATTGTATCGTTTTCAAATACTGAAGACAGTTTTTAGCCGTTTTTTTAGCATGAAAAGTCGTTTTCGAGCTATTGCAATTAATGTGTTTTAAAGTGAATGTATTAATAGTATTATTTTCTATTCCAAATTGCGAATTTAAATTTGAAATTTACTTTAATATATGAAATATGTAATGTTGCTGTAATAATATAATTTCTACAGTAAGTTAACTTTATTTATTTACTTTGCTGAAAAAGATTTTTTTTTTTTTTTTAATACTCGGTCAACATATTTTATCTCTTCCGTCTAAGTAAACATGATCATAGGAAACAAGCATTTCTAAGAACAAGTTCCATGTTATGGTGAATAATTACTTTTGTTTTGTACGAAAAATTTTTCATGAAATGAATATTATATAATGATACAGGGTTTAGTGGAAATGAAGCACAACTGGCGGAATTCTAATTTAAATGAACATAAATGATACAATTTTAAAGGAATGATTGAACTTGAAAGACATTTTTATTGTAAAATTATTAACGGAAAGAAAAGCTATTCATTGTGTATCAGAGAATTAAATATTGAGCTAGTTAATGTAATAGATCAATTAAATGATTACTATGAAAAAGAACCACCACGCTAGTCTCTGTTTCTTTGTATCGCTTTCAGATGAATGTATGAGCTAGACAACATGCTTTATTCGTTTCATTTATTCTTTTACACCAAGTTGGTGCAAAGCTGTAGTCGGAAGAGTGCACTACAAAAAAGTGCACTCTTCTGTACATCTTTAAATAGTTGGTAATAGATTGATATAACTCTCCTTTTTAAAAGGAATCAAACTGAGCAGGTGTACAAGCAACAACAATGTTGCTCGTATTATCGTTTTAGTAAAAATATAGGCAATGTTTTAATCTTTATTAGGACATCTGCAACGAAAGTTCTGATTGGTAATTTCTTTACCCTCCTAAAAATTAGTTAGGAAAAAAAACTGACTCTTAATATTCAAAATTACCACTCACAAAAAAATAGGCAAAAACGTATGACTTGCATCACTTTTACCCGATAAAAGGAAGAGGTGGATAGCGTTAATTTAAGGTAATATAAAAATTGAAACCACTTTTACCCGCTAAAACGGACTGATGAAAAATGTAAATTTAGGTATTATATAAAAACGGATTTTATTAAAACTTAAACCACTTTTACGCAATAAAACAGAAGAGGTGAAATGTGCTAATTTAACATTGTTGTAAATAATGAATTTCGTTAAAAGTTAAATAATTGTTACCTGATAAGAAGAAAAGGTGAAAAAAGGTTAATGTTGTGTCATATAAAAATAGTCCTTCTCATTTGGCTATTTCATTGCAACGAAACCATGGCTTTAGCAACAAAGTGTTTAAGATGCATTTGCTTAAGTAATCTGTTTGAAATGTGTGAATGTATATAAAAATAGTCAAAAGTAATTGGAAAACCATTACGAAAGAATTCGAGGTAGAAAAACTATGCATCAAATAACGTTGTGATAGAAAAAAATTTCGAACAAGAGTATGTTCAAAAAGTTGGAAATGTCTTTATGTTATCGTTCTTAAGAAAGAACTTGAGAACTTTATCGGAAGAAATCTATATTTCAGTTAACACCTTTGGCATCAGCCAACTAGCTTTTATTCACATCTTTAGCTGTTAAATAAATAGGCTTCCTAGATTAAATATGAAGGTAAAAGACATTTATGCCTGGGTGGATATGCTAACACAATCGATAAGCTTACATGAAAAGGGTATGACGTATGATGACGTAAGCAGTTTCATCTTTCCGCCTGTTTTCCTACGCTTGAAAAGAGCATTGAATTAATATATTCCTTCTCTCCTTTTGCAGCAAAGCCTATTTAGAAATGTTGTCTGTCCCTCACTTGCGTGTCCGTTCAAATATTCAAAAACTATTCTATCTTTAGCAAAACTTCTGTATACATTGTTTCGGTATACTGCGAATAAATTCAAGTTGTTGCAAAGAAAGGAAATCACGCAATATCTGCGTCAATACGATGTGCATCGATGCAGCTGATAATTAGAGTAAAGCAGATGAAAACTTAATGAAAGAAGTGGAAAAAAATTAATAATAAATGGAGAGATTTATGCTAGCAATAAACCTAGAATTCTTTTGTTAGACATATTTATATTTTGCGCTGTTGTTACTAAAATATGTAGGATTCATCTGTTAGACGTTAGTTATAGTTTGACACTGTTATTATTAAAATATTTATGTAATATTGATAATATTATACAGGTTTGTAAACATCTTCTCAATAACTACACCGTATGAATAGAAAGAATAGAACACTTTTATTAAAATAAATAATAGCTTATACAGCGAGGTAAACATAAATGAATAACCCTAAGAGAAAGACAGAGGTAAAGCAAACTGTCTGAGGTGTATCGCAGATCACCATAATCACTCAGAGAACGAAGTTTAGAACAGAAATCACAGCATAAGACCTGAATTCGGTCGCGGGACTCTGAACTAAATAATTGAACTGACTGACTGAATATATAGCTGCTCTAGCGCAACCCATACATATATAAGAGCTGCTTAAATTCTGAAAGCTTTGAGGAAAATCTCTTCCAGCGGTTCGAAAATGAGCTTTTCGAAACTTTCCAGAATGTTTCCAAACAAAAATCTCCATATGTTGCCAAAGCCAGTTAGAAGAATTTCTGTTCATACAGGTTCTAACTCGGATATCTTTACAATTTTAGAAAGATTAATTCAGAATTACAATGCAGAATACGAAATAATGAGGACAGACTCTGTAAAACAAAAATATATATTAACATTATTGCAAAGAATGCATCAAAAATAAATAAAAGATACATAACTGTACAAAAATACGTAGACCAAAATGTAATCAAATAAAAAAGATATTTGTATAAATTTTACAGCGTTTCTATCATATGGCTAATTTTTTAAAAAATTTCTGCGAATCTAATGCTTAAAACAAAACAACCTCTTAAAATTTAGAAGGAGCAAATATTAGATTAGTATCATTCAGATGTGAAAACCATTGCTATTGCAAATTATACTATTTTAGTTCTAAATGGTGTAATCTTGGGTCTATCTAAAAAAAAAAAGAAAAAGAAACGAAAAATAATGCAAGCTGTTTGCACAATAAAACTAATTGTAACATCAGTAAAATCCCTTCCGAGTCTTAATGAATTCGGAAGCTGTAAAAATAAAAAAGCTTTAAAAGAATGAAATAAAACTCTCTCGTCATTCGTGATTTACAAGTAAATAAACTAAAACTTCTTTACCGTTAGTTTTATATAAGATAAAAAGTTTTTAAGACACTTGTTTGAAGGTAATTCATCCGGTTTTTTTTTCCTCCCCAGGGAAACGATTTTGATTCTTCACCCCTTTCTAAGTGATCGATCCTTGTATGTCAGGCAGGGCGATGTTTATTTTGAAAACACGTTAATCAAAGCCGGTGTCCCCCAGAGAAGTATCCTTGGGCCTATTTTCTATCTTATATATATTATATATATTAAGGACTTCCCTATGATTGAAAATACAAACTGTATCACCGCCTGCTACGCGAATGATACCGCCATTCTTTCTAGTTCACTTAATCCACGGCATGCCATGATCAGAATACAAAACCACATACACGAGATAGAGGAATGGTGTCGCAAATGGAGGACGTCCATTAATGCCACAAAATAATCCAGATTATTACTGATAGGACGGCACAGAAGATAAAACATTGATGCAGATCTGATTCTCTTTAATGAAACAGTACCTAAAGTCAGAGAGGCTACTAGAGTTCGTTTTAACGGCTCGCTTACATGGGGCCCTCACATTTCCATGACCATCGAGAAAGCCATAGGAGTCTCTAGGAAGCTCCGAAACTTTCTTGACTCCTCCTCACCACTGGATCTTGCTCGCAAGAAGCACATTTACACATCAATATTAAGATCCATCCTTACATATGCCTCCCTGCATGGTGCTCTGTTCCCACCTCCGTATTAAGTAAATTGCAGGTTTTCCAAAACAACTACTTACGAAAAATCACAGGAGCCCCCTGATTCGTTTGCAATGAACAGCTACACAGGGACCTTAAACTCCAAAGTCTGGCGTTATCTATACATATAATAAAAGAAAGAGTCTGTCTGTGTGTATGTGTCTTTCGTTTACGCTGCGCGTAAGCTAATAGACCTACGGCTACGAAATTTGGTACATAGGTGCATCTAGACAAGAGCCAGTGCACCTCGAAGTGTTTTTTCGAAATTCGAATTAGAATTTTTTTTATTTTATGTTTTGTGACGAAATCGCATCATTTTGAGACATAATGGGCTACAGAAAAGCGAGATTTTACTCTACACACTCCATTTTCAGATCGTTATGAAATGTAGGCACTTAGCTATTTTACGAACTTAAAATAAATTTCGTGTTTCAATAAATCGATTAAATACGAATTTATTTAACAAAGGCAGCTTAACACCTTTTCAACGGGATTTTTTCTATAAAAGTTTATTTTTAAAAATATATAGTTTATTTTTCTTTGATTTTTGGACACGTTAAACTTTCATCCTTGCGACTGCTTTTACAAAAAGAATTTTGGAAAAATGATAATATTTTGTATTTTCAAAGAATTTTTTAAATAAAGCTTCCGAGTACACTTCTCACATCTTTAAAAATGTGATTTTGGCAACAATTTTCCTGTCTTATTGTTGTTGATAGATTTTTGATGAAATCGCCTCATTTCGAATAGTTTCATTCTTTTAGAAATATGGTTTTGGCAACAATTTTTCATCGTATTTCTTATGTCACTGTTTTTAAGAGATTGACATATTTCATTGTCATTTTTGTATATATATATAATACATATTTATTTATTTATTTATTTTTGTTATTTATTTATTTATTATTTTTTTTTGATAAAGTTGTTCTGCAGAGTAAAATTCTTCGCAGAATTTTATGTTTTTTTGAGTCGCTTTCATGTTTTTTTTTTTTTCCTTATTTCACTATTTGTAAGGTATTGAAAAGTTTTGCGAGATTTTTTTTTTCTTGAACGGAAAGTTGGTTAATTTTTTATTAGGATAGTTAGTATTTGTATTAAGGAATATAGTTTATTTCATTGTAATTTTTTTCTCTTGAAAATATAAGATAAAGTATCATTAATTATACTTTGCTTTTCAGGATTATTATTTTTTAAAATTCTTTTATGTTATTTATTGCTCATTTCACTGTTTTTAAGATACTGAAAATTTTGAGTAATTTTTTTTAGGAAACAAAGTTCTTAACCTCCTTTATACCATTTGAGTTCTTAAGATGTTGCAAAGGGAAGTTGGTTAATTTATTTATTAGGATAAATAATATTTGTATTAAGGGATATTGTTTTTTTCATTGTAATTTTGTTATACGTAATAACTTTTTTTTATGAATTTGTTCTGCAGACTAAAATTCTACGCAGTTTTTAAATTTAACTTTTGGTGTTCCGGTACATTTAAAAGCCAGACGAAGGCTGGCAGAGAAGCTGCTAGTTCATCAATAAATTAAACAATAATTTTTTCAACAAAGCCATTACCAACGCGGAAGTAAATTATTGAGACAATTTTAAGTACGAGCTCCTAGAAATTGATGTCAATTTAAGGCCCTGTGCAACCCACATTTATAGGAATCCCCCATAAATAATCTTAACTTCTTCCAGCCAATTTCAAAGTATCAAAGTAGGACATTTTCATTTAAACTGGCCTGAGCCACTTCTACACAATCTTCCTGAAATTCCTTGTCAAGGTATTCCTGCGAAGCACTCTATGTTATGTCTCCCCTAACCGGGGTTATTTGAAGTGCCTGTAATAGCGGGATATAATTTCTGCTGAAACAGGCATATCAAAAGTATCAAAGTAATTCATCAGAAATAGCTGAAACCATCGGTCATATCACCATTCAAAACTTTGCACATTGTGCAGTATAAAGGATAGACCGATATTACACACCCGAGACTTGGGGACGGACACATACCGACAATAAAGCCTTACCTAGGTGTCGAACCTACCTTTGGCTTTGGGTCACCAGTTAGCCTCCTCTAACCATTGCACCGTCCTGGGAGACATGATATCATTATCAATGTCTGAAAACCATAACCGTGTATTTTGTAAATATTGCTCATAACTTTGTTAATGTTAATCTTGCAAATTTATAATGGAATCATTTATGATCAAATCTAACGAAATCAATACCTAACACAGTAGAAAATTTGATCTGAACTTTGTTTGACACGTCCTCCACATAACGGCGATATGCAACTGAGTGAATGACTAAAATATCACGTTTTCAGATACCATCTTAAAATTTATTCTAAACTGTTTCTAAACAAGCACAGCTGAATAAGCAAAGTTAATCAATTTTGCCTTGAAATATGCTTTAAGTTACGCATTTTTAGTCAACAATGAATTGGAAATTAAAAAAAGCTGTTTTAATTGAAATCTTTAGAACTATTAAAACTCGTTTGGTCAATACGACATCCATTAAATATCGCTTATATTTTCTACAAAATTTCTTTTTATGTTAACTTTTCACTGTAATAAATTATCTGTGATTTTAATTCTTAGGGAATTTATAACATATCTATGCATATTGTCAGAGACATACAGTTTTGATATATATAAGTCCAAACTAAAAGATAATTAAAATTTAGCTTAAAAAACCATGAATCCTATGCTCAAAAAGGAGAAATAAAAATTATTCGACTTCCAATCGTAGTTGGGCACTTAAGCACCAATTTTGACTGTGGTTGTGGAGCGAAAATTGTATAGAAGGCTTGTTTAGTTGGTGAAATTCTGTACTTCAGTTCCTCGGAAGCCTTTCATATTCAGAGAAAATTGTCTTCATTAGTTTATGACAGGTACACAACGGAGCAAGGCTGGCACCTGTGCAGTCCCCCAAGGTCATGCTAGATATCGTCGAGCCTTGCTAACTGTGAAGTTCCGTCCAATTCTTTGGAGAACAGCATCACGAGGAGGTCCAAGGGTCTATTACTCTTCTTTCCCTATATTAATCACTCAAGAAGACTTTCGACTTGCTGTGTATTTGGAAAACCTTCATGCCGCATAGACACTATACACTTTACAAACATCCATGACTTATCCGGGATTCTAGTCCAGGCCTATCGGTACAGCAATCAGCGTCACTAACCACTATACCGACTGGGCGGTTGAAGTTTATGTTATTAATTCCAATTTATTTCTCACTGATACTTTCAAAATTCTAATAGCTTAGAATATAATGTTTAATTACAATTTCTTTCGAAAGATGGCACCGCGATGTTTTTGCATTGCTTTGCCCATTGATTTCTGCATAAAACGGTTATCGCTTCTCGCTCCTTTACAAAGTTTTTTTGCTGTTAAAGAAATGAAACGTAAGTCTGATTGCCCTCGAGATCAATGTAGCTTATTTAACAAATATCTACTATCTACAGATTCGAAATATTTGACTCTGAATAGTTTCTTACATTTTATGAAAAAAAATAAAAAACATTTTATCGTCTTTAAAAGTAATTTTACCTATCCTTAAATTAAGCACTAAATTAATTTTGCTTTAAGATTTTCCACTTTGCTTTTGTTGAGTGAATTTATAGTATTCTGCTTTGATTTCTTTCTAAACAGCAACATAACTGAGAAGAAATAAAAAATTCTTGATTAAGTCGTCTTTATGTCGTTTGTTTCCTATTTAGTATCATTTTCAGAAGTTTCAAGTTCAGAAGACCCTATTTTCTCGCTTTTTGTGCTTGGTGTAAATACAGAAGACTCGATCGTTAAATGTCTGAGAGAAATCAATTTTTTTTATTATCTATAATAAATAAGGTATTCTTTCCAAGCTCTAGCAATTCTTCATTTATATTTCTACTAAACTAGTATCACCTTTGTATGTGTTTCCGAATGATGTCTTGTGTTTTCGTGCTTTTCCCCATGTGTAAAGTGTATACGAGCCAGTTTCCCTTAGAAAGTCCTCCACAAAGGCATCCCTCCCCTTAGGCAGATAGCCCTAGTGTGCTTTGCCATAATTAAATACATCACCATACACCACCGAATGCTGTCTTATAATACGAAAAAAAACTTTTTTTCTTATTGTAACAGATATATTCAAATTCCAAAACACAACGAATTTTATCACTGCTTCTTGCATTTAATCGACGAGACATTTTTATATTAATTCAGAAGTCAAACAACAAAAATCAGCGTTATATTTTCAAAATTTTCACAGGACTAGTTTCGATGGTTTTACCGAACTACCATCCTCAGCTGCAAAACCACAAATGAACAAGATGGGAAATAATGATTAGATAAGATAAGAAAGCCTGGACAAGAATAAGCAAGTGGCGCCATCTGTTGGTGAAACCAGAACTAAAACATAATTTCTTTAAAGGCTGAAGGCAACGATGGATTGGAATTAGGATCGTTAACTAGAACAGAAAGATTTTTTTTGAATGTGAAATGCCTCTAGAAAATCCAGTTCTCCAATGGAAGATGTTTTTTGAATAATTTTTGCAGCAGAAAAATTGAAAGTGTGATTTTCGGACCAACAATGTTGAGCAACAGAAGACTTCTGTGTTTCCCTTTTTCTAACATATGCCTCATGTTCCTTGACGCGAAATTTTAAGGCTCTCCTAGTTTGGCCAATGCTAATTTTAAAATTATTTTGCGATAATGCTGTTGAATTGAATTTTATGATTTAAGTGCAATGAACATGATATTTAATAAATAAAGGTAACACACAAAACGTGAAAAAAAAACACCCCGTTGGGCGTAATATCAAATCTCAAAGCTTTCAGATTTTTCATTATTATTATTTTTTTATGGCGTACACTAGCCATTTTCAAGCTTTCGGCACTACTAAAGCCGGAAGCTGTGGTCATTTTACAATATTACGGAGGCACCTAATAGGCAGCCGCCATTACCTTCTATGAAGGGACAGACAATTTACATCCATGCCTCTTCCGAAATTTGAATCCCGGCCCTTTGGTACCGCAGTAGGCTCCTCTAACCACTGTATCGTCTGGGCGGCTCTTTCTGAGACTAGTTCTTGCTAAATCCAGTGAAGACGAAAGTTAGACAGGCCAAACAGCAGCTGAGCAATAAAATCGCTATACACTGGTAGTACGACTTGGACTAGGCTAACGGCCTGGCTGCATAGGTGTTTTCGTTCTGTCCCCCAATGTGCAGCATAGAATGAGCCAGTTTTCCTAAAAAAGAACTCTGTAAGCAAACCTTTCCCCTAGCAGATGGCCCTCGCGTGCTTTACCGTAATGAAACAAACGAAGTTAGATAAAGAATTGCCCCTGTAGGTAAGTTTGTTTTTTATGTACCCTGTAGGTAAGTTTGTTTTTTAGCTGTAGCGTAAGCCGATCAAGTGTTCAGCTATGAATTAGAACTTTAGTTAATAAATATTTGAAACTTAGCCACTGGGCAGAACAGGTTCTGTGTTACTTTTAGTATGACAAAACATCGTTTGAGTGTATGCTATAATATCAGTTTTTAGTGCAAGCCATCATAAGAGGCTAAAAAATTTTTATGTGGATTTTACTTTATCGCTTTGTATATGTTTACAGTGAAATACATAAAGTTGTTATGGGTGATAACTCGCTAATAGGTTAAGATAGCTCTACCTGTTAGCCTTTAATTTGTGTGTTCATTTAAGATTCACAACACAGAATTATAATATACGAATTATTCTGTTCTTTAAAAGAAAATATCGTTATATTATTATTGGCTATCTCATGTACGAGAGATACAGGCAGCCTTATGAGGCAGCCTAATCATAGTTTGTTAAAGAAAGTGTGCATATATCACATCAGCACTAATGATGACTAGTTGACTTTATAATTGCACCTTGGTGCTGACTGAGACCGTGTTCAATACAGTATCAACTGGATAGCTGACATACTTTTCGAGATATTTCTAAGTTCAGCCAACAGAAAGGATCTACAGATTTGATACTAATGATATGTAAGTACGCAACTGCCTGAAGGGTAAGATGCCTTTGAGGAGGACCTTTTAACGGAAACTGCCTCATATTCACATTACACATTAGGAAAAACATGGAAACTGTCTTGCAATCTTTAGAATTTGAATCCGGGTCGAACTCCCACTGCTCAGTTCTCTTACGGTCAGCAGCTGGTAAGGTCCGAAGGGTTTGGAAGACAACCCAGGCAGCATTATTCTTTATTATTATTATTATTATTTATTTTTGTTTTAATGGCGGGCCGAGCACTAGCCATTTTTAGGCTTTCGCCACTACTAAGGCCAGAAGTGCTAGTCATTTTATTATAAAGGCACCTAACAGGAGGCCACCGTTACCTCCTATGAGGGGGACAGACAATTTACTTCCATGCCCTTTCCGGGATTCGAACCCAGACCCTTTGGTATCGCAGTCTGCTCCCCTAAACATTATAACGTCTAGGTTGCAGCGGCAGTATTGTAAAAATAATACGCTTGGTTAATCTACAGCCCGATTAATCTGACCGTGGTTAATCGAGAGTGACCGTATTATGAAACGAAATTTTACTTTCGTAAATAATTTTACACGTTTATTAAGTTTTTAGCAATACTTTATGACATAAAAATATGTCTTTTTTTAAATAATTTTTTATTTTAAGTTCCTTTTCTAAATTAAACTCTCTAAAGTTTCATTTTTATAAAAAGTATGTTCGTTTTATGCTAATTCACCATTAGTTTGCTTCTAATAATCAGAAAAGAAGGATAAGCTTATTCTTTCTTGTTTTGCTGCATTTTTTCGCTGTACAAATTCCTTACATTTCTAATATGAGTAAAAAAGGGATGTTTCATCGTCATAGTTCCTTATATTAATCCTATTTCCTTTTATGAAAAAGGTATTAAACTTATTTAACGATAGCTTATTACATAAGTATCTCTTTCCTAATATGTTTTGATTGTAAAAGAAGAGTTTAGCTTTATTCTAACATTCTGCTGATTAAACAAATTCTTATCCTTACGTCTAAGTCTCTTTTTCCTTAAAGACGAAACGACTTTTGCTTTATTATTTTCTTAATTATGTAATTTAAATAAAACTATTTTTTCCTTCGTCACTCTTATTACATTTCTATCCCTGCTATTTTCTATACAAAAGAAGTAATCAATTTCTTTAATACCCATTCCTCATTCTAAACTCTAATTCTCTTCTTAATTTATTACCTTTTACACTTTTCTTTAAATTTCATCCTTCCGTAACGGAACAGCTTTATTCTTGTCTCATTATTTACAGCAGAAATTTTTACATTATTTAAAATTTTTTCAAGAGTGGAGGGGTTTGAGTGATGGAGCTTTACTCTCTTAAAATTCTGTTAGGCGATACAAAGTATTTGGAAAAGCTTACCTTTAATTAAAACGAGATTGTGTAAACAAATTTTTGCAAGACGCTTTTGTAGTTATGCTTTGGGCTATGTCTTTTTAATGTGCCTGCTTCCATTTGATTTCAATATATCTACTTTTCATCTTTGGCAAAGTAATTTGCTTCTTGATTCTATTTATTGAAAGCCTTGAATGTAAAAGTGTTCGCATTTTGAGTGTGCTAATGAACCTAAAGATCTAACTACAAACCTAATTTATTTAAGTGCATTAAATTTATTGTTATGTTAACTATAACATAAAAGCATTACGTATTATGTATAATAATTCATTTTATAGTACAGCCTATTCATATATATCGGGATACATTGGATTATTTCTATGAACTCTATTCACTGTTCTTTTCATGCCATAATCAACATTAAATCTCTTTCCAAGAAAGTCGCATTTTAGTTTAAAAAATAGCTAATAATTACTTGAAGCTAAATTTGAGCTGTCAAACTGCGTAAACCTATATTTCTATATAGTATTGACACGTTTCTAGTTTTAAACTTTTTTAGACAGATTCAGCCTTGCTGTTGTCTCGTTAACTTTTAACCTTCTATCATTCTAAATTACATTCTGCACACACGCAATATTTTTACCTCCTTGTATGAAGTAAAGGAAGTATTGTAATCACGAAGAATTCCGGGTACCATATTTGAACAAAAATATTCATTTTGACCACTATCGAATGCAATTTAACGATGTATTTGCGTGACATTTGTACGTAAGGGCAGAATAAAGAACTCTTTTTTTCGGAAACGAATTATAAAACTGAATTAATTGGATTCAGAACAGATTTTTTTGATGACATCTTTTGTACGTACATACGTACGTATGTATGTACTTCGCATAACTCAAAAATGAGAAGTCTCAGGAAGTTGAAATTTTGTATATAAGACTGCTATAACATGTAGCTCTGCACCTTCTATTTTGGTTGAAATCGGCCTCACCAAAAGTATATAAATATATATATATAAAGTAAGAAATTAAGAACCAAGTTTTCACAAAGACCAAAAACTGAAATTCATAAGTAATAAATTTTAAATAATCCTATAAATGCAAAAAAGAATTTAATAAATGTTTAAACCAAAAAACTTCAAACAATCAATACGCCAATTCAAAAAATCAATAAAATTTGAAGGAAAAAGAACATAATAAAAAGGAATTCAATCAACTTCAATACCACTTCGTCAGGAGGAGCAACATTTAAATCAATTAAAATCTCTCCTCCGCAAAAGTCCTTGCTTTTCTGTATTCAGAATTAGCCGATGAACCATTTAAACGTATTTTAATTATAATAATTGACCCGAAAGTTCTGGGGCCCTCCCCAAAACAAGGGAATAACAAATTAAATTCCAATTAAAATCTCGTAACTTAAATAAAGAGAACTCCATTCAAAGAATTGAAAACGTAAGTGAAATAATAAAATAGTACTTTAGTGAAAAATTCAAATCAAAATTTACCTTTAAACAAAGAGAACATTATCCAAAGAATTGAAAACGTAAGAGAAATTAAACAACTTTAGTAAAAAGACTTATTCTGAAAGGAATTGAAATCAATAAGTCTGTACTGATAAATTTTCAGCAGCTTAATTCAAATAGGCATGATTATATTATGTTTTCTAGAAAAATTGTTTTGTAATTATAAATATATATGTATATACCCACTCTGTCATCCGACTCAGTGATCTCAGTTTGTTTATTCTTGTATGTTGGTAAATTGTGCATTTTTTGCTTTATGTTATTCTTATCTTCCGGTTAAAGTTTCTATGCCTTTATTTAATCTGCAAGCAATAGTTGTAGATTATCACCAATTTAAAAGTTGTTTAAGTGCGACTAAGCCTAATTTGTTTCACCATAGCAACAATGTTTGTTTACGTTCAAAACTTAACAGGATAGCGAATTAAGTCTTTCTGCACCTTCAGTGTCTTTTTGCCAAGTGGTACCAAAAGGAAACTTTTAGTTTTGTGCACTGAAAAATCTGTCTTCTTTCTTGCCTGCTGGTCGAATTACTTGTTTCTGCGTAGAAACTGTAATTTTAACTATATTTTTTAAAAATATTTTTACTGTATTTAGTGTTTTATGTTTTTCTATATCTTTCACTTTTTAATGAAGATATTTTGAGGTTTTATGTATTTTTGCTTTACCGCGAAGTGAGAACTGAGTTCATTGAATGAGAAATATATCTCTAATGAAATTCGAAGAAATAAGTTTAAATGAAATGCAGGAAAAAATGCGTATAATTTAATATTCCGTACAAGGAAGTTATGTGCTGTACACATCAGATATTTATATATCAGTGCTACCAATGATCGACATTCTCTATGCTCATAGTGGAATACATCTACTAAATATATTAAGTAATGCTGTAGCACACATTATGGGGTTGAAAACATTATTTACGTAATTTTATTTCGGTAACTATTGATCTTTGTCACTTTCATTTGCAAAGTTTCTTTAAATAATATGCAAAGTTTTATAAAAACAGGATCGAGACTGTCAATGGCAAAAGCTTTCTAAAATTTATGTGCGAAAATCTCGAAAAAATTCAATAAAAGGTTTATCCTGTCTAAAAGTATGCGTGCTATATCTTGACTTAATTCAAGACTTTTCAGACAGTCATTACAGTGCTTCCTTTACTTCGCTTATACTTTCCATAATGTAAGAAATAAAAATAATTCTGGTAATTAATAATTTCGTATTGAGTATTATTTCGGAAATTCTGCTTGTAATTATGTGAACAATATTCCTCAATAGATGATGTATAGCTAGCTACCTTCTTTATTTTTGGTGATGAAGTTTATTAAATGTTATTCCGAAAAATATGCATGTAAATATGTGAATATTATTTGTTAATTAATATACAGCTACATTTTTACTTCCTTATGCGAAGTAAAGGAAGCACTGTAATCGCGAAAAATTTCGGGTATCGTATTTAAACGAAAATATTCACTTCAACTGCTCTCGAAACAATTTGAACAATGTTTTTCCGTGGCATCTGTATTTACGGACTTACTCTATGTATATTTATTTGTCATGTATTTCAGATGTGTGTGCTTAAACTGCATGTATTATTCACCATTAAGATGCCAATTCGTATGTCTACCAAGTATCGATTGTACACTTAAGACGCCGCTGTTTGGCCACGTGAACAAACTCGTTTTAATATCTCAATAAACTCCCGGGGCGGGCCTCTTGCGGCTCCAGGGAGTTGTTGCCTCTAGGTAGGGAAGGGCGTGGGACACATGCCTGTTTACCTCTGTTAACATCAGGCGTCCCCGTCCTCCGTCACCTGTCACCTGTATTTACGGATAGAACAAAGAACTGTTTTTGCCATAAAGGGTTGTTAAAATGGATTCAGAAAAGATTTTTTTCTTGACGTTTCTAAATACGAATGTCTCTATGTCGCATGACCAAAGAATGAGTAGCCGTAGAACAGCTATAACATGTCGTTTTGCATCTCCCTTTTTTCTTGCAATCGCCTGCACCAATCGTATATATATATTCCCATTCTGTTACCTTATAAGATATTCCTCCCGCCTTCTTAGCATGCTTTTGTAGTGCAGTGGTCAGCACGCTCTACGCTTATTCAAGTGGTCCGTGGTTCGAGTCCCGACGAGAGTATTGCTCATTTTTCATCTTTCCTGCTTTGAAATAACAATGGCGCCCGAAATAAAAAAAAAAAGTGGTGGATAATGATTCTCCACCACTAGGATTTGGCGACTGGTTTCCCTAATATTCAATCGCCCTAAAAGGAAGAGTATATAAGGTATTTCTTCCGCCTTAGTGTCTTCCACTTAGGTGTAGCGGTCAGCACGCTCGACGCGTATTCGAGAGGTCCATGTTTCGAGTCCCGGCTAGGGCATTGCTCATTTTTCATCTCTCCTGCTTCCAAAAAATACCTAATGTCTCTACGGTGGCGCCCGAACTTAAAAGGTGATGAATGACGATTCTTCAACATCACAATTTGGCAACTGGGTCTCCTAAATCTTCAGTCGCCCTTTAAAAGTGGGTTCTTAGCATACCTTCGTAGTGTAGTGGTCAACACGCTCGACGCGTATTCGAGAGGTCCGTGATTCGAGTCCCGGCGAGGGTATTGCTCATTTTTCACATCTCCTGCTTCGAAATAACCTAATGTCTCAACAACCTGACTCAGTGAGCTCAGTTTTTTATTCTTATATGTTGGTAAATTGCGCAATTTTTAAGTTATTGAATTAGGTGTTTTTTATGTTCCGGTTAACGTTTTTATGCCTTTAGTTAATGTGCATGTAATAGATGTAGAAGTATCAACAATTTAAAAGTTTAAATGTCGAGTTAAACCTAACGAACCGCCATTTGTTTACATTTGAAATTCAATGGAATGGTGAATTAATCGGTTTCTGCACCTTCAGTGTCTTTTTTCCGAGTGGGTCGAAACATTAACTTTCAGTTTTCTGCACCGAAAATTAAAGTTTTATCCTGAAAATTTTGCTTTCTTGTCCTGGCCAAATTGCTTGTTTTTGCGTAGAAATTCTTAATTTTAATTGTTAAAACAATTTTTTAACTGCTTCAATTGTATTTAGTGTTTTATGTTTCTCTGTATTTTACTTTTTTTAATGAAGTAATTTTTTGAGTTAATTAATTTTTTGAGTTTTTATGTATTTTTGCTTTGCCGCGAAGTGAGAACTGAATTCATTGAATGAGAAATATATGTCTAACGAAATTCGAGGAAATATGCTTAAATGAAATGCAGAAAAAATTTTGTGTAATTTAATAGGCCATACAAGGAAGTCATGTGGTGTCCACATCAGAATTGTTTTATTGGTGGAAAAGTTTACAGAATGTTAATCCACGAATTCTGTATTATTCGTCAATAGATATATAGCTGCTTCTTTACCTTTGGCTTCAAGGTTTTGAGGGTTATTCCGAGAAATTCACTTGTAAATATGCAATAGTATTCATCAATAAATGTATAGCTACTTCCTTTATTTTAGGTAGAATTATTGAATGGTATTCCCCGAATGTTGCATGTAAATAAGTAATTTTGTTA
This sequence comes from Stegodyphus dumicola, assembly GCF_044657685.1. Taxonomy (NCBI): domain Eukaryota; kingdom Metazoa; phylum Arthropoda; class Arachnida; order Araneae; family Eresidae; genus Stegodyphus; species Stegodyphus dumicola. Next base: position 241,385,081 of record NC_140768.1, on the reverse strand, counting down.
AGTAATTTGAACATAAGGAATGCTTTACTAATTACAATTTGGACCACGTAAAATAACGGATAATTAGTACTTTTATAGCAGAATAAGCATTTTTAAACATAAATTAATCCACAGTTTTCATAAAATTGTGCATCTGGATTGAAAAATATCTAGCTGGAAATATTTGACTAAAAAACAAATGTGCAACAATTTTGTTTTCGAACATACTGTATCAATATGTTTATTTATCTATCTCTCTAGGAATAAATAGATACAAAAATAAATATTAAGAAGCTTTTTACGTTGATCTCTATTTTCTATTTTTAAAGAACCATTAGTTGCTTGAGTTGAAGATTAATTAATTTAAATTCAAAGAAACTTTCCAGTAGTTAAATACTATTAATTTCAAATAAGAATTGCTTCATTAATGTTTTGCTCTTTATAATAAACTAGAAATTTCTGTTCAGTTACAAAGCATCGGCATAGCAGAATCTCTGATGTGTAAATAAGCAAAATTCTCGAAATTTATTTCAATCTGGCTTCAAATAGAAAAGAAAGAATAGCTGGAGAAAAGTTCTTTTTCGCTATGGGCGCACCTTTCTATAATCTACAAGGTTTAACAAGTTGAAACATTTTATGCTCTGGCAACTCACCTGAAGTGTCCGGGGCTTTTAGCAGCAAGATGTTTAAGAACTTCCTGTTCCAAAAGCATTTCCCCACCGGCTTGTTTGGCATAATGCCAAATGTCAATATGAGGAGAAAGCCGAGTAAAAAAAATACCCAATGTATTCCAATAAGTCATTTGGGAAAGTACGCTTTTAATGATTTGCATTTTTGACACGCCATCTTTATTAGACTGAACAGTTTAATATCATACGGGGTAAGAAAGACATCTTAAAGGCAGATCAGACAGCATTCGTATTTTGACATTTTTTTCTTTGATATGCATATTTAATCGATGGTTACGAATAGAATTAAGTCGATGAAATACATCTCTCTTTTCTAAAGGGGAAAAATACAAATAATTTGGAGCTATATTCGAAATATTTTATTTACATATACAATTAGTTAAAATTACCTAAAACACATTTTTCTACCAATGAGAGTTTGTAATAGTAAGGTACTTTCATGAGGCTAATCTGGAATTTAATAAATGGCTAAATTAAGATTTTTTTAAAAATTAGTTTCTTTTTAAGGCGTTATTGTATTCTTTTGGAATTAACAGCGGGTATGAAAATGAACACAGTTAGAACTATATCATCATAACGAACAAAATGGCACATTCTGGCTAACTTCAGCTCTATAACTGTTAGGTAATGGCTTGCTTATTTCCAATGAATAAATAATGATTGGATTTATTTTTCACCTTATGATTATGCAATGAAATGTGCAAAGGATAACCTGGTTCTTCGTTTAATTCATTAGAGCAAACATTCAAGGGCTATCTAAAGTGTGAGTTGATAAAAGAAACTGTCAAATGTGCTTGCTTGTTTAACTGCATACAGCAGACAACACGAGGGCTATCTAAAGCATAAGGTGATTAAAAAGACTGCTTGTGAAATGTTATCAATTGTATAAGTGAATAAAACTAAGCACACGGGGACTATATAATGTAAAAAGTGATAAGAGAGACTGCTTGTCAAAGGTTTTTGTTTGTTTAACTGAATAAACCAAAGTACTTGAGGGCTATCTAATATGTAAGGTGATAAGAGAGATTGCTTGCCGAAGGTGCGTATTTGTGTAATTGAATAAATAAAACCCACGTGGGCTATCTAAAATGTAAGGTAATAAGAGAAACTGCTTTTTGAAGGTAATTGTTTGTTTAATTGAATAACACAAAGCACATGGGGACTATCTGAAATGTGAAATGACTGTCCAAAGTTATGAAATGATGATTGTACATGAAATCGTGAAATAAAGTTGGCAGATTTTTTATAAAGATTGAACTCTTAAAAAAAATCTGTTTCATTTGTAGAAGTCGTTTACTTTTTGGATAATTCTCGAAGGTAGGATTTTGAAAATGACTGATATCGATAGCGGTTAGAAAAGCAAGTTCTATCAATGTTTCGCTTCCGGTATAAATTTATGTTCTTTAACGCAAAATTTAAGAATGATTTTTATTTGGATTGAAGAAATCATTTTCAGGGCACTGACACTCAAATAATCTTATTCTAGATTCAAGAAACAGAAAATAATTACATCTGTTACTATGATTCGTGCCACAGCCCCAAACAGATACTATTAATGACCATCGCGACATTTTAAAGAGTCTATTAGGTTTTCAGGAACGAAAAACGTGACATCAAATGTTGCAAGTATGCAAACCACGCATCTTCCGCTTGCTAAGTGAATGTATTAACCATTAATACACATAGTACAAGAGGACGTACTGGGAAATGCGGTAATTCTTTATTAGGTATAACTAGCAGCTATACTGCCAGCCCTCGTCCGGCTTTTAAATGTACCGAAAAATGCCTGAAGAGAACATTAAACGTTAAATTTAAAAACTGCGCAGGATTTTACTCCGCAGAACAGCTTCATTAAAAAAAAAAAAAAAGAAAAGAAAAATATAATTACATATAGCAAAATTTCTATGAAATAAGTAATATCCTTTCATACAAGTATTAATTATCCTAATAAATAAATTAACCAACTTCCTGTTACCTTCTCTCAACAAACGTCCAGTATCCAAGGGAACATTAAATTTAAAAACTGCACAGAATTATCGACCTCCTTTTTCCAAGTGGCAAAAGTGCTGATTTTCAACAATCATCACTGTTGATTGTTGAAATGCAGTTGTATGAAACACTATGCAATTAAATGAGAACTGTTGCCAAAACCACATTTCTAAAAGAATGAAACTATCCAAAATGATGCGATAAAATCGAAAAGATAAAATTAAAAAAAAAAAAAAAATCTTATTCGAATTTTGAAAAATTCGCTTCGAGGTGCACTTGCTATTGTCTAGATGCACCTATATACCAAATTTCGTAGCCCTGGGTCTATTAGCTTACGCGCAGCACGAACGAAAGACACTCGGACTCTTTCTGTTATTATATTGTTACGAATTTGGTATTTAAAAAGCTAACGTTAGTTCAATTATAAATTAAATGGTTTTATTTCTCGCGCAGTGCAGCGCGTGACGAATATTAAAAGAAAGCTAAACCGGAAAATTGAAAATACAAGAGCGCGTGCATTAAATAAATAAATATCTCTTTTTGATTTCGAGAAAGTACTGGAAAATTCTAGCGCGTGATTTTAAAATCTCATAAAAGGAGGAAAACATCTCAGTTCGTAGTAGTTGCTTAGTTTGTTGTTGTTTAGAAAACTGCTCTTGTTGATTGTAGTGAATTCGCGGATTAGCGTTCTTTAGCTGTTTTGAATTACGTTCTATTGGACATTTGAGTAGTTAAAAGATAACTACTGTGAGATATTGTAATACTGCATGATAATTTGAGAAAATTTAAGCATTTTTGTTGTGATAATAATAAATTTTTGTTCATTTTTCATCGGACTTGTGCATTCATTTCATAACGAACCCGTACGCACGCAACAATTTTTGGTGTCAGGAGTGGGGTTTGAATGCCAATAACAAGAGCGATGGAAGAGCGATTAAGGCAGTTAATATCAGCCTTTGCCTCATTTAAAGAAGAAATTAAAGAGGAAATGAAATTGGGCCAGGAATCCGTTAAGGACGAAATGAAAGCCGTTCAAGCTGGTCAAGAAAAGATTGAAGCATGTCAAGAAGAAATGAAAAGAGAAATTACCTGCATAATAGAAAATAAATTTGAAGCTATGGAAGGCAGAATTCACACAGTTGAAAATAAAGTTGGACAAATTGAAGAAAAAGTTTCTTTCGTAAAAGATAAAATTGAAGAAAGAGTTTCTTCGGTGAAAGAAGAAATAGAAAAAAGAGTTTCTTCTGTAAAAGAACATATAGAAGGGAGAGTTTCGGCTGTGGAGGAACGAATTGAAGGAACAGTTTGTGCCGTCCAACACCAAATCGAACAACAAATTGATGAGAGAGTTTCTGCAGTTGCCAAAGAAATGGAAACTTTAAAGAAATTCGTAGCGACGGCAGGGAACAAGAGTGATGATTTTAAATTCTTACCGATGCCTGTTCGTCCATCTCTGAAGCTATCCACATATGATGGGAAGACATCCTGGCAAGTGTACAAGACCCAGTTTTCTATCGTTGCGGATGCGAATGGATGGGATTCCCAAGCTAAGGCCCGTCATCTCGCCGCTTCTTTAAGAGCCGACGCAGCGGATATCCTTCAGACTCTTCCCGAAAGCAAAAGGTTAGATTTCGAAGCTCTGTCCGGCGCCTTGGAGCTGCGCTTTGGGGAGAAGTGTTTAAAAGACTACAGCAGGCTCCAATTAAAATCTCGTCAACAGAAGCCTACCGAAACACTTCAGGAGCTCGCCACGGATGTTGAAAGGCTGTCCCATCTCGCCTTTTCGGAATGTCCGAAAGAAACAAGGGAAATCCTGTCCTTGCAATACTTTATCGACGGCATCCGGGATACTGAAATACAGAAAGCTCTACGAATGGCGGATGTAAAAGATTTAAAAAACGCTCTAGTGTACGCCATGAAATTCGAGGCAGCCCAGCAAGCCACTCGTGGAGACCGCCACCCAGTCAGAGCTGCTCAAGTCCAGGAGCCAGGGGATGAAGTCACCGCTCGTCTAGACGATTTAACTAGACAACTGAACGTCTTGAGACGGAATATTGGTGAGAAGAAACCGACCGTTAAAAGCTGGAACTGCGGTGCTGAAGGACACATACGACGAAACTGCGGAATACCCCAGGGTACGGATGTTAAGACCGCTGCTAACAAGCAGCAGAGAAACTAATTAGTGGCCATCTCGCGGGACGGAGGTTGCCAGATAATGAAAAGCCCCAGTTTAAAGCGCTTCAGATTTCGGCAGTGAGAGGCGGCAGTAATGGACTTTTCATAATAGGACATATTAATGGAGTTCCCTGCAATATGACGATAGACATAGGAGCCAACGTTACCATCATCCGAAAAGATTTGGCTCAACAACTGGAAAGCAAACTTATCTGGACGCCACCCTGCGTTACCCTACAGGCTGTGTCCGGTGAGAAGATCGACATCAATGGAAAAGTAAATGTTAACATCACGTTTGGAAGTGCCACTTACCATCACACAGCATATGTAGCAGAGATCACTGATTCTTGCATACTCGGATTGGACTTTCTAAGGAAATACAATTTTTCCTTGGACTTTAAAAATAACGAATTGCATTCTGCGTCTGAGGACATAACGTTATTTGGAATTAATAATGAAGAAGTTAAATCTGTCCACAGAATCATAGCACAAGACAATATCACAGTACCGGCAAGAACAGAAATTTTACTCCCTGGATCTATAGCCGAAAACAGAGATTTCCGCTACGGCATCATAGAATATCCCAATAACTGTAATAGCTCGAAAGGAGTACTAGTAGCCTCAACACTCGTCGACCTATCGAGAATGGTTATCCCGGTGAGAGTTTCCAATGTAACTGAGAAGGCGAAAGTTATTAAGAAAGGCGACGTGGTTGCAGCATGTACTCCAGTAACCAGCGTTGAAAGAAAGAGCAATATCCCAGAATCCGTGTCCTCATCAGAGAGCATTACATCGGAGTTATTGCAGAATGCGCAATTGAACGATGAAGAGAAGAATGCTGCCGATCGCGTCATTAAAGATCTTCAAGTTGTTTTCTCCCGCTCGTCTTCTGACGTGGGTCGAACTAGTTTGACACAACATAGAATAGATACCGGCGATAATCCCCCGATCAAGCAACATCCAAGACGTCTACCGTTTGCTAAACAGGAAGAGGTGCGAACACTGTTAAAAGATATGGAAGAAGGCGATGTCATCGAGCCTTCAGCGGGTCCATGGGCATCTCCCATCGTTCTCGTCAGAAAGAAAGACGGCTCAACAAGATTTTGCGTTGACTATAGACGGTTGAATAAGGTTACGAAGAAAGACAGTTACCCTCTTCCTAGAATTGATGACATCCTAGACACTCTTTCTGGAAGCAAGTGGTTCTCAACACTTGATTTAAAGAGTGGGTATTGGCAGGTAGAAATCCATCCTGATCTATCCGAGAAAAGACGGTATTTACTACGGGACAAGGACTTTGGCATTTCAAAGTGATGCCGTTTGGACTGTGTAATGCGCCGGCAACATTCGAACGTCTTATGGAGACTGTTTTGAAAGGCCTTTCCTACGAAGCCTGCCTGATATACCTGGACGACATCATCATCGTCGGAAAGAGTTTTGAAGAACATTTAAAAAATCTTAGGAAGGTGCTTCAGAAATTGAAAGAAGCCAATCTGAAGCTGAGTCCCGCTAAATGCAAATTGTTCCGAAAGGAAGTGACTTACCTGGGACATGTCATCTCCGCAGAAGGTGTACGCACGGATCCTGAAAAGGTATCAGCGGTTAAATCTTGGAAACGTCCCGAAAATGTCCATCAGCTGAGAAGCTTCCTAGGGCTTTGCACTTACTATAGGAGATTCGTGAAGGACTTTTCTTCCATCGCAAGACCCCTTCACAAGCTGACAGAGAGCAAGCAAACGTTCTTGGGGACAAAAGAATGCGAGGATGCATTTAACAACTTATAGGAAGCTTTAACATCTGCTCCAATCCTGACCTATCCTCAGCTCGACAGACCATTTATTCTCGACACGGACGCGAGCAATGAAAGTGTCGGTTCGGTTTTGTCCCAAGAAATAGACGGCCAAGAACCTGTAGTAGCGTACTGGAGCAAATGCCTGTCTAAACCGGAGAGGAATTACTGTGTCACCAGGAAAGAGTTGCTCGCCATAGTCAAAGCTGTAGAACATTTCCATCATTATCTATACGGCAGGAAATTCCTCCTCCGCACGGACCATGCCTCATTGGCCTGGCTTTTAAATTTCAAGAATCCTGAGGGTCAAATAGCCAGGTGGATACAGAGACTCCAAGAATATGACATTACTATCCGTCATCGTAAGGGATCATCACACGGGAACGCCGACGCTCTGTCTAGACGACCTTGCCCAGAAAGCTGCCGATATTGTTCCAGGGTGGAAGCGAAATACGAGCTGCTGACTCGGGTTGCAAGACAAATTACAACATCATCATCGGCTGATCGAGACCCGTGGAGTGATGATGAAGTCAGGAAAGACCAGTTGGAAGACCGCGACATTAAACCCATAATTGATTTAATGGAGTCATCAAACAGAAAACCTACTTGGCAGGACATTTCTATCTGTAGTCCTACCACAAAACAATACTGGGCACTCTGGGATTCACTTCACATTCGAAACGGCGTCTTATACCGGAAATTCGAATCGGATGATGGGAAAACGTTCCGATGGCAACTTATACTTCCAAGATCCCGGATTCCTGATGTCCTTAAAGAACTACATAACAGCCATACAGGAGGTCACTTTGGAATTATGAAGACCTTACAGAGAGTTCGTGAGCGCTTTTACTGGAATAATGCAAAGGATGACGTGCAAAAGTGGTGCCGGTCTTGCGATGCCTGTGCAGATCGTAAAGGACCGAGAAAACACAGCCGAGGCAAGCTGCAACGTTACAACGTAGGGGCGCCTTTTGAACGTATCGCCTTTGACATCCTGGGACCTCTGCCGCGAACAACTGCTGATGGCAACAAATACATACTCGTTGCCATTGATTACTTCACCAAGTGGCTTGAAGCTTATCTTATTACTGATCAAGATGCTGTCACAGTAGCTGAGGTAATGATACAGCACTGGATTTCCAGGTTCGGAGTGCCTCTTCAGTTACATTCCGATCAGGGAAGGAATTTTGCCTCGGCAGTAATCAAAGAACTATGCAAACTACTCGGCATTGACAAAACTCAAACTATGCCATTGCATCCCCAGTCGGAAGGCATGGTAGAGAGGTTCAATCGAACCATCCTTCATAACCTCTCATTAGTGGTTTCCAGAAACCAACAGGACTGGGTCAAGAAATTACCACTCTTTTTACTGGCTTACCGCAGTGCTGTCCATGAGACTACCGGCTATTCTCCATCACAGATGCTCTTCGGTCGTGACCTTCGTCTGCCTTATGATCTATTGTTTGGCCGCCCTCCGGATGCTTCTTCATCGTCTGAGGAATATATTCAAGATGTCCAGGCTCGGTTTGAAGTGATGCACAACTTTGCACGAGAGCGAGTCAACTTGGCGACGGAGAAGATGAAGACCCGATACGACATAAGAGCTACTGAACATCAATTCCACGAAGGAGACAAGGTGTGGTTGCGGAATCCGACTCGACGGAAAGGACTTTGTCCGAAATTACAGTCACCTTGGAATGGTCCGTTCACGGTCCTAAACAGACTGAATGACGTCGTGGTTCGGATCCGTAAGTCTTCGAACTCTAAACCTAAAGTCGTTCATTACGACAGGTTAGCTCATTACTATGGCCATAGTGCATAATGTAAATAATTGTAAATAGTATAAGACCATGGTCCTTTTGGTTCTTAAATGTGTATTTGATTTGATTTGTATTTAGTATTTGATATGCATTTAGCATTTGATTTGTTTAAGTTAGTTATTGCATTTATCGTTCATGTTGTTTGATATTGTAATGTAATGTTTATGCCTCAGTTGCATTTATGCCACAGTTGTAAGTTTAGCTTCCTGTCCAGAGATTGTACTGCCCGGGACGTGCAGTCCTTGGGAAGGGGGCAGTGTTACGAATTTGGTATTTAAAAAGCTAATGTTAGTTCAATTATAAATTAAATGGTTTTATTTCTCGCGCAGTGCAGCGCGTGACGAATATTAAAAGAAAGCTAAGCCGGAATGAAAATACAAGAGCGCGTGCATTAAATAAATAAATATCTCTTTTTGATTTCGAGAAAGTACTGGAAAATTCTAGCGCGTGATTTTAAAATCTTATAAAAGGAGAAAAACATTTCAGTTCGTAGTAGTTGCTTAGTTTGTTGTTGTTTAGAAAACTGCTCTTGTTGATTGTAGTGAATTCGCGGATTAGCGTTCTTTAGCTGTTTTGAATTACGTTCTATTGAACATTTGAGTAGTGAAAAGATAACTACTGTGAGATATTGTAATACTGCATGATAATTTGAGAAAATTTAAGCATTTTTGTTGCGATAATAATACATTTTTGTTCAGTTTTCATCGGACTTGTGCATTCATTTCATAAAGAACCCGTACGCACAATATGTAGAGATGTAGTGCATTTGTTAAAACATATAACAAACGAAGAGTCTTTAAATGTTTATAGGGCAATTTACACATTTTTAATTAGGAAAGAAAGTTTTTCTGTCTTTTAATAGTTGAGCGTCTCCGTTTGTAGAACTATCAGGATTTTCGAAACTGGATACGTGAGAAATCAACTATGCCCTTACAGGGATTCGAACTCTGGATTTCTGATTTGCTAACCGAATATATCACCAATTATACCACAAAAACACGCAAAAAGAAAGGCGAAAATTCCTGATGAGTTGTCTATGTTACTTTACTGGTCGGCATTCTGGATAAGTATGTACAGTAAAACAAGACAAGAATTATTGATAAGAAATACATTCCTTACGAATTCAGGATTTATTCAAAGACCTGGCACATTTTGATTATTCCTTTCTTTCGCCATTCTTTATATTGTTGCTAGAAATAAATTGAGTAAAATTGGAATTAAAATTGAGCGTCTAGTGAATCTAGACCGTTCAAGACGATGTAAGAAATGTTTAGCGCTGTTTGTTTAGTAAACAACAACAACAAATATATACATATATAAATAAATTGGAAAATAAAATACGGCTAGAAAGAATTCGAACGTGAATCGCTAAGTAAAATTTACAATAACTCACAAATTTATCAGGTTTCTTATAAATGTGGAAGATTTTAAGGAATCATTGTAAATGTAAGGTTCATTGTAAATATAAATATTTTAAATATGAAAATATTTTGAAAAACTTTAAGAGGCTAAAATTAAAGAATGTTCGAGAGGAGTAAAAGATTGACGATGCAAAGTTTTTTTTATTTCCGACATTAATTCAGTTACAAATATATATTCCTAATTCCAGATATTCAAAGATTAACTTTCTTAGTGCAAGATGCAGACAGAATCTTGGTTCACGTTTCAATTCATAGTGTTTACTTTCGATTAATGTGTTCAGGAACTGAAATGAAAACCTGTCCATTAAAATATATTGTGTCACGTTTGTGAATATAATGAATGGAAGATGAGCTAATTTTCCAATTATTATGCTCTTTCCGTATCATCAGAATGCTAAAATTGTTGTGAATGTCTAAAGAGCGAAAAATCAAATTGTTTAGAAATGTGATTAAATTATTAATAGAATTGATTATATTAATAGATTTAAATCTCACATTATTCTTTCACAACAGAATTACAAAATCATTGTATAACGAAAGACATTCATTGATGACTGAAAATAAAATTCTTGTTTTTATTATTTGATTCACGCTGCATATTCTGTCACTATTAAGCCTAACTTGTTAAAGTCAGATGTACTGGGGCAGGCTAAGAAGTTTTTAAATGAAGCATGATTTCTTATCTCTTTGAAGGATGAAGAAGGCCTAAGAGTTATAAACTTTTTACTGGTGTTTATATAATCAGCATTTGGGCGTGTGTAATTCTATGAATATTTAAAATTAACCAAAACAGCAAACTTATTTTGGCATATATTCTTAATAAAACTTTATCGACTACCAGGCAATAAGACACAGGTCCCTCTGCTTCAAGAGTAAAAAAAAATCTCGCAGTGATGGAAGTATCAACATTCATTTTACATTAACATGTGTTTCTTCCAGTTTGATCTCGAAAATTAACTTGCGTAATAATTTATGGTGTTATGAACGATCTACTGATCCTGAAATGAAATTTAAAATAATGAAACCTACAAATAAATTCGGAGTAAGTAATAAATGATTTCATATGTAAGAAAAATTTAAAAACAAATCAGCTTCATAATCTTCATTTAAATAAAATATAAAGAATGGGAAAATGAAATTATATTCCTTTTAGCCTCTTAAAGTCAGAAAATACGTATTTGGCATACAGTAAAATAGCAGCCCGATTATCTGAAATTTGCTGTAAAATTAAAGCACTCTGTGAGCTTCTTAAACCCACACCTACCAGCGGCTGAGTGGTGAAGTGGCTGAACACTGGTAGTTCGATCCAGGGTTCGAGTCTTGGCGAACGGGCTGGCTGTATGGTCTTTATAAGGGCTTTCCTCCATGTGTAACTTATATACGAGCCGGGTTCTCTTAGAGCGTCCTCCACGAAGACATCTCTTTCCTTAGGCAGATAGCTGCCGTATGCTTTGCTGTTATCAACTAAACCAAACCTTAACAAACTCACTCGTAGCATGTAAAATTAGACGAAATTCGTCTTTAGATTGGGAGTAAGTTTACAATACATCTTTATACAAGTTTAAAAGGTTCTTCTTTTTCTGCAAGCAGAAAAAAAAAAAAAAAAAAAAAAAAAAAAAAAAAAAAAAAAAAACGTTTAGATCTTTTGAGCAGAAGTTTAGATATACAAGGCAAAATGTTTAAATATTTTGTGCAAAATTGTATTGGAAATAAAACTACTAATTTGAGAAATTTTGAAAAATAAGAAAAGCCTAATAAAAAGTCTTAATTCATTTGCTTCTGTTTTTTTCAAAAAACGGCAGTACAGTCGTTACTTCCTTTTATTTACTTATTTATTTTTATTGATATATTTTAGTGTTGTATTTCTGTCTAAATTGCTAAAAACGCGTAAAGTTTACTCCTTGAAGAAAATGGAACCATGCCAGATTTACTCGAAATACATTTTTCTATCAAACTAAAGTCAGGAGTACAATTTTGTTCATTCTAAATTTCAAAGTGATTTTTTTCCTTTCATACATCGAATAGTACATATCAAAGAACTGTAAATTTTTCTAATCTAAAATTTTAATTTAAAGAAAGTAAAGTGATAGGTATTAGTCTCAATTATGCCTTCAGCATTAAGATGCATACCAAATTAAATCAAAGAAAATAATTTACCCATCAATTATCATGATTTTTTTCAGATTATCTTAGGTATTTGGAAAAAAGATGGATTTGATTAAAGCAGACTCAACATCTCAAAGCATCTTATGAGACTTGTAGATGCTTGTGAAAATTAGAGTATTATTGGAATTCATTTTTTATTTCTTGCTTATTTTCTTTTTTGTACCGAAATTTTTCATAAAATTTAAGATATGTCGCGTATAAATGGAAGTTTATGAATAATTGTTTCTTAATTATGAAATGTAAAAGGTGCGAATGCATTACTGTCAAGTTTTATTCTTATTGTTATTCAAAATAAAAGAAAATAAATTACGAAAAGATGATTAGAAAGAAAGACATAATATATTAGAATAAATTATTCGAAACTATAGGTGGATAATAAGAGATAGAAATTCTTCTGTGTTTCATCTTAAAAATATAGTATAAAAATCTTCATCAATTTCAAATTAATTTTTTTGCAGGTTATTGAAAGAAAATAATTAAACAACATTATTAGTTGAAGGTTTGCGCTGAAGTATTAATTCAAAATATAAAACATCAAATCTTGGATATTGAAATTAGTTTTGAAAAGATCTGAATTTGAATTAAAAAGGAAATTTTAATGTATTTAGTGGAAAACTGGAATTTTAATTGAGTTTGGAAGATAAGAAAACTCATCAGTTCTTTTCGCACTAAACTAAATTTTGAATTAAATAAATGAAACAAACTAGTTTCAAAAATGTTAAATAATTAAAATAAACAAAAATTATTAAAATGTTACTTAAAATAATTAAATTAATTTACAATAATAAATTCAACTGTAATTTTTCTTCAGTTTGTTATTAATTAGTTTATATAAACTAATTTAATAATTTAAATACATCAGTTTTTTAATTAATTTTTTAATCATTAGTGATTGATGAATTTTAAGTAAGTAAATTTTACCATAACGAATGATATCACATTACAGAGATCATCGAACTGGCTTTTGTTTTAGACCATATCTTATAAAAGTGAGCATCTGCGATAAAACTTTGCAAGCTAAAACTGCGTAAAATAAAATTCTAAAAATAATTTATTATAGTTTTCCAAATTTCTTATTGAATTTGTTTATTCTGTTTTTATCCTAAAATAGTTACATGCTTATAATAAATCTCTCTTAACTGCGCCATTTCAAAATGAATCCTTGCCACATGATTCTTATGTAACATTAATGACGCGAGCACTTCCACAACTCTTCAGCTAATAATAATGTTAAAATTTGTAAATTAAAACCTAAATTAACGAATAGTAATAAAAAATTAGAATTTTAACCAAAAATATTATTATTTGTAGCAGAGCATTCACATTTTTTCTGCGCTTCTCTGTCATACCAGCTTGCTTTCACCACTTTTCTTCTGCTTCATGTTATACAGACGTGAAAAAAGTGCAAATTTAGTTAGTTATTGAAGAACACAGTTCCGATCTGTTTATACGAAGCTTGTTTTAGGAAGAATAAAAAAGTGTTAAACCGGGCCACAGTTGCTGCTGCATCTTTATGCACAACTCTGTTGTCGTGCATCAACGTTATCATCAATAGTATTTTTGCATTTCATCTATATCTTACAAAATATTAACGAAATGAAACATCAGGGCACTATAATCTACAACAAAAACAGTGGGTTAAAATTTTTTAATGAGATCAGAATATCTCTTATAAATTAAGGTTGTATTTAATAATACTGTATCAAATGTCTGGTTTTAAAATAGAGACGGAAGAAAAGTGAGTTTGAAAAGAGAATTGTGTAATATTTCTTAGTAATGAATTAAGAGATAATATTTCATACAATTAAATTACAAAAACTATTTCTTTATAAAGGAATAAATAATCAGCAATATGGGAAGCCGATTACGGATCTCTGATATTCATCTTGAATCAGCCGATTCATGGAATTTCTGATTTTTTCATTGTGTAGGATATATGGAAGATACTGATTGCTCGCGTTAAGCTTCTGCGCAAGGGCGAAAAAAACCTGATCCATTTGCAGAAAAAAAAAGGTAGTCTGTTTTGCAGAGAAATGTTGGCATATTTCATGTTCAAGATCTTGTACTTTCTCGTTTATTAAATACAATGTGGCAAACAAGCAACCAAAGAGCACACACACACATATATATATATATACACATACACACACACAAAAAGAAAATAAAAATGTCTTTAGTAAATATTTGAAAGAAAAAAACATGTCAGTTGAAAAAAGGGAGGATGGATCTTTCTTCCCTAAAATGGGGATCGAGAACTTTCCTGGCACGCTTTTAACAAGAAATTTGCAATCAATCGGTGGACAGTAACTTAAACAGGTGGACAGTAAACTTAAAAATCCTCTATACAGGCATCCTTTCTGTTAAGCACATGAGTCCTTGCCTAAGCATATTTACCAACCATTCAAACTAACCATGCTCCAATCCTTTTAAATAATCATCTGAAAGTTTGACTAATTTTATTTATCTTTGCATAATCAGACATGTTCACGCTTTTTGCTTTCTTGAAAGCAAAGAAATTGTGTGCTGTGATTTCGTCTCTTTAATATGGTCTATTTATCATTTTACAACTTTTAATATGGTCTATTTATCATTTGGCACAGTCTGGCAAATACTTAAACAGCATTGCATTAGTAAATGAGAAAATCCTGCACCCATCTTACATTGCAGTGCTATATATATGTATACATCTTGAATTTATTTTAAGACTGAGGATTGTTTTTGTAAATTATGTATAGAAATATATATATACTGTGAAATATTATTTAAGATGATAATTATTTCAATGCTAAAAAATATCGCCTGCTCTTTCAGTGTTATAAAACTTCAAATAAAAATGTGAACTCATCATCAGTACTATTTTTCATTCTTTATTAGACAGTGGGAGACTATAAAAAGAGGTTTCGAAGCTAATTACAAATGACTTATGTTTTATACTGTATTTCTCCAGAAATATAAAATATTTCCCGTAACATATTTGATTTCTGGAAATGCCTTATTAACTTGTGCTAAATTTCTGGTCTATCATTAAATTTAGAAAAATGGATTTAGAAATTTTCCAATTAAAAAAATTCTATGAATCTGCATTTAAAAAAATCCTATACTTCCGAATTCCTTTGCTACTCCGAATCACAACAGACTGCAATGAAAAGTGAAACGACGTAAAATGGGTTTTCGAGACTAAAAGCCCTTTTGGGATAACATATAAATGAACGCAGGTTGTTCTTCATATTCACAATTGAAATTCAGTTCAAAGATTTTAAATTTATCAGATTAAGTAATCATTGAAAGCAGTTAAGTTTCGAGCCAAAACTCTTCGCTAGGTATTCTTAAACGCCAGAGTTAATTTACTCACGACGTCTTGGCTATTCAGTGGTATGCACTTTTTGATTAGGCTAACATACATAGTGCGCGTACAACATTTTATAAACAAGTTTGTAGAAAATCTTAGGTTGAAGAAAACAACATTATTAATTCTTAGCCTTCAATACACACTTGAATCCCGATATTTTAATACAAGGTATCCACAAATTTCATTGCATCTTGTCTTTGTGCATTTGAACGTCCGCTGTAGCCTTATAAAGTAACATTAAATTAGTAGGAAATTGGACAAAACCAAAACGTTCGTTTCTTACATCCGGGAGTTCGTTATAAGCTGAGCTCGCTTTAGCGGGTTTTGACTGTATAGTCATTATAAGTTGACACGCTCATACAATTGCTGTACAACTTTTGAAAAATTCATCTTCTATTTAAGCCCTTTTCACGGTTTTATAAGTCTTTTCACTGTTCTGATATTTGAGGTGAAACTCAACTTAGGTTCGGGTTTGATCGAGAGAAAGACAACATTGTTTTCCATGCGCTAAGGGAAGTAGTCTGCAGACCCAAACTAATAGGAGGAGAGGTTTGGTTTGTTTGGTTTTTTTTATTATGACAAAGCATTCGAGGGAGATTTGCCTAAGGGAGGAAAAATCACGAAAACTCCCATGCAACCAGACCATTCGTCGGAATTCGCACTCCGGAGCGAAGTAGCAGAAAAGACCGAAACCTTTGCAGTTGGGGTGCTGGTGGGCAAGGTCGGAAGGGAAGAGAACTGCAGCATATTTCTTTGGTAGAAACTGCTTGACGACAACGGAATTCTGTGAAGACTCATTTACGAGTTTTACAACGAAACCTGATATTTCATTAAAAATTTTGAAACCTAAAGCTCTGAATTATCTTTAAAAACTCTCCATTCCGTCTGTATAAAATATGGAGGGCATTGTATGCTTTTCAGGATTCTTGTGAATTATCCCTTTCCAATCCAAAATATGTCTTCAGCATGATATTCATTCGAGATTTTTAAAAATGGAGTTTTTGTGATTGTGGTGTACCTTCTCCAAGCAGATGATGAACTTTTTCTCCAAACAAAACTAGATTTTTATCTCCAGTCGCAAGTTGTTTAAAGAAATCAGGATGATTGTATGCTATTTGAGTCAAGTCATGACAGGCAGAAAACTGATCTTTTTTTCTCCTTTTTTCTCCTTTTCTCGAAATTGCAAAGCGCGAACAGTCCTGAGTTCAACATCAGTTTTTTCGTGTCCTTTACGAAATATCCGTACTGGCTAACAAAACCAGAGAATTTTAATGCTTGAACCTCGTATGCTTTACACAGCATTTCGTATGTATCCACTGCTGTTTTTTCCACTTTACAGCAAGACATTCTTTCTATTAGTTGCTGAGCTTCCGAATCCGTAACAGCATACCCTTAAGAAATTGATTAACTGCTTAAAAATTCTGTCAGTAAAATGAAAACAGAATACAACTTAGGAAAACCAAGTTAAAATGTCGGAGTAATGCATTATCGTTTGTGACATTTTATGGAACTTATTAAAAACTCTGTTATTTGCTCTGAATTCTGCAGACGCAATATATACACAAAGGGGAATGATAATTAGGTATTTAGAGACATGGCATCCACACTTCATTAGGAATCTATCATAAAAGTTGTGACGTTTTGCCTGTACCACTGGATTTTTAAAATATGATAAATTCCTCTTCAGTGGCATGCATCTTGGGACAGAATAATGCATTATATCCTTCCACCGGGATTTGTAGCATTTCTCACTTTTAGTGGCCAGGGAGCAATTATTATATTCTTATCTCTGGTTTGGAATTTATTGCATTTCTTTAAAACACAGATATCAGAAACTCCTTAACATTTTGCATGTCTTCGTGTACAAAGTGAAGGTTTATGCCATTGCTATGTATGAATACGTATTTTAAAAAGCATAAAATGTTTGGGAATTTAAGCGTTTGAAAGAAACAAATGCTTGTTACAATTTATGACCGAAACATTCGATGCAAATTCGTACAGTGAGGAATTTTAATATCGTTTTCGTCTTTTTTATAAGAAAACGTCTTGTTTCATCTTTCGAAGTTTATAATGTATTTAAAAATTAAGCAAAAATGCAGCCTGAGCTTGGCCCAGATTTTGAAGAAATGTAATGATTTCAATAAAATTAATAGGATAAAAGTTTGAAAATTAAAAAAAAAAATTTGAATAAAAATTTGCGGTTTATTCAAAATCTGCTCCTATTTCAATGTTGCTTTTCCCATACTTACATTCCTTAAAAATGGGCTCTCTATCATTTAATAGATTCTCATGTATTTCTGTATTTTATACTTTTTCACATTGTCGTTATTTTTTTTAATTAGATTATTTTATCCTTGACTAAATTATCCGAGAATTAATCTAACTAAACTATCTTTGAATTTTCCATTTATACCTTCATTTTCTTTCCATTGCCATTGCAAAGTTTTTTGAGAAACATGAACTATACAAATTTAGGCATCTGTTTTGGTGCGTTCGAAAAATGATGAGAGCGTGTTTCTTTTCATTAAGAGAGTAACTGTAATACATAGATTACGTTACGCGTAGCACATTTTTTCTAGTATTAATGTTTTTGGTTTGATTCATTTGACTAGGCAAAGTGTTCAAGAGCTATTTGCCTAAGGGAAGGGATGCCTTCATGGAGGAATAATTTTGAAGGTAAACTAGTCGTATTCATTTTGGTACTTGTGTATAGCTGATACTGGTCATGCATCACTAAAAATATTCCTCTATGACTAATTTATTTGAATGCTCGACAGTTCCAAAAGCCAGGTTCTTCTGACAATTTTTATAACTACTACTTCAATGTCTACTTCAGAACAATTAGAGCAAGCTGTTATTTACGTGACGTCATTTATTAATAATCCTTTTTCCGTGGAAAGTTCTCAAAAGAACGTTTGTTTGGCTCGGTTTAATTTTTTGCCACATTTTGCGTCGTGCATTTATTAGATTTGCCAAAACAATGAAGCAATCCATTATTTCCACGTTAATAGCATTTTGTCAAAGAATGCTATTGTTCCAATTCTCATGCATTCAAATTATGCATGATGGAAGATATATGATGGAAATGTAATTTCAACAGCAGATAAAAAAGTGTTAGAATAAAAATTGGGAATGGGTTTATGAAAAGTCACCTTCTTATTTAGCATAGTTTGCTGCGGAAAATAACAGTCCGATATGATTTTGAACGCGAATGCCCAACAAAAGAACCTGTTTCATGGATTTATAGATATCGAAAATACTTTCTTCATCAAAAGACGGTAATTGATTATTGGCGGTGTGTCGGGGAGCTCCGCCTAATACAGAAGTACTTTCTTTTTTTATCCTAATGTTCCGGTTCGATCTTTCTATCTACTTCGAGAAGTGTTAAAATCCCTTTCTCGACATGGCATTAGAGATAATCATTACAGCTTTATTCTTCGCGTTAGGAAACTGAAAAAAAAAAAACTATTGTACACGAAATCACTATTTTCACTTAAGAATATAAATGAAAATAACATTTCTTAAGGTGAGTTGAAATCACATAACAATCCCAAGATAAGTAACTGAACAAAAACTGGGAACAAAAACTAAATGCTTCTTTTTACAAGATACGAATGTTAAAAGGGGAATTTAAACATACATTTTACGTATGAGATATAGGTTGCATCGCCGAATGCAAATTAGCAACCAAAATTACCATAAAACGCAATCCCGCAATCACAGCACAACCGCCTTAAAAAGGTTCATGCCAGACTTATGAGTCAATTCACAACTAGCAACAGTTCCGTATAATCCGAGATAGCCAAAGCAGAAACCATGAGCCGAAGACACTATTTGCTCGATGAAATGCGTTGTAGGGCTATCGCGACGTTTCAATCTGGTGCAAGACAATCTGCTGTTGCGAGAGAGCTGAGTGTGCACCGTAGTAATATCAATAGTCTGTGGAATCGTTGCCAAAGGCTCAAAACATCCACTAGAACACGTGGGTCTGGATGTCATGGATTATCCCAATGGCAGACGATCGCTTCATGTTGCTATGTTCAAGACAACGTATCAGGTTCAATGTTTCTTCTAACCTTCTTCGGAAACATACAATGACCTGACTAGGAACAGAGAGCTTACTAAAGCTATGTTCACTAATTGTAGTAAGTAGACAGGATACAGACGAAGGGTATACAAGACCCTTTATTTTTCTTTATATACAATGACTTCCGTACTTCGGAATACAATGACCCTCACTCGGGGTCTAACGTAAAAGGTATAAAAATAAAACTAAACTCTAATTTAACTTTAGAATAAGATTGGCCTTATAATAACAGGAAGCGTGTGTAGCACAGAGACTGTGAACACTACAATACGTTTAATTTATCAAGAGGATTAAAACCTCTGGCCTGGAAGGCAAATAGCAACTGCGTAACTTCTAAGGTAAGCGGCCTGCTTCGAACTCACTGCTTCCTCTCTCCTGCTTGGCAAAAAGGCCACACTTAAATACTTGGCGTTCGCCAGACAACTTTGCATAAAATCCTTCACGCTTATAATTCTGGCCGGAAGTAGAAAATAAGAAGTGATAGTAAAGATTTAAAATAAAATAAACGTTAGTAAAACTTAAGATCCTTACATACTTCCCGCCAGAGTTAATTTGTTTGAAACTGAGGTCTAAAACGACCTTGTTGAAAACTTTTAGCTCTAAAAACTAACGCGAGGCCAACCTTTTACAATCATAACTTAGCTAGAAACTAGAAAATTTAAAAGAAAGAAATTTGTTACAATAGTAGCTCCCGGGATATACAATAATCTTTTTTTTTTTTTTCATCTGTACTGCATCTAAACAGGAGCTTTATTCAATTCTGGTTCCTTCCAGAGATCTGGAAGGAAAACTAGTTTAATGAAATGTTACAGAATGACATTGCAATTAACATATAGAATATACTTCTCTTAACATTCTTATTTCATTCATGACTATTTTAATTATCTCTCCCCGTGCTCTCTGACATGTGTTGTAAAAGAACACCAAACACGTATGTGTTTCTGTCTACGTGTGCCACACTTCCTCCTACAATCAAAACACTAACGTGTTAAAATTCAACATACGAGACCTCTTAACACACCCTACTTTCAACTCTAAACCCTGAGGTACTATTCTGAAAGTGGCTAACTCTGAAGTGTAGCGTCAGAGAGCCTAACTACATCATTCAACCTTTAACACATATTCACCATGATTTAATCTTTACAGTCACACGAATAACAAATTTTTAACATTACTTTCACTTTTACCATATCACGGTATTTCTTAACATTCAAAATAACAGTTCACATGTATACAAGAACATATCAACATGCCGTTAATTTTACACATTTGAAAACATACATTAGTAGTACATTGTTAACTTCTATTCTTTTCAAAGCAAGTGCCAATTCTTTCTACATTGAAATAATACTACATTTCAAAAAGTCTTTCAGACTAAAAACTTCTAGACTTCTTGCTAGAATGTTTTAAATAAAATTTATACAATAACTTTTTACAATATTTAAGTCTTTACACAACGCTATTATACATCAACTTTAGTTTTACGCGCGAGTAATTGAAAAACATAATAAGAAAATCGGTCACAACTCATTTCTCGCCCTTTTGGCGATAAAGGTAGACCTCGCATGAGGTAAAACTTCTTGAAATCTGCCACTTGCAGTAAGAATGAAAGATTAACTTAAGTTTGTAAAGTAACATAAAATTTTACTTATCTTTGTAATATTCAGACATCCTTTTCTGGGCCCAGTCTTTAAAGGTATAGCTGATAGTAGCTTGGTTGATCCTCCTTCTTGTACGGGCTCGCCCTTCAGTGCTTTCCTCTGGAAGCTTCCGTTTTTCACCAGTACGGCCACCCTTGAACACCTTCCTTTTGTGCTCTGCTTGTGGTCTTGGCCATTTGAAGGCAGCTGGTCTTGGTGGAACTGGGAAACTTCTGTCGTGATCCTGCTTCGACCTCGTTGTTGGCCGTTCAAATTTTTCTTGTACTTTTTCCTCCGCCGCTGATGGCCCTTCCGCAGTTCGGCGACTTTTGCTGCGGAGAGTTCTGTCGGATGAGTCAATCTTCCGTTTCACAGCCGGGTTATAGTTGCCGTCCTTTCTACATACGTCGTCCTTCTCCCTTCTTCATTCTGGGGGTGTTCGTGCACTCTGTTTTCTGGACGGTGGAACGGCTTCTTTTTCTTTTTACCTTCAGTTTTTCCGCGGGGCAATTTTCTTTTCACTTGCTTCTGTCTCTCATTGGCTTGCCCTTGTACTTGTCGTTTTCCCACCTCTGGAACTTGTACCTGCGGTGTCTGCCGTACCGGATCCTGCAAAAGATCTGAAAAGATTTTCATTTTATTACGATCGAAGTAGGGTTTAATTTGATCAATATTTGCGGAACAGGTTTCACCATTTCTTGCCTTTAACACTACAACAGCGTGAGTTATTTTTTCTATAACATATGGTCCTTCAAAGCGTGGAAAAAATTTGGCAGTTTTATCTTCTGGTGCTGAAGAAAGTGAATGCTTGATTTTTAAAACTTCATCCCCTACTTTATAAGTTACTCCCCGTCGTTTCAGATCATAGTATAACTTCTGTTTTCTTTGTGCTACTTCCGTATTCTTTTTTGCTTCTTTTATTAGTTTTTCTATATCACCCATTTTAAATTCTGGGGCTCTTTGTTGCACATAAAATAGTTTATCTAACGGTGTTATAACCTTTCTGCCTAGAAATAACTCAGCAGGAGTTTTGCCCGTTGTATCATGTTTTGCGGTCCTAAGGGCGAAAGCAAATTCATTGACATAGTTATCCCAGCTTTTATGAAAATTTTTAACATAACTACGGATAATTTTCACTATATTTCTGTTGACCCGTTCCGCTATATTTGATTGCGGCCGATACGGGACCATTTTTAAATGACGTATGCCCAGTTTTTGGCACATGTCTTCAAATATATTACTTACAAATTGAGGACCATTATCCGATATAACTTTTAGGGGCGCCCCGTATTTTAAAATATATTTATTTAAAATAGAATCAGTAACTAATTTCGCGTAGGCTCGTTTTAAGGGAACAATTTCGGTCCATTTACTAAAATGATCAACCATAACAAGGAGATAGCGACTTTTGTTTAACTGACTTTTTGGGAAAGGGCCCAATAAATCGATGCCGATTATTTCATTTGGAAATTCGGATTTAATACTATTTAGAAACCCGGCCGGGCGGAAATTAATATAATTAACGGCTTGACATGTTGGGCAGGACTGGACATACGCCCTTGTTAACTTTTGCAGTTCAGGAAAGTAGACTGCCTCGCGTACGCGTTGGATAGTTTTTCGAATACCAGCATGAGAAGCTAAAGGGCTGTCATGGAGCTCTTGCAGGATATTTAATCTAAGACTAGCTGGGATAACAGGTCGAAATTCGTTGTTGGAATTCTTAGTTTTTGTGTAGAATAATAGACCATCTATTAGTTCGTAATGGGCCGCCCTATTTCTTATCGCCACAATATCTTGGTGGCTAAAATTTTCAGGATCCTTCAAATACTCATAAATACTTCCAAACTCAGGATCCTTACCCAGTTCGGTTATTACAGTTTCTCGGGAATTTATTGTACACGCTGTCAGCATTGCAACTTTTACGGTATTACCCTGTTCGTCTAATTTAATTCGAGATAGGGCATCTGCTACGATATTTTCCTTTTCGGGGGTATGCTTGATTACCAGATTATATTCTTGCAGCTTGAGTGCCCATCTTATTAACCTTGGGGATAAATTTTTCCCTGAGTACAATCTAGTTACCGCCGCATGATCAGAATATACTGTTATCGGCGCCTTTCCAAAATAGACTCGGAACTTTTGCACTGCTAACAGAACTGCAAGTGCCTCTCTCTCGGTCGCGGAATAGTTTCTTTGTGTTTGATTTAAAGTTCGGCTAAAAATGCCACGGGCTGCTGATTTTGCGAAAGTACCGCTCCTACCGCATAATCCGAAGCATCCGCTGAAATTTCTAAATTTTCATCCTTTTCAGGAAATTTCAACACAGGGGCTTGCGTTAATGCTTGTTTTAATTTTTCGAAAGCACTATTGGCTTCAGCCGTCCACGAGAATCTTGCCTTTTTCCTTTTTAATTTTAACAATGGCTCAGCGATAGCCGCAAAATCTTTTATAAAGGACCTATAATATGAACAAAGTCCTAGAAAAGAAGAGAGCTTCTTTGCCGTGTTTGGAGTCGGATACTTTTGTACAGCGATTATTTTTGATTCATCTGTCTCTATCCCTTTTTGCGATATTTTGTAACCTAAATATTTTAATTCAGGGGCTGGAAATTTGCACTTTTCGACATTAACTTTTAGACCGGCCTCATTTAATAAAGAAAACACCTGTCTTAAATCCTGTATATGTTGGTCGAGATTATCACTAGTAATAATGATATCGTCTAAATAGATAAATGTGGACTTTCCAAGAACAGGTCTTAACACAATGTCCATGCATCGCTGAAATGTTGCTGGGGCGCCTGAAAGGCCAAATGGCATACGCAAAAATGCATAAGTGCCAGACTTGGTTATAAAAGCAGTCTTAGGCACGTCCTCAGGACTGACCCCTATTTGAAAATAACCATTCGTTAAGTCTAAAGTCGTCATAAATTTGGTTGATTTTATGTTCCTTAAAATTTCTTCTATGATCGGTAACGGATATACCGGATATTTCGTTATGGAATTTAATTTACGGTAATCAATAGCGAATCTCCACCTTTTTGGATGCTCCAAAGGATAATCATTATTTTTCTTACATAAAACCACCGGACTAGCATAACTACTTGAGATAGGCGTTATGATCTTTTTACGTAGCATATCGGTAATATGCCATTCTATAATTTTTTCCTTATTCTTATCATACCGGTATGGTTTTTGACGAACCGGCAATGCATCTCCGGTGTCAATACTATGGTTAGTAACCTGAGTAAATCCTGGAATATCACTAAATAAGGAAGCAAATTCACTTACCACTTGTCGGATTCTATCTTGCTCGTCATTAGGCAGGTGGTCAAGATTTAACCTTGGCGGTTCAACCTTTTCTACACGCACTGGTTTCATCGTCAGCTTAAGGGACGCTGCATTAAAATCCAGTGTAGCTTGTGCGTCTGAAAGAAAGTCTATTCCTAGGATTAAATTTGCTTGCAAATTCTTTACTATAAAAAACATCACCTTTACTTGTTCGTCCTTGATACGGATGTACAAAGGTACTTTACCTACGCACTTACATTGTTCTCCTTGCGCCGCTAATACTGTTGTATTATCCGCATTATATATGCGGTATTTGCGAAAATACTTTCTAAAAAAGACTTCTGCCACACAGGAACACTGCGCGCCGGTATCCAGGAGTGCGGTGGCCGGGATATTATTTACCAAGACTTCAATCTTCAGAAGAGTTAAATTTTTCACCATTACTGTATTTAACTTGTAGGAAGAGGGGTTTTCGTGGCCTTCGGATTTCCGCACCCTCTCGTCAGCAGAAATCCGTTTTAGTTTAAATTATTTTTCCTTTCGGTGCTTTCCTTCTTTCTCCACTGGCCTTGAGACTTTTTTCCTGGGTTGCTATTGAACTGTCGACGTTCGCCGGCTGTTTTTGAATGGTCGGGTTTCCTTGCCCACTGATTCGCTTTATCTCCGTAGCCATGTGCTTGAGTTTGCTGTAGTCTTGGCGTACCAAATTGGTTTCGCTGTTGATATTGGCGTCTTCTTTCGACGTCCGCCGTTCTTCTACTTTCAAACTGCATTGCTAGCTCAAATAACGTTTCCAGTGTAGTCGGATTTCGTAATTCAATAAAGTCTTGCACTTGGGGTAGTAACCTCGGCAAAATCACTTGAATTATTTCAGGATCCGGACGGTTTCCATACAAGAGCTTGAAAACGTGAATTTTTCTTAAAATAAAGCTCGAGAGGTTTTCCAGTCTTTCTTGATATATACTGAAAAGTTCTGTTTCTAATTTCGCACGATCCCTTACAACAGGGAAGGCTTTTAGTAGGGCAGTCTTGAAATTTTCGTAAGTATAGGTGGGACTTCCTGCTTGACCCAAGAGACTTCTGCCGATACATTTGAACCAGTTAAGCGCTTGGCCCCTCAAAGCGCTGGTAGCTAAGGTAACTTTTTGAAACTCGTGCACGGGGTAGAGCATGAAGTGGTCATCCAATTTTTCCAAAAAACTGGTTACCTGTGAGTTTCCATTAAACGTTGCTTCTGGTTTCATCGAAGCGCGCATGGTCTGGACGATGTACCCAAATCCTTCCAGAGCGGCAGCTGGCATTTCTGGATTCTGAGCCGTTTCTGCAGGCAGCACAGGTTCTTCTTGAAATTCGGCCATGGTTATTCTTCGTCGGGCGCCACTATCAGGTTCAATGTTTCTTCTAACCTTCTTCGGAAACATACAATGACCTGACTAGGAACAGAGAGCTTACTAAAGCTATGTTCACTAATTGTAGTAAGTAGACAGGATACAGACGAAGGGTATACAAGACCCTTTATTTTTCTTTATATACAATGACTTCCGTACTTCGGAATACAATGACCCTCCACTCGGGGTCTAACGTAAAAGGTATAAAAATAAAACTAAACTCTAATTTAACTTTAGAATAAGATTGGCCTTATAATAACAGGAAGCGTGTGTAGCACAGAGACTGTGAACACTACAATACGTTTAATTTATCAAGAGGATTAAAACCTCTGGCCTGGAAGGCAAATAGCAACTGCGTAACTTCTAAGGTAAGCGGCCTGCTTCGAACTCACTGCTTCCTCTCTCCTGCTTGGCAAAAAGGCCACACTTAAATACTTGGCGTTCGCCAGACAACTTTGCATAAAATCCTTCACGCTTATAATTCTGGCCGGAAGTAGAAAATAAGAAGTGATAGTAAAGATTTAAAATAAAATAAACGTTAGTAAAACTTAAGATCCTTACAAACGTAGGTCACTAACAGCACGACAGCTCGCATCTCATCTCTCTGCAGGACTGCCCACATCCCACCAAACTAGATCGCGTCAACTGCGTGAAAGTGAACTGTACGCCCGACAACCTGTGATTTGTGTTTCCATAGCATGTCAAAGAGCGGTTGAATTGTAGCACATGAGCATCGCATTTGGGTACCACAGCAGCGGGACCACGTAGTATTTACATACATAAGGGCAATCATATGGCAAGAACCAGGGACACGCTGTCGGGCGTCAAACATCGTCGAAAGAGACACCATTACTGAGGAGAAAGCTTACTTGTATGGGCTGGGATAGCAACGAACGGCCGAACCGACCTCTATGTGATTCCTGGTGGTTCCGCAACAGAAGTCCGATATTGCGACGATATTCTACACCCTCTTATGCGTCCTTTTATTACTGCAATGGGTACCGAGGAAATATTTATGCTCGATAACGTCCGCCCGCATAGAGCTCGAGTGGTACGGAGTTATATCGAGAGTGAAACCATTCCACACCTGTCGTGGTCTGCTAGATCACCGGACCCGAATCCCATAGAGTATGTGTGGGACATGTTGGGACGACGGATGGTAGGTTTCAGTGCGCCGCTAGGTACTCTTCCCAACCTGAGACAAGTATTACAACAGGAATGGGTGCTACGGCCACAGCAAGTGATTAACGATACCATTACCACCTTGCCCCAGCTTTGTCAAGCATTCATTTCAGTTTGAGGGTATCATACCGTTATTAGCGTGATATATCCTTTGCACACCGTTATTAGCGTGATATATCCGTTGCACACCGTTATTAGCGTGATATATCCGAAACACCAGATGAGTCGCACATTCTTCCGACTCATCTGGTGTTTCGCAATGTGATGGTCATAATACATGTGTTTTTGTATGGTTTAGTTTATTGAAATTATGGCAAATCACACTAGGGCTATCTGCCTAAGGGGAGGGATGCCTTCTTGCAGGGCTTCCTAAAGAAAACTGGCTGTTATACACGTTACACATGGGGGAAACCACAAAAACGCCCATGCAGTCACATATATATGGTTTTTGTTTTATCCCATTTGCGGGATTTAAACCTCAGATCAAACTACCACTGTTCAGCGACTTAACCGCTCGACTGCTGGTGGGCCGTATTTTTGCATGTCTTTGCATTATTGTTTACTGTATGATCTAGTAAATGGCACACCAACCTCTTGGATCAATTTCAATCATATCCTTTGCGTAGTTTTTGTTTTTGTAACAAATTAATTATTTATTTGTTACAAAATATTTGCATATAATATCCGTTATATTTCTTTTATGCAAGGATTTGTTAATGTAAAAACAAAGAATTATTATATAAAATTTCTTAAAATTTTCTTTTTATGCTATTAAAAGTTCTTTGCTATACACAGGTTTTCTTTTTTGTTTACTTAATTGAAACTTTATTTGTATTGAAATTCTTTTGTTAAAATTTCATTTATGTAAAGCTCGAGATTGCAATGTAAAGTTACTTTGTAGCTTTCCTTTATGCAAAATTTCGTTATATAAAATTCTTTTGTGCAAGTTATGGATTTCTTATAATATCACACATTGTTTAAAAGTGCAGAATCGTTAGACTATTGACGTTCTTGTGAATATATGATATAGTTTTTTGTTTAATTCGGTGCACATATTTTCTCTCCTCTACTTCAGAGGGAGTACATAATCTTCTCTATTTCGTATTAAATTGTTTGGTTTTTATTGCATAATTGATATATTGAGCATTCTGTTGTCACTACATCTGCTTATGACAATTATTTTATGCTGTAAAGAATTATGATTCTCTATTATGCATGCTTTGAGATTGTAAGTGGTTTGCATATTCAGCTAATAGTTGAAAGATTCGTGGTCCAAATCCTAGGGAGGACGTTTTTTATTTTTATTTTTCAAATTCATCAATGTTTTTTACAGTGGCTAAAATAAAAAAATCACAATTTATCACAGTCAAGATTGAGACGATTGGGTCTCATGCCTCTCTCCAATTATCCTTTAAGTGAGGGAAGATCTAAGGTATCATCGCATTTTTCCTTACATGCTCTCGGGAATGTAAGTAACTACACGTTCAGCTGGCAATTCAGAGAGAAGTAGTTCGAACTCTGGCGAAAGCATCGTTGATTTTTCACATTACTCACCTCGAAAAGAGTTAAATGGTGTGCATAATGCCATTAACAGTCAACTTTGAGATCTTTCATACGCCTATGTCCTCTTTGTCAGACGTTTATGCGAATCGTAGCTACGCGAAAAAATAGTAAATATACGAGGATTTCCTAACTGAAATTTATATTGAATCATGGAGGGATTAGTTATTGCTGAAGAAAGCCTCATTACAGTTGGGAACGTGTTCCGATTTTGCTAGTCTGTCGTGATTCTGACAACTTTCCGCGGGCAGGATCAGCAGCTTTGATTATTAGCAGCATTTATTATAAAACTTTACTATATTTCGCCAGTATTAATAATTTTTTCACGTACGCCAGATTAAGCCAAGATTCACATTTCGGAACCTAAACTGTTTCCAGAAATTTTTCCAAGAGTCTACCTATTGATCAGACTTTTCTAAAACTAACTTTTGATCTTAGGATCAAAATAAAATTTAAGGAAGAATTTATTTCTGGAACAATCAATGGCTGAAGTATTTTTAAAAATGGAGCTAAACCAACAAGACTTCTGTGAAGAGCCAACTCTTCAGCTTCTAGCTACAAATAGATTTTGAGAGCTGTCTATATGAACTGGTATCGATTTTGTTTCTTCTTCGATCCACCGTTTCAGCAGCAATTCAGGAAGAGGTCATACAAAATCGATGCACTCCTTAAAGTACAGTTAAGAGATAATTTATTTTCCTGAAAGATCATAAATAATAAATATTATGACCTTCTTTTTAACTAATAAATGCTGCGTCCGCCTTAATGTTTATTTATCTTAAAACAATCCATGAAGGTCAAAGACAATTTCATTAGGCTTTAGTTTCATTATGTTTCAAAACTTAAAAGAATTTTCAAAAATCTTTTAAAACCAACTTACACTTCAGATTTATCCGTTCTGTATATTAGACGAAATGTTTGTCAGATTCACGAATAAGCTTAAGGCCGAAATATAAAAGACAAAAAAGATAAGAGAGGAAAACAGTTAGACCGAAAATATCAAAATATGAAATGGCCCAACAGCGGCCGAGCGGTAAAGTCGCTGAACACTGGTAGTTCGGTCCGAGGTTCGAATCCCGCGAACGGGCTGGCTGCATGGGCGTTTTCGTGGTTTTCCCCATGTGTAACGTGTATACGAGCCAGTTTCCCTTAGAAAGTCCTCCACGAAGGCATCCCTCCTCTTAGGCAGATAGCCCTCGAGGCTTTGCCATAATCACACACACACACACACAAAATATGAAATGTTAGATATGCCATAAATTTCTCGTGAGGTGTAGAACTGATAAGAATGAAATGAATAATATTAAAAATAATACTTACATTGACATATACTTAAGTAAATTATGCAAAATAATAATTTGCTTTTACATATTTTCATCTAACAGATTCCCATTTTATCATATAGGCTTTATCTGAAGATTTTATACAATTTAACTAGAAGTGCAAAATTATTCCTTACTAATAAGGAAGTTAACCACGTATAAAGATTACGAAAAAAAAGTTTCATTTAGGGAAATTTTAAAAAACCGTAAGAAAAAAGTATTTTAAATTTAACTTCATCTTTAAGCAATTAAATATAAATTATCTCTTCATATTTTTAAGTAACTAATGATTAACATTTTTATTTGTTTTTCTTAATTTATGAAAAAACTTGCAAAGTAAAAAATTAATTAAACAACATACATTTTAATTAATGAATGATGGCGTATCACAATCTGATCTTTTTTCATAAATCATCTTTTTCTTCCTGTAAAAGTTTAAATAAAGATTGATGACATTTTATCAGCTAGTCTTCTTTGCTTATCTAAATTAAAATCTGAAAAAAAAGTAATTAAACCGGATTACCATGCTAGTTATACCAAACCGCATTATACATTACGAAGTAACAAAAATATAATTACTTACTGGTTTAATGAATTCCCTTCAGATGTTTTTCGATTTAACAGAGGTTTCCAAAAACGTATTGCAATATATTTCAATTTTTTTTTTAAAGTATGGGAATTTGTAATTAAGTACTTTGACAGCTATGCTGAACCATTTAAACAAAGAAGAAATAAAAGAGCAAATGTTTGTTAAGGTCAACTGGTTTCAACATGGTGATCACGATCATAAACCCTAAAATGCTTGGGTTATCTGGACTGACACATTTATTATTCTGAATGGATGAATGTACTTGAGAAAAGCAATTTTTAATGATCAAACTTTCATTTTTAATTCATTAACAACAGACGTCATTCGGTTACAACTTTTTAAACTCTAGCATTAACAAAACCATAAGAATCACCGCATAATCTAATCCCGTTGTAACAAATTTTAAGGGACCGGAAGTTTAGTTAGCTTCATGCTGTAGTTCTCCGTATAAAGAAATTAAAATATCTGATTCGATATCCGATCTGATAAGAAATAAATATATCTTCTCTCAAAATAATGGAAAAAATTGTTTGATTAATCTATTAAGGCTGATCAGCATTATTACATCTTCCCCCAAAATTGAATAACATTAATTAAAAATAATATTGAGGGTTAGTTAGAGTTATTATAAGTGCAGTTTTAAACACGGAAGGTATCCTCAGTGCACAGTGAAAAGAATTGTATAAAGGTATGTATGAAGTTTCGACCTTCTAGAAAATATGATAAGTAATGATAATTTCATCATTAATCTGTCCTATAAAATGTTTAAGGAGAATGCATTCATTTATCCAAATTTCTATAAAATGCAATAACTTTTATAAAGGAATTCCTATTCAAAGTATGCAACCTCTGTTTTTCCCATTCAGATTCAGACAGCATGATTCTTTTGGACTTAGCTTATATTTTTGATTTATAAGTAAGCTTTTTTTAAGATTAAAAAGAGTTATTGCGCATAAATTGAATTTTCTGTACTAAATAAATCACCGTAAATGATACTGCAATGTTTTTTAACTAAAGAACACATAGATTCACTTCTCTAACATTTGGAAAACAGATGGTTATGGAACAGCTGGCTGACTGGGTTCAGTAAACGGTACCATTAACTCTGAAGCTGACTATCATGTGTTTGATCGCGAGTTTGTGACAGCGTAGGGTAATGAGGACGAAATAGCCAAATTCATCATTCAACAAAAGTACATGTCAATTGACCTCTAATCTAATTGAATTAGCACTACATATTAAATGAAATTTACTTTTAAATTACCGTACCTTTCTTAATCGAGAAAAAAAAAATATTACTGAAATTTGGGAATTAGCTTATATACGAGTTGAAAATGGATTATAAAAAATTCATCTCTAAAATGATATTCTTGGTTAAATAATGAAAAACGAAATTATTTTTATTTTATTTAATACTAATATATATTAATAAAATATCTTAATATAGCATCCGACTCAAAATTTCTGGAAATTATACAAAGTTTTTGCTTGAGAAAAGTTTGGGTGAATGATATCGCCCTTCATTTAATCACTAACATCATTGTTTTCAGGCTTTTAAATAATATTTTCTGGAGCTCCCCCATAAAATTGCTCAATAAAAGTGATACCTGTTAATTTAAAACAGAGTTTCTTAAACTGTGGGTCGCTACGCCAGTTGGGGTCGCAGGACCTGCAGCAGGGGTCGCCAAAAATTTTAGCAATTTTGTTTTTTCTTTTAACTTTTTATAATAATTTTACAATTACGAAATGTTTTTTCATAATGTATCTGAAAATAAAGATAAGAGAATACAGACAAAAAAGAAATGAAAACGTTTCGGCGCACTTTCTAAAAATAAAAACGCTCATTTTATTTGCTTTGCACGTGACGCTGAGTTCGTCAAAGGCCCTGCATATGCAAGATTCGAGTGTTTTGGTAACACATGCGCGCTGGGCCGTCTTTGACTTCAGCTGTCGCGTTCAGGCGTCTCGCCAGTCAGTGTCAGACAGTTAGCCGTTCTACGCAGATTGTTTTCACACGTTTGAGCGCCCCTTCGTTCTATATACGGTGCTAATCTCCCGATAAAGCAAGCACTTAGTCGCTTTTGCCATTGTTGTTTCATTTGTTTCATCAGCAAGTACATAACTTACTTTTATTAGTTATTAACAATAATTATTATCAAATACTTTTACGAATCATGAATAAGTGGTTGAATTTAGGTAAACGAGATAAAAAGAAACTGAAAACAATGAAAAGTCATTTCCGGTACCTAGCACGAGCGTAGTTAAAATACCAAGAAAACGAGAATATGGTCGCTCAGACGGTATAGTGGTTAGGGAAGCGTATGATGCGGTATCGAGGGCCCCAGGTTCGAATTCCGGAGAAGATATGGATGTTTGTAACTGTATAGTGCGGCGTGGCGGCAGTCTAACATATGCGTTAAGCCGAAAGTCCTCTCGTATGGTTGCTGGAAGGGGAGAGAGGTGGGTATATATATAATTTTGGTGGGGCCGATTGCAAGCAGAATTGGAGTTGCACCACTACATGTTATAGCAGACCTATAAACGAAATTTGAATGTTTTGAGGCTACTCCTTTTTCAGTTATGCGAAATACATATATACGTACATACAGACATACATACAGACGGCACGAAAAATATCTTTTTTGAATCCATTTTAAATCGGTTTTGTAATTTGTTTAGAAGAAAAAAAAAAGAGTTCTTTATTTCGTCCTTATGTACTGATGTCACGCAAAAAAGTCGTTAAATTGCATTCGACATCGGTAAAAATGGCTTTGATGGCACGGTAAAAATGGCTTTTTTGTTGAAATATGATACCCGGAATTTTTCGTGATTGCAATACTTCCTTTACTTCGCACAAGGAAGTAAAAAGGCTTATACAGTTGCAGAAAATCTAAATTTTCTGGCCACTATTAAGATGTCCAAAATAGTTCATGGCAAAAAGCACGCGTGTAAAATTCCATTATCCAACGATGCTGTTTCAAAGAGAATTTCGGAAAATAAAGTTTAACATCAGCAGCAATTAAGGAGGCTCAAAATGAATCCTAAGTTTGAAATCCAGCTGGATGAATCAACTGATTCTACTAGCTTGGCTCAATTATTAGTGTATGTCATATATATTTTTGAAGGATGTAGTCATGAGAAATTTTTGTTTAGTCTCTCTTTGGATAAATATGCAAGAGGAGAGGACATTTTTGTAAAAGTTAATGAATTTTTCGGTGAAGAAAGTTTTCAATGAAACATTTGTGTACAGATGTGCTAAACCGATGGTGGATGACAAAACTGTATTTCTACTCAAAGTTAAGGAAAGTGGCAACAAACATACAACATTTATTCATTGCATGATACATCGAGAGGCCCTGGTGGTTAAAAAAATATCAACGGAGTTAGATGTGCTTCGAGATGGTGTTCATGTGGTCAACTTTATTAAAAGTCATGCTCTGAACACTCGTTTGTTTTCAAATCTTTGTAAAGACATGGGTTCTGAATACAAAAGCTTATTATTACACGCAGAGGTAAGCTGGCTTTCAAAAGATCACAATTTAAAACGTTTATTAAATTTGAAAGATGAAGTTCTTTTAACCGAATAGAAATGTGATTTTGCGAATTTATTCCATAATAAGTTGTGGATACAAAAGCTATGTTATTTGAGTGACATGCTTGGAAAACTAAATGAACTAAATTTATCTCTTCACAGAAAAAGTTTGAACATATTCATATTCAAATCAAAATTTGATGCTTATCAATTATCAAATGGAGAACAAGGTAGAAAAGGGTTCGTTAGAAATGTTTGTTGCAACAAGTAAATTTTTAAACGAAAATGATGAAACAGATCATTAAAAAGATGAGTTCTTAAAAGGGATAAATGAACATTTTGGGTGTCTTGAGAAAAATTTGAGCAATATTTCCTCTCAACATTTTAGTGCCGAAGAACTAATATGGATTGTGAAACCATTCGGAATTAATCCGGAAAATATTACTCATTTGCCATTGAAAACACAAGAATTTGCCGAGTTATGAAATGGTTCGGGGTTTAAAACTGATTTTAATACGCTGTTCTTTGATTAGGAATCGCAAAGAATTTCCAACGATTTCTGAAACTGCCATAAACTTTCTTTTATTTTTTTCTATGACATTTGTCTGAGAGGACATTTTCGTCTTTAACCACCATAAAATCAAAGTGTCGATCTAATGTAAAAAATACTGAAGAATTGCTTCGTCCTGGGGTATCGACTATTCTGCCAAGATTTGATAATATAATTAATTGACACTTAATCCTCGCATATGTGTTGTCTGAAGTAAGTTGGTTTTTTTAGCAGTGACTTTCCAAGTGGCTACACTTAATGGACAGGTAGTTAATGTTTGAATTTATCCAAGTAACTGAACACATTTTTATTACTGTATTGTATTTTTAAGTTTGTTAATTATTTAAGATTTTCACGTTGGTCTATGTCTTAAAATTAAAAATTAAAATTAATGACCTAAAACTAGCATATTACAGTACAAGTGAAGAAGCTGACAGTTTTATTCACGCGTGTGTAGGATTTGTGCAATGCTTATTGGGTCCCACAAAATTTCGTAAATACTATGAGGTCCCCACACGAAAACGTTTAAGAAACCATGGTTTAAAATTAGCAGAGTGCTCAGTCCGTACTTGTCCGGGCATTTTTGAATATGCAGCAAAAATAAAGAATCTTATTTACATTTACTTTCAGCTCGTGTGATAAGTCTTACCGAGTCAAACTATCAGTCATTCTCCCTTTTGAGGTTATACGTATAAATAGCTGGGTTTACAGGGCAAAAATTTCAAATTTTTTAATTTTGGCTGAAATGCAAAATGAAGTTATCCGTCATTTTATACTAGAATTAGCTTATGTTTACAAGTAATAAAGTAACTTATACAAAGCTTACTCCAAGATTAAGAAGAACATAGCTCACAAGCCTCTGAAATCTCTACTAAATAAGCCACTGTAGTTGATCTAAGATCTGAAAAGTAATACGGTTTTGATCCTGTAACATAAGGGGATGTTATGCTTGTATGGAGCAGCTGGTTTAATGGCTTCTACCGACTGTACCCACAATGATAGATGTGAATGCCACACGTTGGATTAAAGGTCCATGGCAAATCAAATTAACGGGGACGAACTAGCGGCTTCTTAATTTCCACTAGCTGCAGGTGTGATGGGTTATTATTACTAATAAATGAAAATTATGGATGTAATGCAGTTTGAAAAATTAAGGCACCTGACTCAGTGAAATTTCGTAATGACCCCACCTCCTTTAACTGAATTAAACATTTGAAAATACCTTTGGGCGATGAATTAACAATTCACCAATCATTTCTGTGAATGCTGGAGGAAAAGGTAGTTGCTTAGCTGTTTGATCCAATAGTTCGGTCAAATTATACTTGATTAAATAAGTATTGCTCAGTGTACATTGCCACGTAGATGCACAAAACAATTGAAAACTTTATTATAGTACTGAGAGTGCTTTACATTTCATTGAAAGTTTAAAGTTTTGTTTATTTATTGGGTTGATAAGTTTCTGTATTACTTTTGTTGACATATGATTTTCTTCTTGTTCATGGCGATGTATACAGAATTCTATGTGTTATAATGTTGTTAATGAGAAAATATTTTTCTACTCTTTTACTTCCCGAAAGTATCTAAGTTTCAACACATCACTAATTTAAAACTTAATACACTGTTCATCAACAAAGTTTTCAGACAAGACTTTTATTAAATTTCAGCAAACCCGCCAAATGATAATAGACAGCTTTGATTACTGCAATATCTCAATTTGCTTTCTATAAAATATCATATTCTATGCAGTTAATTGTGTGCTTTGCCCACTGTGAACAATCGTAATTTTTTCCAAACAAATTGATTGAAGATGAAATTTATTGCTTGGCGTATGGTTCTGAAGCAAAATGGTAATCATTTGCAAAGGTCAGAGAAGATTCATTGTGTCCACAGTAACTTCAATTTCAGAAATCTCAAGTAAACACAATATTAGCGACTCTTTTGATTGGAAAGGGATAATGCGCAAGAAATTTTATTCCTGAGGGATGGACAACAAACCACGTGTTCTGTAAAGATATAAGCCTGTTAAAAATGTCCCTTACATATCACTAAAAAATTGTACAGTGATTTGGCCAACAGGTATCCGTAGAAAAATCCTATACAGGTGCCCGTCGGCCAGATCCCCATAAAAACAATAGAAAAAACCCGTAAACCCATAAGGGTACCCGAGGTTAATCCCCATAAAATTCAGTTAATTTTTTACTAATGTAAGAAAATAACATTTAAATATTAGTGGAACTTGCTGAAATAGTGCCACTTACAAAAGTCCTGATTAGAAAAAGCTTTGGCTTCAAGAGTCTCGTAAATCCTTTCAGTTACTTTTGCAAAATCCGATAAAGATTACTATACATAAATTAATTAAGTTTACAGTGAAACTTTCCTAATACGATTAACCATAATTCGATATGATGCCAATTTTTCGTCACTTTACCGAACTATCAAGGATTTCATGTGTTGTTATTGAGTTACGTTTCTGACAGATGTGTCATTGTCAGAGATAGTCACCTTAAGGATATAACCACTATATGAGATTTCACTTTAAGTAATTTTTTTCTGAATAAAGTATTAGTATTTCTATGTTACACGTCCAAGTTTATAACTTTCAGTATTACATAAACGCTATAAATATTCACAACTGTATTTCAAAACAGATTTATGAAATAACCATTATAAATTTTATTCATCAAACTTTAATAATGACGAAAATTAAAATACGCCAACAAGTGATTGATTATATATGTTTTAATAAACAGCACAATATATTTAATCTAGCAATGTGACTCAAGTCTCATATTGGTACAGAAAAATGGGTAAAAAAGAAAAGCATTACAAACTGTGTAATTAAAAGTCTTACTATATTTAAATGCCTTTATGGTCATCTAAATTTTCACAAAACATTTTAGGATGAATAAAAAAGATTCCTTAGTTTAATATTCTATCTTGTATAAATCATTCAATAAGTAACGCACATGTTAATATTTCATTGTTTACTTCATTAAAAAATAAAATTTATCTTTTTCTCAGACAAACATAATTAGCACATTTTTAACAGCCATAAAACAATATTCTTTCTATACAATTACATCACACTAGGATCATTCGAAAAATTCAATACAGAACCATGTAGGAATTTTCTGATTTTAATTAAAGATGCTGAAATTTATTAATACATGATAACTAAATGATAAAACACCTGTAGAGACATTAGGTATTTTAGAAGTAGGAGAGATGAAAAATGAGTAATGCCCTCCCCGGTACTCGAACCACGGACCTCTCGAATACGCTGCGAGAGTGCTGACCATTACTATACGAGGGCATTCTAAGAAGGCGGGAGAAATACCTTATATACTCCCTCTTTTAAAGGGCAACTGAGGTTTCAGGAGACTCAGTCGCCAAATCCTGGTGGTGAAACATCATCATTAACCACCTTTTAGTTCGGGTGCCCTTGTAGAGACATTACGTATTTTGAAAGTCGGAGAGATGAAAAATGAGCTATGCCCTCGCAGGGATTCGAACCACGGACCTCTTGAATACGCGTCTAGCGTACTGACCACTACACTACGAAGGCATGCTAAGAATACGGGAGAAATACTTTTACACCTACATCAAGAAAGTTTTCAAAAGAATTTCTGAAGTCTTTCTAAACTATAATTGGAAATCAAGTTTTCAAAACCACAGCTTGAATAACGTAGTAAAGATATATTTTCGCATCTACCCTAAGCTCATTGATTCAAATTATCAGTCTGAAAGTATCCTTTCTCAGTCTCTATTGGTTTCTTCTTACCCGAGAAACTCCATTTCAGAACTATTCAATTGTCAGCAAAACATATTAATTATTGTTTACCAGAATATTCCCGAAGTATCGAAGTTCATTCAAATATTAGAATCTCTCATACGTGCATGGCTATATTAACATTTTCGTGCAAATTATTTAAATTATTTCGCATTCACATTTAACGACGGCTATTTGATTTGCTTTATCAACAAACAGTTATTTCTTTTCTTAAACACGGAATTTGTTTCCTTTTATTAACCTCTTGAACATACTAAAAGTATTATTTATTCCATTCTTGTAGATATCATCCATCAAGACCATAACGTAGACTTCTAATAACAAAGCTTGTAAGTACCGCGCAATGTTGTGTACTGGCAACTTCTATTTCTGAAAAAAAGGGAAGTAAATTTGTTCGCACTTTTGCACTAGCGCGCGAAACAAGGTTTCGCTTTCAGAAAAATTTCCATTTCGGTGATAAAATTGAAATTGTCATATTAGTTAACAGTCTGAAAAAAAAAAAAAAAAAAAAAAAAAAAAAAGAGTTCAAAAAGGAATGAAAGAAAAGATGGTGTCAATCCACCGCGATAAAAAACAGCAAGAACTGTTATAGAAAGTATTTATTCCGAATTCTTTTGGTTTGTCTATTTTTATGAATTGTGTCTTGAGCCCCCGTCTGCCTACCTCATCTGAAAATAACCAGTATTTCTGAGAACGTAAGCAAATATAAATATTGAGCATTAGCTTATTAAGACGACCACATCCACAAGTGACCAAAAGCGTCTGGAGTCATAGGCGGTCGTCTTAGAAAGTATTCACTATTCATGCAGCCAACTTCATCGTTGCAATCGGCTTTCTAAGATGACTACATTTAACGCAGACTCGTATTTGTGAGAATATAAACACTGGTCTTGAATATAAATCTCTCTGAGTCGATCATTCTCAAAGACCAAAATCGTAGACAATTCTGATTTTCTGTGAAAGTGGTCACCTTAGAGATGTGGTATTCAATATCCCTGTTTGTTTGTGTGCTGTTAGAAACGTTGATACTATATATATATACATACATGTTTATACATAAGAAATATTTTGTGATATTATATATATATATTTTCCGATGACGGGTCCTCAGCCGACAGCTAAGGCCAGAAGTGGTGGTCACTTTATTATGGAGGCTCCTAACAGGAGTGGCCAACTTTGCCTCCTATGAAAAGACAGACAGTTACAAACATCCCTTCTTCGGGATACGAGCCCGGGGCCTTTAGTATAGCAGTCGGCTCTCCTAACCACTATACCGTCTGAGCGGCATATGTAAAGAGAATTCAGCGCATTAGGCGTGCTTTCGTAAGGACAGCAAACTAACTGATACTGCTGGATGCCAATATACAATTAATTTCTTGTCAAGTAGGTTCTACCAAAGAATAGTCTCATAATTCTCAACCATTCCCCTTAATTACCAGATTAGATCCCTGAAGACTACTTTATCTTCCCTGAAAAAGAGTCTCATCTCCAGGATCATTATTTTAACGGAACTGAAGAGATTCATGAAACTGTAACCAAAGACTTAACAGTATTAAAAAATAGTTCTATAATGTAATCAAACAACTACATGAACGAGCCAAACGTTGGTTAGAAAAGAGGTTTTTTTTTCTGAAATAAGAATTTTTTTCAGCTTTCAATTTTGTGTGAACTTAACTCTTTAACTATGTAGATGCCATTGGGTATATTTCTAAAGTTTTTTCTTTTGTAGAAGAATAATCTGAATTATACTTACAGCAGTAGAGTGCCGCATATCCAGTCTTCGATGTTTCCAGTTTTCCGGTTTATCCGCCATACCATGAAACACAGAGTTTACTAGCCGCTATTCTTATTATTCTAGTATTTACATTACATTGGTATTTACCTTACATTTTACCACTTCTTTTTGCGAATATTTTGTCTTATTCAATTTTACGCAGAGTAGTTTATGCAGTATTGGACCTAATTTTATTTTTTAATGAAATAATTTTTCTAATTTAGGTACGAAAAAGATAATAAAATTAAGTAGCGGTTTCAGAGTGCAAGTACATCTATGTCTTATTCCACTAAATTTATAACATATTATAATTATTAAATTTATAACATATTAACAAATTTATAATTATTTTTAATACAGATGAGTTAGGATAAATTGTTTATTATTTATTTTATTCATTTATTAGTGCAAAGGGCGTTAACCCAGAAGGGCTATTAATTTCGTTTTGGCATTTTGTACCGATTCACTTTCTGCGCTGATTCACTTTTAAAACTGTTTTCATAAAATATTACAGCCCTGCATTATATTTAAAGAAATTAAATAATGAAGAATCTGTGTAAATGTATATTTCTCGCATTGTGATAAAACAACGGTACCTAGAGCCATCAAACTTTGAATAACATAATCCTCCACCAAATATGGGCATCTATAGAATCCCGAATTTGGAATTGTTTTATTATCTATTTTATAGTTCGTCAGACATTAAAGAATTATTGATTTAACAAACTCAACGAGTTCAAAGCCAGGAATGGCAACACTGTACCAAGAAAAAAAAAAAAAAACTTTTATCTCCAGCGTGGCGAGACGGTGTATAAGAAATTCTAAAGATATGCCCATTTTAAAATTATTTTATACTATTGCTGTTAAATTGAATTTTATGGTTTAAGTGCGAAGAACATGATATTTAATAAATAAAGGTAACACACAAAAAACGTTAAAAAACGCTTCTTTGGGCGTAATGTAAAATCTGAAAGCTTTTGGATTTTTTTATTATTATTATTTTAGAGTTGTTGAAACTACATGGTAAAAAATTTAAAACTCCTTTCGCTTCTCACCACCAATTCATTTCCTGGTTTTCTAAACGGATTCTTTTTAAACGCTTTTCTTACGTTTCCAAAGAAAAGTGATATGTACTACTTAATAGCCTGTGATGAAAAATAAATTGTGGATAAATTCTGTGAATGTATTACTTAATTTTTTTATTAAATTCTATAACCGAAAGCAACAAATAAATTTAAAATGATAAAGAATTTCATTGTATAATTTAATTTTTTTATGTTTGTTTCATTTTTATTTGCCTTTTCTTTTGACTCGACTCTAATAGTTATTACTTAAATGTTTTAAAAGACTTCAATTGAGTAACTAATTTAGCGAATTAAAAATCTGAGACAAGTAGAAATTCTTCTCTGCGATATAATTCAATCAGAATGTATTTTTTAAATATCTCATTCAAATGTATAAATGGAACTTATTCAATTAAAATTAGTAATTGCAAAAAAGAGACTGTATTAAGATAACAACGAAAAAAAATTCATGATAAAAATGAATTAATTCGTTTTTTTATTTTGTAATAAATTACTTTCAATTAATTAAGTTATGAACGTTTTTACTGAAAAACGTAATTCAAGAAGTGTCAAGGAATTCATAGAAACACTGAAAGAAATTTCCTTATCTGTTTTAATTATTCAATTTCATCTATACATAAACGTTTAACATTTTATCTTGTAAGAGACCTATCTAAAATTAATTCATTAAATATAAAATCTGAATAGACTCGGTTTGTGATGTTGAGAAAATATTTGTTTTTGAAAAGTTTTGAATCCCGATCCTTATGTAAAGTTTCCTTTTAAATGTAATTTTAATAATAATATTAGGAATTAGGAAAAAAGAATAAAAAATAAAATCCGAAAGCTTTCAGATTTTATATTACGCCCAAAGAGACTTTTTTACGTTTTGCTTGTTACCTTTATTTATTAAAAATCATGTTTTTCTCACTTAAACCACATAAAATTCAATTCAACACCTGAATCACGATATTTAAAAACAGCATATGCTTAAAATTTCCGACAGACAGTTCCGCGCGCTGGAAGTAAAAATGTTTTCTCCGTACAAGGGATGCTCGGTTTGAAATCGTTGAGTTTGTTAATACAAAATTCGTTAAAATTTTACAAAATATGAAATAGATAAAACAAATTCGAAATTCAAAATTCGAGTTTCCACGTGCCCGTGTTCGGGTGGAGGGTAAGTTATTCAAAATTTGATGGCTCTAGGTACCGTCGTTTTTTCAGAATGCTAGAAACATGCATGCATTCATCAGATTCTTCATTCTTTAAATACAATATAGGGCTTTAAAATTTTAAACTATATTTACAGGCTTTTATTTATTGTTTGGTAGCTGCTGGGCCGTTGGCTAGCCTTGTTTGTGGAAAGACGGGACCCCTTCCTTTAGCCTATAGAGACACTCGTGTTCAGGTGGGCTGAAGGGAGCCTCCAATTCTTACAGTTCTTACGCGGCGACAATATCTGGTGACAACAATTTGAAACGTGATTAGCCATTTATAATGAAACTCATAGAATGCTGTTTTGACTCTAATAGCCCTTCTGTGCTACCGCCCCTTTGGACTACTGATCGTAAGTATTGATCGCGCAATCTTAAACATTTTGTCCAAGTCGTAATTGTCGTATTTAGTCATAAGTGTTAATTTCGTATACATATTATATCGTATGCAATATTACAGATTTCCGTTTCCAGTTCAGACAGAGATATCTAGTATTAAATATTGCCACATTTTCAATGCTTTATTTTTATTATTATAAGAAAGATTATGTGAAACGTTCATTGCTGTATAGTTGTAGATGATTGAGATTTTAATCAGAACTGTGCTGAGGATATGTTTTAAATATTTGCTTCAGTTAAAAATTGGAAAAAAAGGGAGCTTTTGGAAAAAGGGAATTTAAATAAAATAAATATGAATATGAAAATTATCAAAAAATAATTAGGAGGCACAGTTTAGAGATTTACTTCAGGTAACGCGTTCTGAAAGTTTCTTATTTTTATCATGATACGTGATTTGGAATTCAAAGCAATAAAAAAACAGAACATAACACAGTGCGTCTACGAAGTTTTAACAGCAATCTGTTTTACAGCTTCAAGTAAACATTGACTAACAGCATTTATTATTATGCCATCTAAACTTATTTCTCCTAAAATATATCTGCTTACAAAAAGAACTTTTAAGGAGTTAATGATGCAGTTATGCAGTTTCAAACAGCTTCTTTATATAGTTTACTTGCAGTTAATTCATAGAGTTACAATGACTATCTGCTTTCATGTATTCGAAAGCTGAGCAAAGAATTTCAGTGAAATGTTTTGTAAACCTGGAAAATCAGCAACATTTCCTAAGCAAATTGTGACTGGTTTTAGTGATGAAATTTGATGCTTTGCTTATGCTCATTATCTATTTGAATTGGCTCACCACAGACATAAAAACTTTTGGGTTCAGAAATCAGGAAGTAAGACCACATTGGTCATCTTTTTTGAATGGAAAAGGATAATTACTAGAGAATTTGTTTCTGAGTGAGAGAAGATGAATTTCGTGTTTCATAAAGATGTAGTGAACAGAATTATGAAGAGCATTTAGCTCGTTATGTCTGATAAAG
Organism: Stegodyphus dumicola; assembly: GCF_044657685.1. Lineage (NCBI taxonomy): Eukaryota > Metazoa > Arthropoda > Arachnida > Araneae > Eresidae > Stegodyphus > Stegodyphus dumicola. The sequence goes on along the minus strand of NC_140768.1, from coordinate 241,341,343 downwards.
TGAAGTCGAAGAATTAGTTTCTGTTTTCTGGGCTGTCAATGTGGTTTCATTCTGGTCAAGCAGTTTTTAACACAGAAAAGTGTCATAACTCTCAGCAGTACCCATTATTCGCCAAGTGTGGCAGACTACTTTCCCGCTGAAGTGAAATCTCACTTCAGAAGTCAGTATTTCATTATTTATGGATATGGGTATGGAGAAGTGTGGTGGTCACCCATTCTTTAACTATTGGCAATGTGGGTGTTGTCCAGCCACACTATTTATCCACATTATTACACCCCACAGGACTTACAGGAGACCCTGCCAGGCGTTGTTTGCAATGCTTTGTATTTTACCACACCGCGGGCAGTGCCTTTCTTTTTCCCTTAAATATACATTGATATTTTCACAGTTGGTGCCTTTCGCACTTACACGCTATGGAGGACAGCTCCAAATCTGCTTACATACAATGTTTTAAGTAATAGCTTTGTCATATTATTGTAGGCTGTGTTGCATAGCTCAGTGCTTCTTGTGGACAGGAAGTTCATTATAATTATGATTTTTTTTCCTGAGATGGTTTTTCTTGGTAGCGTATCTAATAAAAGGAGTCACTTCACTTTCTGAATTCGGGGGTTTTGATGATGTTCAGCTGTGAGGGGGCATTTGAATAAATAAGGTTCGGGACTGCCTCTTCCTCCACATGCACACTGATCTGATGCAGCTAAGTTCCTTGCATAAAAGTATGTGGGAAAAAGGCCATGCCCTGATAAGAACCACGTTATTTCTCCTTGTTATTAAACTGGGTGCTGTGCCTACGTCTTGGGAACAACTGATAAGTCTTTCTTCCTTGTTCGGCGTTCTCCCACCAGTTCTACCATTCATCTTTAGATTTGTTGCTTTAAGGTGCGAGCCAGGCCATGGTGCTGATAAATTTTGTGCATTTTAACTCATAGCTGCTTCTCTGGCTAGGATTTCAGCACCCTCGTTTCCTTTTTTCCCTGCATGTGCCTTCAGCTAAGTGACAAAGATGTGTTGATTTTATGATGCTGAAGTTCTTTCTGTAATCTCCTACATTAATTTTGATCGGTTGTGCGGGTTTGCGATGGCATGCATCGCTGAAAAACTGTAAAGATATGTGCTGTTTTTAGGGAGTTTGTGATGCTGTATTTTATTGTTTGAAGGAGCGCTACTGATTCCGCTTGGAATATACTATTTTGTTGATCTAGGTGGAACTTCTGTTCTGTTTTCGAATTAAGACCTAGATAGATTTTGATTGCGCTGACTTTACCTTCTTCTAAGCCGGAACCGTCTGTATAGAGTTAGGGGAATTTCGTTTCGCTTACTTCTTTTTTCATGCTTAATGTTACAGTATTTTTCTTTCCTGGGTGGTGCTCATATGGGTGTGCCGGTGTCTCGTAATACTCTGCTAAATGTTCTAATGATTTGTAATGGTTCTCCTTTCGTAGTCGTAGTGCTGTTGTTAAGAAGGAAGGGTCGCTGGAATGTATGCAGCTTTTTTTGCTTTCTTTTTGTCATTGGTTCTGCCCATATGGCTGCCCCGTACAGGGCAATCTTCTCGATTACTGTATGGTATGAAGTTTTGGATTGGTCTGCTCATTCCCCATCCTATTCCGTTCATTCCGTGCTATTTTGGAGGTCTTGCTTTTAACATTATCAAGATGGTCTATAAAGTTAACTTTTTTATCAATGATGACACGCAGGTATTTTAGGAAGTTAAAATTTTTTATTTTAATTCCTTCTATTTCGAATCTTAGAAATCTTGCTATCTTTTGTGAGGGTTTGTGGATAATTAAGGCACGTGATTTTTCTTGAGAAATGATTAGTTTTTGTTGTTTACAAAGAGAGTTAAAAATTTCTAATGTGCTGTTTACATTTCTTTGTAATTCATCTCTGGAGCTACCACTCACAGCAGAAGCTATATCGTCCGCAAAAGCGGTGCATTTTGAGTGTTTGGGGCCATTTGTGTTTTATGACTTTGTCAAACGTCAGGTTCCAAAAACCTGACTCCTGACTTGCACTTTTTCAACTGTACGGTTGTTACTTATAATGACGCTGCATCTGTTGGTGAAGTAATCTTGAAAACTTTTGGAAGGACAGTTCATATCTTTAAGTGTGCCTAGAACCTCCGGCCACCAGAGGGAATCAAAGGCTTTTTGGAGGTCTAAACACAGTATAGCCGAATGCAGATTCTTTACTTTATTTCCTTTTACCTGCTCTAGAACATCTTTGATTGCAGGTATAGTGCTCATATTCGGGAAGAATCCGAACTGGTACGGGCTTGTTGCGTTGGACTTCCTTATGTGATGCTCTAGGCGGTTCGATAGGGCTCTCTCAAGTACTTTCCTTATTGCAGAAAGAAGGTTTATTGGTCGGTAAGAACCTCGGTTTGATGCATTCGGTCCATTTTTATTAAAAAGAACTATATGGCTGATTTTGAAACTTGTTGGAAAGAGGCCTGTTTCTAGACATTTATTCATTAGGTTGGGAAGTAGATAGGGAAAGTTTTTGTGCAGGATCTTGATGAGTTGGTACTTAATCCCGGCCGGCCCAGGTGCTTTTTTGTTTGGAAGAATCTTAATTATTTTTGAAATTTCAAAGGAAGAGAATGGAATTTCGTCACTTGTTTCTGGGGGGTTAGCTGTTGTTACTTCTGATACTCTGGAGCGCTGAGTCTTCGTTTGGGGAATCATCAAGGAATACAACATTCATTATTTTCTTGATGCTTTGGGTTGTTGCATCTTCCTGTGAATTGTTTTCGTTGTTGGAGTTTGAGATAACAATTTGACACGGATGAAAGACATTGTTGGTACATATTTTGTACACTGGTCCGTACAAGTTTTTGTTGTTAGTTAAATATTTTCTCCAGCACTTAATCTTTGTATTAAAAATCGCTGTTTTGTGCATAGCTCTTTATTTTGCATACAAGTCGTGAGCTCTCTTCCTTTCTTCCTCAGTTCTCGCCTTTTTCATCTTCCTTTTTAACGCCCTAGTTTTGTTTCTCTCACACGTGAGTGCGCTGGTCCACCAATTGACACGTTTGATGTCACTTGAGCATTTCATCTTGAACGAGCTTTCACAGGGCTTTTGAATTGTGTTTTGCAGTTTTGTAACGGTTGTAAGACTTTCACTGTGTAAATCTCAGTTACTGTAGAAAGTGACGAGTCTTAAGAACTAGATAGCGAATAATCGCTTAAGTTCGGGTGACAAGAAACAACAAGATAGAAGGGTAACTAACCCTTTGTTATTCCAATAAGATTTAACAAAACTCCGCCTGGGAGTGTACAAAAAAAGCCGAAACTTGGGTTTGAACTTAAGAAACTGATAATTAAGCTAAAACTAAGATTAACTAAAGAAATATAGCCGAAGCTATCAAGATTCAAATCGAGTTGGCCCCTTAACTTATTTGACTACGAAAGGGCCAGAGTACGGCGGAGCGTAATAAGAGCTTTGAGAGAGAGAGAGAGTTGCCAAAAAGGCAGACGCGCGTAAATCAGAAACTCTGATTCTCTCTCTCTCAGTAAGTTGCTTCGTGGTTTAAATATCGCTCCTCCTCATTAAATATTCAGCAAGATTCCAAAACTACGTTCTGGCCGGAAGTAGTAAGTTGAAGTTAAGAATTTGACAGGAAGGGAACATTAACTTAAAATTTAACTGTTAATAAAATTAACATAATACTTACACGGTGTTATCTAGATGCGCTTTGTTTTCTGAGCAATTTATTTCATTGTCGGATTTTTGGATAGCACGTGTAATCGACTAGATGAATTTTCGTGCTCTCGATTGGGTCATTTGGAATTTTTTGCTAGTCTTCGTGTCGAATTGAGAGGAGGTTTCGTATTAAATCAGTCTATGTCTGAGATATCCTCTTCGACATGGACTGTCCAATTCTGGATACAATGAGCTATCGGTTGGTTTGTGAGCGTTAAATTCGGCCTTCCAGATCCATTGATAGTATGGAATTTTGGTTCAGATGGATTATTATTAATCACTGTGAGGTTCTCACTGTTAATTAAATCTTCTACCTCTTCACCTCTTGCATTCATGCGTGGGCAACCCCATATGGGATTATGCACATTAAAATCTCCCCCAATCACATGAGGAGATTTTGGAAATCTTTGTATGATGTTTGTGAGGATGTTCAAGTTATTTGTTATTTCTTCAGATGGAGAGGAATAGAATGATGTAAATAGTATTTATTCATTTTCTAAATTGAGGGCTATTGTTACAATGTCCCTGGATGAGATGAATAAATTATTGCTGGAGACCAGTTTTTTTTGACAGATTATTGCTGCTCTTACCGAGGTTTGATCTTTGTCTTGGTGCTGAAGGATATTCCAGCTAATTGGCAGTGCTACTACTCTCCCTTTTACGCAATACAGTTCTTGGATCAGGAAGGAAACTTTCTAATTTAGAATTCGTTGCTTGCGCTCTTTGGAGGTTTATTTGGACAATTAGGATGAGCTCTTGTTGTTTATTGAACTTCTATACTATTGATTGGTTTTTGATGGCTTGGGTTGCTTTAAAATTACTCATATTTTGTTCTTGCTTTAATTTTGATTAACTCTTTCAGATGACTGGAAGCTGGCTTGGGAGTATGCTGGGTGGTCGATTTCGAAGCGGGTCTTGTTTATACTGTTGTTTAATTCATAGTTGATGCAGGATGGGAATTATGCTTTACACTCTCTGGTGGGATACTTTGCGCTACAAAAAGCACAGTAATTGTTAGTAGGGCAATGTTTTTGCTGGTGTGAAAAGTCTCGGCAAATGAAGCATCTGCGGATTCCAGTGAATTCTTTGATTGTACGGGAGCTCCAACTTATGAGGAAGGATTTTGTTTGAATACATTTGTGAAATGCATTTGTAGTGCTGACAGGACTTGTATGTCTTTTAACTTGCTTCGGAAACATAACGTATCCTAAATAAGAACAGAGAACTTACTAAAGCTACGTTCCAGATTGTGTGGAATAGACGAGACAAGCAGGAAGAGTATACCGAATCCTTTATTCTCTATTACTTTACAGATGCTCCCGTACTTCGAGAAACAGAGACCAACCACTTGTGGTCTGAACGTAAAAATATAAAACTACTAACTATAACTAAAAGATAACTTTGAATTAGTATACAAATGCCTAACACTAAGACTGGCCTTTTTAAAAGGGTACGTATGTAGTACGCCAAACTACTGAAACTACAATACATTTTCAAATATCAAGAGAACTAGACCTCTGGCCTTAAAGGCAAGCAGAAAGTGATTGAAATCTCGTAAGAGTGCAGTGGCAAGCGGCTCGCTTTCTCTCTCTCTCTCTCTCTCTAACTCTTGGCAAAAAGCCACAACCTAAATACTTGGGCGTTAGCAAGCACAAATTTGCATAAACAAGTTAAAACATTTAATTCTGGCCGGAAGTGGAAAAATAAGAAAGATAGAAAAGTTTTAAAATAAAATAAACGTGAGTAAAACTTAGGATCCTTACAGTGCATTCGAAAACCCACCTAACACAATTAAGGGTTCTATCACTATTTCGGAATTTGGAGGTTATGTCTTCTGGATCCAGTTTTAGGATGGAGCTGATTTCTTGGGTGATCCTGGATTCCGAAATATGTTCCGGGATTTTGCAATGATAATCTTCTGGGGCCTCAACGACGGGCGTTTTACATCAATATTGCTAATTACTGGTTCAGATGCTTGCAGTGTTCGTGAAAGTTCGTTAATGTCTTGTTCTGACTCGCAGGTCACTGCTATTCCTCCTTTTTTGTAAAATGTTTTTGATTTTCGATGAAATTTTGTGAATGGGTAGGATCTTTACCAAATTTTCAGAAAGTGGTCTCTCAAGATTTTTCTTGGGGAAAATAAGGAGAGTCGGTGCGTCTTCTTTCTTTTTTAGAGCCTGTACATAGGTGATCAGGTTTGCTGGTGGGCATTTGGTATTCTTGTAGCAGCGATTCGCATCTCGTCTTTTTTGGTGTACTTCCGCGGAAAAATTGCACTGATGGTTTGATGGATTTGTATGGCTGGAATCTTTTTGTTGTTGGGAAGTAGTGTTTCTTTTTAGTACCTGCTTAACAGGGTGCTGCTGAGAATCTGATATATTTTGCGATAAGTACTGTATTGAAAACCTAAGTATCGGATAAATTACTTCTCTGAGGTTCTCTTAGAGCCTCGGGGATGATATACCGGTGTCCTCTTCTTGTGTTAGTTCTAGTGTTAATTAGTCCAATAAATTTTGAGTGCAATGAATGGAAGTCAGCAGGTTGAAGGTCTTGAAAGTTTGGAACAGATTCTTCAATGACTGTGATATTGTCCTGTGATGAAAGACACTTATCAAAGACTCCTGAAGGGAGTTACATTTTAAGAGATTAAGTGTTGTAGGCGTCTGGGAAAGGTCATCCATTGTTGACTCGTGAGAAATTTCTTACTGATGCCATTCTGGAGATTATGCAATAATTGGGGGAAAGAATTCTGAAAACAGGCAGTTATTGGCCAAGGGGCTGGATACATTTGAAGTTATTAAAGAAGATCGTGACGTCAGGTTTTTGTTGCCTTTTTGGGGGTTGCGGAAAAAGGTTTTCTATTTTAGCTAAAATTGGACTGCATTGAGTCATTGTGAATAGTAAATAATGACAACTTAGTAAAATTCTGTCAGCAACTACAAGCAAGTTATGTGCTCTCGCTGTATGTTGTTACTTATTTTGATTCACTAGAGGCACTGAGTTGATCGCACAGGGAACTTTTGTTAGCATGCACTAGACTTTAAGCTGTAGTCTTTGTTCAGAATACCGAGATCTGTTGCAGTTTAGGAGAACAGCTAGCACACTGGATAATTAATTGAATAAAAATCTAAAAATAAATCATTAGTAGAATACCTTAAGGTACTGTGACTTAATTATACTGAAAGAAAAACTTAATTAGCATTCGCAGATACAATCAAAATAATTGGGATATGCATAACATAGTAATCAGTGAAACAAATAACATAACAGAACTACCAGTGTGTAGCCTGATATTACGAGTGCACAGTATGCTGTATTAAGATGCTAAATTAATTAGGAAAAAATCTTGCAGTTGAACTAACGGATGCACAGAATAATGTTAAACATACTGATATGAAATACACATAGGGATCTAGCTTACATGTAAGCACGATACGTAGACTGTGATGCACATCAATGACTTTATGGCTAAATGGTAAAATAAAAATGCAACTGAAATACAGTAATAATGCTGCTGAATTAGAAGTTCAACTGAAGTAAATTATCCTTCTAATAGTTAATAATAATACTGAATATTAAACATACAACTGTTAATTAATAATGCAATTGCTAATAATTAATAATTTAACTGATAATGAAGAGTATAATTGCAGGAAAAAAAAAAAGGTTGAGAACCATTATCAGAATAAAATTACAAAGTTGATATTGGAAGATTAATAGGTGAACAATTAACTTAATTAATTAATCAATTATTGGAAATTTACTGTAGCTGGTGCCATTATATTAGCTTGTGTTATTAAAGTTCCAGATTTGTAATTGAGAGTACGTTAAAAAAATTTAGTGAATTATGGAATAATCCTACCTTGCATTATTTCATTCGTGCTTCTTCTGTGAGCTTGAGATTTAAATAGTAATCCAATTCGCGTGCACTTAGTAATATTGAAATACTTAATTAATACACTTGCACTTCTTTAAACATTTAATTGTTATTCCCACAGATATTCACTTAGCAGGAACACACTTATACTGTTGAAGTTAATCGTACGTGACTTGCTGAAGTTCAAAAAATCCTGCTTAAAGCTCAGGAAAAATGAAAAGAAGAAAAAAAAAACCTAACTTGTAAGTTAATGGGCCTATTTTCTTGAAATTTTGAGATTGATGTTCCTGAGTTTCTGCTAATTAATAAGGTCTTTGTTGCTAAGCTTTACTTGAAGAACTTGTGAAGATCTTAGCCTTTAATGGAATTCCCAGTGCTTATTGTTCACCTCCCTTTCCGCAAGTCCTTTTATTGTAAACGACTCGTCGTGGTAGTAAAATGCGCTTGACCGAAAGGGGGGAATTAATCCACGTCCCTGCGCTCGCCTACCGCTAAAAGTAATTTATGGGCGATAACTCAACTTCTAATTATTGGAATCGCTCAAAAAATGCATCAAAATGCTCCTTGTGAATTTGCGCTTCCAATGGTATAAAACAAGAGGTCAAGAAAGTATGGCTCTGCTAAATGGTTGAAAGCTTGGAGAACAATGGAAGGAAGCGAAGCACAATACTGAAGTTCTAATTATTGGAATCGCTCAAAAAATGCATCAAAATGCTCCTTGTGAATTTGCGCTTCCAATGGTATAAAACAAGAGGTCAAGAAAGTATGGCTCTGCTAAATGGTTGAAAGCTTGGAGAACAATGGAAGGAAGCGAAGCACAATACTGAAGTTATTAAAAAGTCAATAACATTTTCCACCTTGAATGTAGCGGCACAAATCATATATCAGAACGTGTACAAATGTGTGCTTTATTCGATTGTATCACTTTCGATGATGTGAAAATGAAATTTACGTATTTACACGGCGAAAGCACGGAGCGCTGCAGACTCGTGCTACTCCGGTCGAATCTTCCCTCCAACGGCATTTCATTATTTAACAGCACCAAAGAGATTCAGACCAAAGTATAACCAGAAATCTTAGGAGGTTCTGGGACTAGGGGCGATGTGGTTGGTTTAACAGACGCTGCCAAATGCATAAAGGTGCCAGCACCTTTCTTTAAGTTGGCCTCTTTCATTAAGACACAAAGATGCAGTTCCATTTATGAAGCCCCTCCGAAGCTAGCAGCCTCATCAAGGTTGCCTCATCTAGGTTCCTAAGTCTTAATCTTGGCGAAGTTGAGTCTTCCATTAAAATCTTGTTTCTTTATATAATTTTATGAAATCATCTGGGCGGCGGAATATGAAAATTCCTTGCCTTAATACACTAGAGTAAGAAATTAGATCCGACAATTATGAATGTGAAACAAAGCGACATGGTTAAGACGTTGAGTTTAACACGTTTACCATTAGTTTATAATAATTTTTTTATGATTTTCAGTTTTTTTGCTGCATGAATTCTACAGTTATGATTAATATTTCATCTTTTTAAGACATCAGCCTCAGGTAACAAAGCAGCATCACAGGCTAGGAAATTTAACAATTCACGATAGCACAAAGTACTATTGTGTCTGGGACCCAAAAATCTCGAAACAAAATCACTATTTTATATTTTTCGTGTAAACCACGCTTCATATTCTTTAGAATCAAACAAGACAAAGTGCATGTATATACAGCAATTACAACAACTGGGAGTATGGTCGTTGGACTATTATTTAAGGAAATAAAGTGGACTATTATCTTTTTTAACATTCTCGACGTACATGACATGAATCATCTGAAATATCGAATATTATGTTTATTATTTCAGTTTCTTTTATCCACCTTACGTAACGTGTAAACATCCGTATGTAGCATGCAATATTTTATGACTCAGCTACTAAACGCGAAATGTCACTTAGGAAATAGCAACAAGCATTGCGAAAAAGTAACATCTCTACTAGAGTTGTTTTATTTGCAAATAGAAGTCATTCAACATATATGGTAGGCGACAACCAGCGGAAAGTGTGGGATCAAGAAAAAAAATGAAGATTTGTTGAAGTAAAGGATTTAAGTGCTAAAAGCAATAAAAATGAATTACCTACTCTGAGATAAAATGGGAATATTTCGGCGCAAGAGATAGTGGTTCAAGTGGCGATGCAAAATGTTTTGCTCAAAAGAATTTCACTAAAAGCAATATACTTCATTGAAATTTTGAATAAATATAAATATAAATAAAAATATATATTTATTAAGTAGAATTAAACTGTCGTGCTTTGATAAAATACTTTTTTTGTTTACAATGATTTCCCAACAGTCAAATTTTAGTTTTATATTTTCCTGTTCAATGAAGAGGAAAACATTTATTAGTTTTAATACATTCCTAAAATGTTTGTTTAGAATTAAATTGTTGTACTTTCGAAAAATATGGTTTTGTATTTGTGACAATAATGTAAGCTTCCTCAAGTTAAATTTTAGTTTTACATTACCTTGTTCAAATGAAAAAAATACATTTATTAGCTCTACATTCTCTCTAAAATGTCCGTTTAGAATTAAATTACTATATTTTCATAAAATAGTTGTCCGTTTGCTCACGTTAATTCCCTTAATGTTAATTCTTAGCTTTACATTTTCCTCGTCTTAATTTTCTCAAAGATAGTTTATCTTCATCATTTATAAATCTTAATTATGTGAGAATAAATATAAATACTGTAGCTTATGCTTTAAACTTTAGATTAACTCCAGCTGTGCTAGTTGCTATAGTAATTACTCTTTAGCTGCGTAGAGACAGCAAAAGTGTATTTTTCTACCGAGGTACACCAAGATTTAGTAAATTATATAGATTATTCTAATTAACAAGTCTTATTCTTATGTTAGATCTTTTCTATACTTCTTTTTTCTATCATCTTCACCAGAACTGCAAATTAAATTAGTTTAAATAACAAGCGAGAATGTTAAGGAAGAGATTGTCAACTTAGTCCAAAAGCACTTTATTTTAGCTTCTGTTGGATTGTTGATGAGAGATTACACTTTAGTTACGTTATATTGCACATTAACATAGAAACCAGCTTCTCATCCTTTAAATTCACATTTCTTTTGAATTACTGTTGTATTTTCAGGCAATAAGAAGCGGGTATTTTTTTAAAACATTTTAGAGTTTGTAATTTCAAAACTGAATAGGAATAAATATTGCAATGTGTTTATCCGTTCTTGTAACCACCTTGTGCTGTTAGATTTTAAGTTAAGGAGAATCCGTCTCTCGGTTGAGCATAGTTAGCCAAAGATTAGATTAAATGCAACTAGAAAGTAAACTTAAGACACAAACACACGCCGAATAAGTACTAATTCACAAGTCAAACAACAAAAATCAGCGTTAATTTTCAAAATTTTCACAGGACTAGTTTCGATGGTTTTACCGAACCACCATCCTCAGCTGCAAAACACGTTAATCGTTTCACTAAACTACGCCTGAAACGGCACAAATTCCTGAATCATCTTGACTTTTTACTTAAATGTAAATGTAAAAAATTGATCCCCAATTTTATTCAAATTAAATCTAATCAAAAACCTTCCAGTCGCGTTTCAAGAATTTTGTTAAATTGCAAGCTTGCCTTACTTCGGTCCATCATAAGGGATACACGCCAACAGTTGTCCAAAATTGAACATGAACTCTATAAGCTTCATCCGGAACTCTCTAATTCATATCCAAAATTCACTGCCCTTGAACAAAAGTCTTGTTCTAGAACGAAGAATGCAGTTAACCGTCATAAAAACACCCTTGCAGTTAAATTCGAAAAACTTCTTTTACAGTCTTCCAGTTCAAGTAGTTCAAAAAATCTTCCCATTGTAAACATCAAGCCAATATTTAATATTTCTAATATTAGTCTTTCAGGAGAACAAGAGAGAATTCTAAAATATAATTTTAACTTCTCACAAATCTGTAAACCCTCGATTCCAAAGATTTTGGCTCCTATTTAAAAAGCTTTCAAGTTCAGTAAATTTCAGATTCACAGAAAGAAATGATTAGGCATCTTATCGCTCAAAATGTGAAATTCAATAATAAACCTTTGAAACCAAATCTAACTGCCAGAGAAAGAGCTACAATGCGCGAAATTCATTCTAACCTGGATATCATCATTTCAGAGGCCGACAAAGGTGGCCAGATAGTCGTCATGGATAAGAACACTTACATCGATGGTGTCACTATTAAACGAAGGACCATATAATCTGATCCCTAAAGATCCTTCACCTTCGGACTTGTCAAAAATAAAAACTGCGATCAAATCTTCAAAAATCATTTCAAGCAACTTAAAACATTCGCTTATCCCATCTGTTGCGAATTGTGCTAGATTATATGCTCTTCCCAAAATTCATAAAAGTGGTATTCCTTTTCGCCCTATTGTATCAAATTTAGGTACTGCTTCGTATCCCTTAGCTAAATATTTAGTTTCTAGATTTTCAACTCTATTAGACAATAACATTTACACCATAAAAAAATTCAATAGAGTTTGTAAAAAAGGTTAAAAACATTTCTCCTAGAAATTTACTCATGGTTTCTTTTGATTTAAAATCATTATTCACCCATGTTCCAGTGGAGGGTGCATTAAGATGTCTAGAAACCAGACTTCGCGAATTTCATTTCTCTTGTATCGAAATTGATGAAGTAATTTCTCTTACTCAACTCTGTTTGAAACAAACACATTTTGTTTTCCAAAATAAATATTACAAGCAAACTGAAGGATTAGCCATGGGAAGCCCCCTCAGTTCCATCCTAGCTGATTTCTACATGCATTATTATGAATCAAAATTGTTTGAAACTTTAAACTTCCCGGCATGGTTCCGCTACGTAGACGATACGTTTACCCTGTTTGAAAGTAATAAAGATGATTTAAATAAAGTTCTTTCAACAATGAATTCTACTGATCCTGCTATTCAGTTCCCTTTTGAACTTGAGACTTGCAATTCTCTTCCGTTTCTCGACATTCTGGTCACACGTAACACATCCAGCTTCAGTACTACGGTTTACCGTAAACCTTCATTGGTTTGCCTTCCACCACACTTTAAATCATGTCATCCGACTAAACAAAAGTTAGCTTCATTTTATTCCTATGTTTTCCGTGCTCTTCAAGTTTGCTCCTACAAACTAGCCCTTGATGAAGAACTAAATTATTTAAAAGCAATAGCTATTGACAGGGGCTTTTGCACATATTTTGCAGAAATTTAACTTTCGGGTTGTTTATTCTCCTATCAATAAAATTCCGAGTTCCATACTCAAGGACCCCATTCCGGATATGAATTCTTGGGGTATTTATAGGATTCCTTGCCAGTGTGGTTTAATTTACACTAGCCAAAATTTCGCGTCAAGGAACATGAGGCATATGTTAGACAAAAGGAAACACAGAAGTCTTCTCTTGCTCAACATTGTTGGTCCGAAAATCACACTTTCAATTTTTCTGCTGCCAAAATTATTCAAAAAACATCTTCCATTGGAGAACTGGATTTTCTAGAGGCATTTCACGTTCAAAAAAATCTTTCTGTTCTTGTTAAGGATCCTAATTCCAATCCATCTTTGCCTTTGGCCTTTAAAGAAATTATGTTTTAGTTCTGGTTTCACCAACAGATGGCTCCACTTGCTTATTCTTGTCCAGGCTTTCTTATCTTATCTAATCATTATTTCCTATCTTGTTCATTTGCGGTTTTGCAGCTGAGGATGGTGGTTCGGTAAAACCATCGAAACTAGTCCTGTGAAAATTTTGAAAATTAACGCTGATTTTTGTTGTTTGACTTGTGAATTAGAAAGTCAACTTATTCAGTGAAGCTGAAATTAGTAACTCTACAGTTAGATTTACTAGTTAGATTGCCACCTATTTAGATATTTAAGTATTAAAAAATGTCATTTGTTTTCAGCATGACGGTGTTCAGTGTTTTGTTTTCCGAATTATGTTAAGTTGCGCAACAAGTTTACACAGTAAATGAATAAAGCAGTTAATTATTTATTTATGAAATCCAACCCTAGATGGCTAAAACTTACGCGTTGTATATGCTAAGCTGCAGAAATTCGTTGCTTTGAATTAAATGTTTGGCAGTATTGAACTGAAATATGAAAGTTTTAAAATATGGCTGTTCTGTTATTTGCTAATGGCACTAATCTCCTGAAGAGATGTTATGAGATATGCTAAGCCTTCATTTTATATTTTTTAATTCTTTTGTTTATTTAATTATCTTAAAATTTATAACATGGAGTTATTTATTGCTTTCTGACTTTTCATTTTTAATTGGAAATATTAAGTTCTTCTGAAAATATTATTAATTATTTTTTTTTCTTTTCTGATAGTTTTCTTGATAAACATAACTCTGCATTCAGAGCGTTATTTGTTTCATGGATTCGTTGGTCTGAACTTATTTTCATTATTAGTTCTTTTAGCATATGTCACTATACATTTGTAAAAGACTCTCACTTACAATATTAAAACTGTTCTCTCAAAATGCAGATTAATGCAGAACTTATGAAACTTCCTAGTTGAAAATACATGTCTCGGATTAATGCTAGATTTTAATACGCTATATGCAACAATAAAACGTTAAGTTTTTCTTCTCGTTAAAAAGACGAAAATGTGCTTTTGATATTAAAATACTCTTTCATATTAAGAAAAGAGACTTTCTGAATTGTTGGTTTTAAAGGAGCAGTCTGAAAATTTGAAATTTATTCTCTTTCGAAACGACGTCTCAAAAGGTTTGCTATATAAAAACAAGAAAATTCCAGAAAATATCCAGCTCACAGACTGCTTCTGTAATATTTAACTTACTTTTTAATTTGCTAAAAGAAATTTAAAAAAAAAATGTTTTTAGAGAATTTACTTAGACTCCTAAATCTCTTTTGCAAATACGTCTCAAGTGTTTTAATGTACTTTCTGAGAAAAGCTTTTCGGAATATATTTAAAAAATTACTGGAAGTATATTTGTAAAACTATTTATGCACTGCAATGCTTAAAAAATACTTATCTTTATGTTTCATTTACGTAGTATTCTCCAAACACAAAAAAAGAACACTTTGACTTAATTCCAAATCTGCGAACTATGTAAGATAAGATCTAAATATTCCAGGGCATTTTTAAAGATATTATGCATTTCTTAAGAGGCAAAACTCCAAATCTGTGAAATTCAGATATCTGGATATCGATGCAAATAATGGGTTAACAGGAAAAATAGTCATAATCCTAAGGGCTGAGAGAAAAGGCGAAAGTAACCATTCTCGCAATACAGTGCGTAGCATAATGGGAACATGGAAACTCTGTGCATAGGCATTATGTATTTCGAACAGGAAGCATGAAGCCTGTTATGATATCCTCGCCAAGATTAAAACGACAGACCTCTCAACTGTTAGCTAGAGGAGGTTATAGCACAAAGATACGCGGTAAGGGAGCAGAAAATTCTTTATAACAGTAAACACACACACACACAAAAAAAAAAAAAAAAAAAAAAAAAAAAAAAAAAAAAAAAAGAACAACGGAAATTTGTTTTAATTACAGGCATTTACAAGAGTTGCTCAACGACCGCCAAAACCCATGAATTTTGACAAATGTATTACAGCAACGACCAACTGTAATACATTCGTCAAAACAACAACTGAGTGTCCTGTGCATCCTACTAGAACTTTACAATAAATCAAAGTAAATTTGCTTTCAGCAAGTCCTGCCTGATTTACCGTAGGTTGTTCCAGTTAATGTCTTTACGCAAGTGTGGGTGTAGAATGACACCCTTTGAAAACCTTGTTGCTAGAATTAGCATCATTGCTGTAGAAGTACATGTCATGGCGGGTGTCTTCCAAAGTTATCGTCAATCAATCCATAATTTCATTGCGATGCTTATACTGCAGTTGATATCATTATTTCTGGTAAATATATGGGATTAAAACTATCCTTCGCTTTGGCATTTCCGAAACTTCAACGTGCGTCTGCGGAGCAGAAGACTCCCCAGACCACTACGTCTATCAATGCCCTCTCACCGACGACACTCACCTATGTCCGTGTTTCAGTAATGTGGGCATTCATAGGCGCTTTATTATACAAAATCATCTGACTGTGGATAATGTCAGACTATCATAACGATTGCAGCCCTGGGACAGGACATCTGCCATGTCATATAAGACTTTCTTTCGCTAAGCTGCCCCGCCATTAACCAACAAAACAGTATATTTTCTGCAATGCAGAGCTGCAGCGATTGCGTGTGCAATCTGAACACTTAGCGCAACATAGTATGATCATTCGTATAATAATGTACGGCGAATCACGAACTTAAACGTAGTTATTGCATTCCTGTTTGTGCCTAAACTCTCGAACGATGCTCCCACGAGCTCCAGGGAGTTGTTGCTTCCAGACAGAGGAGCACGTGGGACGTATATCTACTTACCTTTGTTTTAGATCAGGCGTCGCCGCCTTCCACACGTGTCTTCTAAATTTACTTTTATACTATACTACCTTTTCATCGCATTACTTACTTAATATTGTACTACTTTTTCATTGCACTATTTATTTATTTTATTACGTATTTACTATTTACGTACCTTTATATTGAATGACTTATTTATTGTATAACTTATAGAGATATTAGGTCATTTTGAAGTAGGAGATGTGAAAAATGTCCAATGTCCTCGCCAGGATTCTAACCTGGACCTCTCGAATACGCGCCGAGTGTGCTAACCGTTACACCACAAAGGCATGCTGGAAGGAGAGAGAAAATTTACCTTTTATGTTCTTTGTTTTATAGTCTGGCATTGCAATATGTTTTCTGCACTCTCGTGTTCCCAATCTGTAGCCATTGTACAAACATATAGTCCCCGTGAAGTCATACTTCTCATCTAAATCCTTAAATTCTTCAATAAGCGCTGGATGGTAAAGGACGAGGAGCATACACCTGCTTACTTCTGGTAGATGCCAGGTGCCGCCTTTCTTCATCACCTGCCACCTGTGATTAAAGCGTTGCTTCTTTTCCATGTGCTTCGTACTTGCAGTGTTTCGGCGGTCACATTCCACCAGGCACTGTATTATAAAATTAGATACTTTCGCCGTTTTCTGTTATTCCATGAAGTTCTGATGATCGTTCGCGTTACAGTCTGTATGGGGTTGTTATAATCTGTATTTCGTAGAATTCGTCTTATTAACTACGCCACATATGCAGGAAGAAATTGCCAAAGAAAGATAACCAGGAAGAAACTGAAATAAGTTCGAGCCCTTTCAATGTAAACCGTTATAAATATCGCAAAGAAAAAAATCAGATATAGGAAAATATTACCCTTAACATGTGAGGAATATCACCAAAATCGCTTGCAGAGCAAGAGTGGATGTTAGAGCAGTTATCACTGAGCTCAGTAGTGTTGGAGGACTCTGATTGAATAATATATTGGCTAATTTACAATTCTAATGTATCTGGCATATATAGAATTGCACAAATACTTCTGGAAGCTCAGCAAAAAACTTGCTCTTACAGCTCTGAAAATGCGTTTCGCAGAAGCTTCCGGAATGGTTACGAAAACCAGAATATAGCCAAGTTCTTGAGAAATCGCCATGTATCGTTAATATCTATTAAGAGAGCTTCAATTTCTATCTCAGATCGTATCTGAGCTATCTATACAATTTAAATGCCGGTCAATTCAGACTTAGAGGATCCATAATAAGGTACACGAAATAAATACTGAAAATACAATAAGATGTTACAAATTATATATGTACAGCGAGAGAGAGAAAGAGGGATAAATCTGTATTCATCATATCATTTTAACGACGATGATTCAGTAACATATATAGGATTTATTATTTTATTTTTAATGATAATTTTTAATTAAATAAGAATATGACTATTTTGCACTGTTTAATAATACGCTGAGTTTTAATGACAGATGTGTTTCGCTTACATCCTGTTCGCAAAAGCAAAATAATATTATGCATCCCGATATCAGGAACTATAATTACCCAAATAACTATATATTCATCATCTGCTAAATAAAATTAGTGTTATTTTAAACTTATTTTTGAGATTTCTTGATTTCATTGATTGATTTAAATAGTATGAAAATATAACCTAATACAACCGTGTTCAGTATTTAGATGAAAGTTTACGACGTGCAGCTTAAAAGGTAATTTTCAAAAGCTATATAGACTTTAAATATAGGAAATTTTCCCGATCTGCATGTATTGATATTTTACTCTTTGAATCATATTGGCCGTATTGCTTAGTCATTACAACTCTGAGGACTAGGTCTCTTTTTCTTCAAATAGATATAACAAAAACGCAAAAGCCTTATGTAATCTTATGTATATCTTTAGCCTCAATGTAAACAAAAGTGTAATTATTTTTTATCATAGTTTAGTTTTATCCAACAGAAAAACAGCAAATGAAGTTATATATAATTTTTTCTTGTCTTTCTTCGACCAAAAACAAAAAATGTTTTCCTTTAATTTTTTTCGGAAAAAATGAATTCTTCCTTTTATTTCGCTTTTGAAAACAAGAAATGTTTTTTGAATTTTAGTATTTCAAAGTAAAATACAGATAAACATAAAAAGGAAAGACCCTTTTCCTTTACAGTGAATACATATTTGGTCTACAGAAAAAGAATATAGAATTATCTGAAATTTTGGAATAAACTGAACGGGCTGCTTTCCCAGTTAAGTCAGCGTGTGTGGAGATATACTAATCTTCCACTGAGGTTACACTGATGGCTTTTATCAGTGTAACCTCAGTGGCGATTATTAGTGATATTTGGTCATTATTGGTGGCCAGCTTCCTCTTTCTATAACGAAACAAACTATCATTTTATATATGTCGCAAATAAGTATTTTGCCTAAAGTTCCAAACCATGCTATCATCTGAATATTAAATCTACTCCATCAAATAAAACCGTAGTCTTGTATTTAAAAGAAGGTAACAGTAAAGTAATAAAGATGAAAAGGATTTATCTTCCATTAATATTTTGAGAATTTGTCTTTGGTCAGTTTGATGATAACGAAGATAATTATTATTATTAATTTATTTATAATAATTATTATTAATTTCCGATAATTACTTATATTTGTTTAAAGACACATATTGGATTTACAGAAGTTCACGATAAAATTCATAGATAATAAAAGTTAAATCTAAAGTTATATTCTAAAGCTATATTCTAAAGTAATCTAAAGTTATTCTAAAGTTAAATGAAACAATGTTATTAAATCAATATTAAATCTTCGAAAATCTATGCAATGTTTGGTATATTCATATAGCTATTGTATTATTTCCTATTAATCATCTTTAGTATGTCTCTGGTTACATTTTATGAATATCCTCAGTGTTATTAAAATAATGATCGTTGAGGTAAGACATCACTTTAGGGAAGAGATAATATATGCAGGTTTGCAAATATGATAAATATTTTGCAAGAAATGAAGTGTATACGGGCGTATTGTTGTGCAGCAGAAACCAGTTATCCTACTGAATATTTTCAAGTCTAATGCGTTGAATTCTGTTTCGCTGTCTGTGCAATTCCGTCTGTACAGAAACCAGTTTTTGCTTCAGGAATTAATTCTTTGTGATTATTTCTCTCGAAATCAAAAAAGGTCACCAATATAGTGTTTTCTCGAGATTTTTGAAACCGAGGTTTTTCTAAGTCCTCATCAAACTTCTGCAACCCAAGAAAATGATTGCCATTTTATATTAGTAATCATAAACAAAGCATAAATTTCCATCTCCAATCACAATTTATTCAAACAAACTGACGATTAACATATGTAATTTAGATTTAAAAATGACAAGTAAAAATTTAATCTTTTTTTTCTGTTCTGTAATTAATTCTTGAAGGTCAAAACGAGGGAAAAAACTTGAGGTCCACGACAGTTTGGTGAATTAGTAGTGTAATTTTTTTTCTTCCTCTTTACCTTGTGCTTTCGTGATGTTAAAGGAAAGCATGCCCAGATAGCAGTCGAAAGTTCTGGAGTTCGATTCCCAAGGAAGGTGCCACACAATTTTCACGTTTCCTACTTCCACAAAACTAATGTCTCTACAGTGACGTCTGAAATAAAATGTGCTGGACGATAATACGTCACCACCAGGGTTTGGCGTTTGGGTCCTGACCTTCCGATTCGCCTTTTAATTGAGCGAGAATATAAGGTTTTCTTCCCTCTCTCTATCCACGTGCCTTCATGGTTATTGGAAAGCATAATTTGGCTAGCCATTGGAAGGTCCGGAGTTCATGTTCTTTCTAGGTCATTGCACATCTTTTATGTCTCCGGTTTCAATAAACCTAATGACTCTACAGTATCTTTTTTGGTGATCATACGCTTTCATTCCAAGAGATAGTCAACGAATTTTCAACATAAATTATCAAAAGTTTTCGATATGTTCAGCTTTAGATATTGCGAAGAACGACAAATCCTAGATTCGTCAATAACGTCTTTGCATCCGTCGCGAAACCATCTATACCATTAAAAACACTGGATCGTGTTTGTGCTTTATCCCTGAAACATTTCAAAGCATCATTTAAGTATCGTTTCAAATGCCTCCGTTATTGTTTTTTCCGTTTACAGCAGAACTTCATTATTATTCTTTGCTCAGCTTTCGAATCTATCATAGCTGATAGTCATTGGAAAGATAACGATTAACAACGTAAAAAATTCCATTTGTAAGTAAAGGATATTATAAGAAAAGAAAACTGAGATGTCAAATTAATAAATGCTGTTAATCATTGTTTGATAGGTTTGTTGAAATTCGTTAAATTACGTATTTGACTTAACATTTTGTAGACGTACTGGGCATTTCGATTTAACAACTATAAATAATAATGAAAATATAACCACAGTAATGCCTTAATCTATTTTCTGACAACCACTTCGAATTTCTCGAAAAAGTTATTGTCTAATAATCACTTAGCAATTCTTGGGTGGGAACGTTAATGTGACCTATAATCACGTACCTTTCTCAAATATTTATTCCCTTCCATGATGACCCGAATTGTTTCATTCCTGAGGAAACCTGGAACGTGAGATTCCTTCGTCCAAGTTCCCGTGCATAAGTTTTGTTATGCATTGACCTGTCACCGACCTCGCCTTTTTGAGTACAAAGTCGGAGGCGAATAATTCTCATAGAAATTTTCCTAGGTTGTCAACATCATACCCGTAAACAATCAAAGAAAGTTGTCCCGACACGTCCAGAAAATCTTAAACAAAATTAAAGAACGCAGCTCCAAAGAGTAAGAGTTTAGAGAGTTAGTGAATTTGTTTGATTTTATGGGAAGAAAGAAACCTTTCTTGTGTTTTTAGTTCTGTCAAGTGCAATGTTTTGTTCGCGCTGCCAAAAGATTTTTATCGGCAGTTTGCGTTACACAGGAACAGCCCTGCACCAAAAAAAAAAGTATCTCCATGAGAATTTAACGTCTAAGTAACAGATAGGAACTTTGTGCATCATCTGTTGTTTCGTTTTATATATTTTTCTTCTTTTTCGATGGTAATATTATATTGTAAATTATTTGCATATTGCCCAGAATTAGAATCTGCAATAAATTAAACACGCTATCTTCTTGCTTGTGTCAACTCGCTGCACCATCAATATAGTAAGATATGCAAATTTTAATGGGATCAAACATAAAAGATAACTTTATTTGCAATGTAATGCAATTTTGAATTGAATTAAAAATGCGATTTTACCATAGATTTAAAACAATGCAATTTTATCACCATATTTTAAAATTGTTATTTTTGTCGTATAATTTCATTCTTCTTTTGGATCATTCTGTAATGTATTGTCTGTCTGAATTCTGTAATTTGCTTTCTGTAAATGTGTTAATTGATTCTTTTTTCTACAGGTACTTTTATATCTAGATCTAGATCATTGAATAGCTATTTCAACTCAAATAACTTAAGTCTTCAATAAAGAGATATCTGTTTTTTCAGATGGTCTGAACAAATATTTCATTTTCAAATGGCTTAGAAAATGCTCTTCAACGCAGCTAAATGGATTGTATCGCAAAGACTACGAAGTTAAAATTAAATTAGTGGACCCCCGGCTGAAACTTCGTTTAATACTTGTCAGTCGAAAGGCATTGTAATGAATTAACTTCATTAACCAAATGCATGTCCATAATGTGAAACTATAAATGCACTACATCCAATGCAATAAAATGGATTGAAAATGTTGAACATAAAAAACTTGCAAGAATAAGTAAAAATATTTCCTTCACTCTCTGAAGACATTGAAAATAGTAACTAAATGTGCAAAATTGTGTTATAAATTCTTTTCTTCATAAAAGAACTCAGTAATCTTTAATGAATTTCCTGCCATGGTTCTATAAACTAAAGTATTTATTGAACTCTCACAGCAGTTTTAAGGGAGTATTTTTGTCTCTGCATTAAACTCAGTTACATTTCAGCGATTTATTCTGCATTCCTAAGAAAACTTGATAATTCTACTTAAAGCATAAGAACTCACATATCTATATCACAGAAATATATAACAGTTTACCTTAAAAGTTTTAGTTATACCTATATGTAATACCCTAAAACGTTTAGTTGTATTTTTCACAAATAGGAACGTATTTATCAAATTTAGTATTTTATTTTCGATTTATTATTGCATAACTTATCAGGACTTGTATTCCTCTTTACTTGCTTTGGAAACATGAACTGTCCTGACTCGGAACAGGGAGCTTACTCAAGCTATGTTCAATAAATTGTGACGTAGACAATACACACAGGAAGGGTATACGAAACCCTTTATTTTTCTATCTGTACAGAGATTTCCGGAACTTCGGAATACAGAGACCAACCACTTTTGGTCTGAACGTAAGAATATAAAACTACTAACTAAAACTCTAACTAAAACTAACTTTGGATTAATATACAAGTGCCTAACTTTAAGATTGGCCGTTATTTAACAAAATCCGTATGTAGTACAGAGAGCTGCTAAAACAACGATACGTTTGAAATTATCAAGAGGACTAAACCTCTGGCCTTGAAGGCAACCAGCAACCGAGTAAAACTACTATGGCAAGCGGCCTGCTTCTAATAACTCCATCCTCTCTCTTGCTTGGCAAAAAGCCACAACTTAAGTACTTGGCGTTAGCAAGACAAATTTGCATAAATAAGTTAAAGCTTTTAATTCTGGCCGGAAGTAGAAAATAAGAAGTGATAGTAAAGATTTAATATAAAATAAACGTTAGTAAACTTAGGATCCTTACATACTTCTCGCCAGAGTTTATTAGTTTGAAACTGAGGTCTAAAGCGACCTTGTTGAAAACTTTTAGTTCTAGAATCTAACGCGAGGCTAATCTTTTACAAACATTTCTCACTAGAAACTAGAAATTAAAAAGTCGTTTTTACATTATCAACTCCATGGACAAGTAATTTTCATCTGTACTGCATCTATAAACAGGAGTTTATTAGTTGAAATCTGGTTCCATCCAGAGATCTGGAAGGAAAACTAGTTTAATGAAATGTTACACAATCAAATGGCATGTAACATGAATATTTATATTTCTCTTTTAAAATTCTTATTTCATTCATGACGTTATTTAATTATCTCCCCGTGCTCTCTGACATGTGTTGTAAAGAAAAACACCAAACACGAGCGTGTCTATGTACAAGTGTTCAACACTACCGCCTGCAATCAAAACACTAACGTGTTAAAATTCAACATAACAACACACCTTATATTCATCTCTAAACCCTGAGGCACTATTCTGAAAAGTGGCTAACTCTGAAGTGTAGCGTCAGAGAGCCCAACTACATTCATTCAACTGTTATAGTGAAATCGTTATGGCACCAATAAGGTTTCCTAAAGGTCTGGTACCTAAAGGTTTCCTACTCTGTTGACATAACACTTAAGATTTTTTTTTTAACAGTAATATACTAACATCCATAAGCCCTGTACATTTGCGTTGTGTTTTCGGATTAACCCTGAAATCAATTTGAGAATGAGACGGGTGAAAATCATTGAGCACACACACAAAACGAAATAAATAAACATTGACTGATCTAGAAAAGTGAGCCTATTTATTAAAATTTTTAAGAGTTACTTAGTCCAGTAATTTGTAAGCAACTAATATTCAATCAGTACTGTTAACATATTGATTTTTACACAGTGCAGAATTAACTTAGTAAGCAAATCATATTCAAGCTGAACTGTAAAATATTGCTTTCTACAAAATGCATACCTCTACAGAGTAATATTACTTCTATCTTAGACTCAATAATATCACACTATTATTCCTATTACATTCAGATAAATATGATTAGATAAAACTTTGGATAAATTAACAATACCCTCCCCGGGGAGAAAAAAAAAGAATAATTAACAAGTTATACATTCCAAAAAAAAAAAAAAAAACATTTCACACAGAGTAATCAATACCAATGTAATTCTGGTTATTGCACATAGTAACTTTCTATTTTCAAAAGAACGATTTAACCGGGTAATATGTTAATTAAATCAGCTATTACATCCTACAAGCAATTTAATTCAGAATAATCAATACCAATGTAATTCAGGTTATTGCACCTAGTAACTTTCTATTTTCAAAAGAATGATTTAACCGGGTAATATGTTAATTAAATCAGGCTATTACATCCTACAAGCAATTTAATCCCTAAGAGGAGCAAAGAAGCTCAACTAATGACACCTTTACCAATCAACCTTCACCAAGGAAGAAATTCACAAGTTCAATTAAATAATTTAATGAAGAATAAATTTCCTTAACCAATCTGACTAATTTACATTCACAGTTTCAATTAACTAATTTAAATAATGATATATTTCCTTGGCCAATCTAATAATTTACTTTATGGACAACAAAATGATTTCATTAGAATTAGGTTAGTTTACTCAACTACAAAATTTTTAATTCAACTAATTAAGTTATTTCAATCACTATTAACTATTTTAGTTGTAAGAATTACTTATTAGAAATGTCTAGTAAACTTTACTATAAGAATTGCCTATTATAATTTTTTTTCTTTTTTTTTTTTTTAAATATCCGACCAACAAATAAAAGAAAACAAATAAAAGGAACTTATCTTATGAAATACAAGCTGCAGATGAACAGGAGGAGGAGAAATGCCCTCATATTTAAAAATTATCAAGATGCCAAGGAGGACGGCTGCTGAGCGTAGTAGAAAATGAGAAGAGTTCGTGGGTGGATAGTTTTCAAAAAAGTCCGGCCATTTCCATTGATTTAAGAAGCATTACGGAGGTTCTCTTTGATGTCCAATCCAATATTGAAGTTAGCATTTTTGTCGTGGGACACCGGAGCTAGCGATGCAGAAGACTCTTGATGGCGGCAATTAATTCTTAAAGATTTGGATTATCGATGTAGATGATACTCTATTCATGGAGGAGAGACTGAAATTTCTTCTTAACGGCACTAGAACTAGGCATCACTCTTCTTCGCATTTTCCTATTTTAATTATCTTTGAGTAACTTACATATTAAGGCACGGCAATGAGGAGCCTATAATTTAGTCGAGATCATAATTCGTGCAACTAAGTCCCTCGTTCAAAACTCCAGGGCAAGAGGCCCGTAGATCCAAAGGCGGAAAAATGCATTTTCCGAGATGAAATTCTGCTGCCAACGAGACAGCGTCAGATGGTAAGTAGAAAGTGCAAAAAAGTGTAAAAAGTGAGCTCGTCCCCTAAAACAACCCGTTAAAAGGGAGAGCGCCGGACTGCCAAGTTGGCGCAACCCATTTTTCGCCGAAAGTTGAAATAGTTGCAACCACAGCATACCCTCATGTTATCAAACTCGCCAAAACCACTACCTGCGACCGGGGGAGATTAGGAATTTCAACAACCTTGCAAGGGTCCCAACGAAAGAACGCTGAAAACTCGCAAAAAGTGACTTTTCAACCGGAAAGAAGGCATTTCATCCCCCTTTAACTAAATCACAAGCGAAACGAAGAAAAATCTACTCATTAAAGCTCATAACTGAAATGCAATTAAAGTTAGAAAAATGAAAGTTATGCCAAATTAAAGAGCTAATTTTTCTGCAACTAATGATATTAAATACTAAGAAATCAAATTAATTTTTGACATGAAAAACTGAGTTTATTACGTAGAAACAAAAATACTTATCCATTGTTTGCGTGTACAAGATTGAAGACGCAGTTCGCGTAAACTCGGAAAGCCAAAATATATTACACTAGAATTAATAGGCCCAAAAAGAATATAACCAAACTTGTGTAGCTCAAATTTTGAATAATTACAACTTAAAATTTTGATTTTTATGAATCACTTAATGAAATTAAATTCGCTACACAACACAACCTTTAACACATATTCACAATAATTTGCTCTTTTTACAGTCACACCAATAAGTTAAAATTTTTTGGCATTACTCTAATATTTTCACTTTTAACATATCACAGTATTTCTTAACTTTTAAGATAACAGTTCACATTGTATATAAGGACATATTAACATGCCGTTAATTGTACGCATTTTAAAACGTACATTAGTAGTACATTGTTAACTTCTATTCTTTTCCAAGCAAGTGCCAATTCTTCTACATTGAAATACTACATTTCAAAAGTCTTTCAGACTAAAACTTCTTTCTTGCTAGAATCTTTTAAATAAAATTTTATACAATAATTTTTACAATTTTCTTAAGGTACATTTCTCAAAGATTATCAATGCTTTTACAGTATTGAAGTATTTACACATTCCTATTATACATTAATTTTAGTTTTACTCGCGAGTAATTGAAAAACAATACCAAAATAGGTAACAACTCATTTCTCGCCTTTTTGGCGATAAAGGTAGGCCTCACATGAGGTAAAACGTCTTGAATTCTGCCACTTGCAGTAAGAATGAAAAATTAACTTAAGGTTTCAAAGTAACATAAAGTTTTACTTATCTTTGTGATATTCAGACATCCTTTTTTCTGCCCAGTCCTGGAAAGTGGCGAAGACTACAGTCTGGTTGATCTTCCGTCTTGTGCGGGTTCGCCCTTCGGTTCCTTCCTCCATGAGCTTTCTTTTTCTTCCAGTTCGGTCACCCTTGAAGACCTTCTTTTTAGCATCTGCTTGTGGTCTCGGCCGTTTGATGGCAGCTGATCTTGGCGGAAACGGGACAACTCTCTCTAGTTGTTGCCTGGATCTCGTTGCTGGCTGTTCAAATTTTTCTTGCTTCTTTGCATCTGCAGCTGGTCTTCCTTCATCAATTCGTCGACATTTGCTGCGTAGACTCCTATCCGATGGGTAGATCTTCCGTTTTGGAGCCGTGTTATAGTTGCTGCCATTTCTCCTGGCTCTCTTTGCATTAGTCGTACTTCTCCCTTCTTCATTCTGGGGGTGGTCGTGCCCTCTCTTTTCTGGTCGGTGGAACGGCTTCTTTTTCTTGTTACCTTCAGTTTTCCAACGGGGGAACTTTCTTTTCAATTGCTCCTGTCTACTAATGGCTTGGCCTTGTGATTGTCGTTGTTCCACCTCTGGAGCTTGTGCCTGCCGTGCCGGATCCTGCAAAAGATCTTGAAATATTGGCCTTTTATTACGATTATAAAATGGTTTTATCTGGTCAACGTTTGCGGTGCAGGTTTCACCATTCCTGGCTTTTAACACCACTACAGCCTGAGTTACTTTTTCTATGACATATGGTCCTTCAAATCGTGGATAAAATTTGGCAGTTTTATCTTCTGGTGCTGAAGAAAGTGAATGCTTAATTTTTAACACTTCATCCCCTACTTTATAAGTTACTCCCCGTCGTTTCATATCATAATAGAGCTTCTGTTTTCGTTGTGCTACTTCAGTGTTCTTTTTTGTTTCTTTAATTAATTTTTCTATATCGCCCATTTTAAATTCTGGGGCTCTTTGTTGAACATAAAATAATTTATCTAACGGCTTTATAATCTTTCTGCCTAAAAATAACTCAGCAGGAGTTTTGCCCGTCGTATCATGTTTTGTGGTCCTAAGGGCGAAAGCTAATTCATTGACATAGTTATCCCAGCTTTTATGAAAATTTTTAACATAACTACGGATAATTTTCACTATATTTCTATTGACCCGTTCCGCTATATTTGATTGCGGCCGATACGGGACCATTTTTAACCCGGGAGCACACGCGGCGGGTATGTCATACCCATGTGCATTTTTCTTTTTGTATATTTTTCGCCCATTATTTCATAAAAGGACGAAACTTGGTGTAGCTGTGTTCAAGGTCACATACGTAAAGGGGGGAAATTCCTGAGGTGGCAAGTGCAACGGTTTTTTAGGACCAGCATTGTTCATGCATGTCATACCCGCGCGTGTACTCGTGTTTCTCAGTGAGTCACTTCGCATTTCTCGTTTTCAAGCTTTTAGTATAAGTTTTTCTTGAGCTGTAAGCATGGCGTCGTATATTCCTTACGATGAAGAGATGAAAAGATTGATAAATCTCCTTGAAACAGTTTCTTCTGATGAGGATTCATTTAGTGAAGAAGAGGAAGATGTTGATGACAAAGAATATAATTAGTAATCATGATTCATCCATATAGAGTAGTGATTCAGATACAGAAACAGAAAATGAAATTCTGGAATGTAGCAATGAGTTTTATGTTGGAAAAAATTGAGTAAAACGGAACAAAAATAAATTCCGGAATAATGCTAGAATTGGCGCCAAAAATATTATAACTAAACTCCCTGGAAATACAAAGTATTCTAAAGACGTCTCAACACCTTTAGAGTCCTTGTTATTGCTTATAAAGATGTATGTTAAAACATGTAGTTGATAATACAAATATTTATATTGATTCAATACGAGAAAATTTCACTCGTGAACGGGATGAGTACTTTTCTCAAAGCCTTAGGAATGCAGCTAATAGAAAATGTTCATTGACCACCGATGAACATGTTAACAATGAACTGTCCCCGAAAAACCTAAAATGACTTACAAGAGGTGTACAGAGTGCCCCAAGAAAAAAGATAGAAAGACTAGATTCATTTGTGAAAATTGTAGCAAAAGTATATGTATGGAACGTATGACCTCATTTTGTAAACAATGTTCAAAAAATTGTAAGTAAATAATTTTTCCTGTCCTTATTGTTTCCTATTTGGTCTAAAATGAAGTATTAACTTGGTTTTACATTTAATTTCTTTTAAAAAAACGATTAATTTTTTTTTAAAAATTTTTAATTACAATTTTTTTATTCGGGTATGACATACCCGGCGCGTGTTCTCGTGTTCGTCGGATCGGTGCGTGTGCTCGCGGGTTAAATGACGTATGCCCAGTTTTTGGCACATGTCTTCAAATATATTACTTACAAATTGAGGACCATTATCCGATATAACTTTTAGGGGCGTCCCGTATTTTAAAATATATTTATTTAAAATAGAATCAGTAACTAATTTCGCGGAGGCTCGTTTTAAGGGAACAATTTCGGTCCACTTACTAAAATGATCAACCATAACAAGGAGATACCGACTTTTATTTAACTGACTTTTTGGGAAAGGGCCCAATAAATCGATGCCGATTATTTCATTTGGAAATTCCGATTTAATGCTATTTAGAAACCCGGCCGGGCGGAAATTAATATAATTAACTGCTTGACATGTTGGGCAGGACTGGACATACGCCCTTGTTAACTTTTGCAGCTCAGGAAAATAAACTGCTTCGCGTACGCGTTGGATGGTTTTTCGAATACCAGCATGAAAAGCTAAAGGGGAGTCGTGTAACTCTTGCAGTATATTTAATCTAAGACTAGCTGGGATAACAGGTCGAAATTCGTTGTTGGAATTCGTTGTTTTTGTATAAAATAATAGACCATCTATTAGTTCGTAATGGGCCGCCCTATTTCTTATCGCCACAGTACCTTGGTGGCTAAAATTTTCAGGATCCTTTAAATAATCATAAATATTTTTAAATTCAGGATCCTTACCCAGTTCGGTTATTACAGTTTCTCGGGAATGTATCGTACATGCTGTGAGCATTGCCACCTTTACAGTATTACCTTCTTCATCTATTTTTATTCTAGATAGGGCATCTGCTACGATATTTTCCTTTCCAGGGTTGTGCTTAATTACCAGATTATACTTTTGTAACTTGAGTGCCCATCTTATTAACCTTGGAGATAAGTTTTTCCCTGAGTACAATCTAGTTACCGCCGCATGATCAGAATACACTGTTATTGGCTCCCTTCCAAAATAGACTCGGAACTTTTGCACTGCTAACAGAACTTCAAGTGCCTCTCTCTCAGTCGCGGAATAATTTCTTTGTGTTTGATTTAGAGTTCGACTAAAAAATGCCACGGGCTGCTGATTTTGCGAAAGTACAGCTCCTACCGCATAATCCGAAGCATCCGCTGAAATTTCTAAATTCTCATCGTTTTCAAAAAATTTCAAAACAGGGGCTTGCGTTAATGCTTGCTTTAATTTTTCGAAAGCACTATTGGCTTCGGCCGTCCACGAGAATCTTGCCTTTTCGTCTCGATTCCTTTCTGAGATATTTTGTAACCTAAGTATTTTAATTCAGGGGCTGCAAATTTGCACTTTTCGACATTAACTTTTAGACAGGCCTCATTTATTAATGAAAACATCTGTCTTAAATCCTGTACATGTTGGTCCAGATTATCACTAGTAATAATGATATCGTCTAAATAGATAAATGTGGTCTTTCCTAGAACAGACCTTAGCACAATGTCCATACATCGCTGAAATGTTGCCGGTGCCCCTGAATGGCCAAACGGCATACGCAAGAATGCATAAGTGCCAGACTTGGTTATAAAAGCAGTCTTAGGCACATCTTCTGGTTTAACACCTATTTGAAAATAACCAGTCGTTAAGTCTAACGTAGTCATATATTTCGTAGAAGTTATGTTCCTTAAAATTTCTTCAATAATAGGTAACGGATATACAGGATATTTAGTCATGGAGTTTAATTTACGATAGTCAATTGCAAAACGCCACCTTTTCGGATGTGTTACTGGATAGTCATTATTTTTCTTACATAACACAACCGGACTAGCATAACTACTTGAGAAGGGCGTTATGATCTTTTTACGTAACATATCTCGAATGCGCCACTCTATAATTTTTTCTTTATTCTTATCATATCGATACGGTTTGTAGCGAACTGGCAGTGAATCTCCTGTGTGGATACTATGGTTAGTAACTTGAGTAAATCCGGGAATATCACTAAATAACGAAGCAAATTCACTTACCACTTGTCGAATTTTTTTTGCTCTCCCTTAGGCAGGTGGTTGAGGTTTAATGTGGGTGGTTCTCTTTTTTCTTCCCGAACTGGTTGCATGGTCAGCTTAAGGGACGCTTGGTTGAAATCCAGCGTTGCTTCTGCCTCTGAAAGAAAATCTATCCCTAAAATGACATGTGCTTGTAAATTTTTTACGATAAAAAATATGATCTTTACTTGCTCGTCCTTAATGCGAATATATAATGGTATTTTACCTATGCATTTGCATCTTTCTCCCTGCGCAGCTAACACTGTCGTATTATCCGAATTATATATTCGGTATCTACGGAAATACTTCCTAAAAAAGTCTTCTGCCACACAGGAACACTGCGCGCCTGTATCCAGGAGTGCGGTGGCTGGGATGTTGTTCACCAAAACTTAAATCTTTGGAAGAGTCAAATTTTTCACAATAACTGTATTTAACTTGAAAGAAGAGGGATTTTCTTGGCCTTCGGTTTTCCGCACCCTCCCGTCAGCAGAAATCCGTTTTAGTTTAAATTTTCTTTCTTCCTTTCCATGCCTTCCTTCTTTTTCCGCTGGCCTTCAGACTTCTTTTCTGGCTTACTATTGAACTGTCGACGTTCGTCGGTTGTTTTTGGATACTCAGGTTTCCTTGCCCACTGATTCGATTTGCTTCCGTAGCCGTGTTCTTGCCTTTGCTGTGGTCTTGGCGCACCAAATTGGTTTCGTTGCTCATACTGGCGTCTTCTTTCAATGTCCGCCGTTGTTCTACTTTTAAACTGGATTGCTAGCTCAAATAACTTTTCCAGTGTAGTCGGATTCCTTAGTTCAATAAAGTCTTGTACTTGGGGAAGTAACCTCGGCAAAATCACTTGAATTATCTCAGGATCCGGACGGTTTCCATACAAGAGTTTGAAGACGTGAATTTTTCTTAAAATAAAGGTGGAAAGATTTTCGATTCGTTGCTGATATATGCTGAAAAGTTCCGTTTCTAATTTTGCACGTTCTCTTACGACAGGGAAGGCTTTTACTAAGGCAGTCTTGAAATTTTCGTAAGTATATGTGGGACTTCTCGCTTGACCCAAAAGGCTTCTGCCTATACATTTGAACCAATTAAGCGCTTGAACCCTCAAAGCGCTGGTAGCTAAGGTGACTTTCTGGAATTCATGGACTGGATACAGAATGAAATGGTCTTGAATGTTGCTTCTGATTTCATCGATGCGCGCATGGTCTGGACGATGTACCCAAATCCTTCCAGGGTGGCAGCTGGCATTTTTGGATTCTGAGCCGCTTCTGCAGGCACCACAGGTTCTTCTTGAAACTCGGCCATGGTTATTCTTCTTCGTCGGGCGCCACTATCAGGACTTTTATTTCTCTTTACTTGCTTTGGAAACATGAACTGACCTGACTCGGAACAGGGAGCTTACTCAAGTTATGTTCAATAAATTGTGAAGTAGACAATACACACAGGAAGGGTATACGAAACCCTTTATTTTTCTATCTTTACAGAGATTTCCGGAACTTTCCGGAATACAGAGACCAACCACTTGTGGTCTGAACGTAAGAATATAAAACTACTAACTAAAACTCTAACTAAAACTAACTTTGAATTAATATAGAAGTGCCTAACTTTAAGATTGTCCGTTATTTAACAAAATCCGTATGTAGTACAGAGAGCTGCTAAAACTACGATACGTTTGAAATTATCAAGAGGACTAAACGTCTGGCCTTGAAGGCAACCAGCAACCGAGTAAAACTACTATGGCAAGCGGCCTGCTTCTAATAACTCCTTCCTTTCTCTTGCTTGGCAAAAAGCCACAACTTAAGTACTTGGCGTTAGAAGACAAATTTGCATAAATAAGTTAAAGCTTTTAATTCTGGCCGGAAGTAGAAAATAAGAATTGATAGTAAAGATTTAAAATAAAATAAACGTTAGTAAAACTTAGGATCCTTACAAACTGAGATATTAAATTCCATCTATAGCTTATGACCATTTTGCGTTTTGATTTTATAAGTGAAACATTAAAGTTACTAATATGCATAGTTAAGAATATTTTTAGAAAATTTATTAAAATGTTTATTTTTTTTAATTTCATGTAACATTTCATTTATTATTTAGTGTGCGTATCTTATTTATGCCCCTTGATACAATATCCCTTCATTAATTAATAACTGCAAGCAGATAAACATTGAGCCAGTCTTGATTGTTTTTTAAAAAATTTTATATGCAAGCCTAGAAAGCATTTTAAATCCAAATAAAAATCGAAACTGCTGGGTAAATACTCAATTACTATATTAAAAAACATTTTGCAGTCAATGTACAGTGCAAATTATAAAGTGAAAAGATATGTGAGCTGGATGTAAGCGTTCTTGAATGAGACTATAGAATAAAAGTAGTTTTTAAATATAAAATTAACTCTCTCAAAGCGACCACCTCCCTTAAACAACCATGTTTAAAAGTAAAAGGTTTTTCTAAAAGTATAATAAAATTCGATGCTGAACACAACCTTGAAACATGATAAAAGTTTCTGAAATCATAGTAGATTATTTTAGAGAGAATTCATTGAATTTTTCCTTATGTATCACTAAAATCATCGTGGTTACGTATGGATCATTAAAAAAATATACAATATACACAAATTTAATCCTAACTGAAATCGGCAAGTAAGCTCAAATACATTCTTATACTTCGTTATACCTGTCGAAATATTTACTTGAATATATCCTTATTTTTTACACAAAGACTATGTATTCATGCTCAAAATGTAAACAGAAACAGATATATTGCTTAGGAATAAACTTAAGCGTGTAAACATAGTTTTTTAAATATTTGAACAACTGCGTTCGTTTAACAGAAGGTAAAGGTACATCTTCTTCAGCTCTAAAAATTGCTATTTTTGTTGAAGTGGATTTACTTTTTATTAAACGGCGATAGGGTTTTTGCTGAAGTGAAAACAGAATATTTTTTAAATTTACTCATATATATATATATATAAGACTAAATTTAAGGTTCTAAATTTAGTCGAATATGAATGTTAAATATATATATTTTGCGTATTGGTAACTTGGGGAAACTATGTCTCTGCCAAATACAGGTGAAAAAACTCACTATGGGACTTCAGAAAAAGCGGAGAATTTAATGTGCGGTATTTGAATTTTAAATTCAGATGCATTTTATTCAATTAAAAAGTCGTTTTAAAATAAATATTCAAAATTTTCTCAAACTGATTGATTTTACACTACTATAGAGTTATCTGAGTAAAATTATTTGAGTTCGCGTTTTTGTAACAAAATAATTGCCAACCGTTTAGTTTGGATTTAATATTTAATTTATGACTGATTATGATTCAATATAAAGGGGAAGAAGATTCAAACATGTAAGAAGTGTCGAGTAATTTTTTTTGAAAGAGTAAACTCATTCTTTTATTTTGTTCTTTTTTATTTATGCCTAAAATTTAAGGACTGGATTATGGAACTATTATTGAGCTATACTATGTCATAAAAATACAAAAGATTTTACACCGATGTGCGTTATATTTATTACTTAGAGACAGAAAACATGTTTAATCAATTACAATAATGCAACTAATGTTCATATAAGTTATCAATTTGATATGTTATAAGCTAAACGTGTTTTAAATCGTGTTAAATAGATACATCATTAGAAATAAAACAAAGATTTAAATAATTAAGACACAATAACACGCCGAAAATTCAGAAGTCAAACAACAAAAATCAGCGTTATATTTACAAAATTTTCACTGGACTAGCTCTTGTTTATTTGCGGTTTTGCAGCTGAGGATGGTGGTTCGGTAAAACCATCGAAACTAGTCCTGTGAAAATTTTGTAAATATAACGCTGATTTTTGTTGTTTGACTTCTGAATTAAAGATTTAAATATTAGATAAGCGCGTTTTTCTTTTAAATCGCTAGTTAAACAGTTAAAGTTAATTGCATTTGAAAGATGAATTAAATCTATTATCACTTGTCAAATGGTAACACTTTTAATGCATTATCGCTTCCCTCTGTAATTTCTGTTATACTATAAGTGGATAGCACGTCCAGCTAGCGCATGAAACATCCGTGGTTCGAATACCGGCAAGGCACAGTTGATTCTTCATAATCCTTGGTTTTAAAAATTGCAGTTTGCCTCTGTAGTAGCCCTCGAACTAAATGTGGTGAAGGTTAATTTGTCAGCACTTGGATTTGATCCACTCATTCTTATGCTTTTCTCCGTTTGCCTTTAAGTGGGGAAGAATGTGAGGAATTAGAAGATCCATTTTTCGAATTCTGGTGAGGCCATGGTTTAATTTTCAATTTCCCCTTTTTAAATAGCCTAATAAACTACACACTCACTACTACTGGCGGGGCCGCTTAAAGACAAATGAAAGGTACGATGTTTCTTGCAATGATAGGATTTGCTTAAAAGCGTAACATAACATAGTGATAAGTAATATAACATAATGTAATGTAACTTTGTAGAGCCATTAGGTTATTTGTAAAGTAGGAGTGATGAAAAATGAGCAATGCCGTCGCCGGAAAGCGAACCACGGACCACTGGAATACGCGCCCAGCTTGCTGACCACTACACTACGAAGGCATGCTAAGAAGGCGGGAGAAATACCTTATATACTCCCGCTTTTAAAGGGCGACTTGGGTTTAGGGGACGAAATCGCCAAATCCTGGGTGTGGATAATCATCATCCACCACCCTTTTAGTTCGGGCGCCACTGTAACGTCATTAGGTTATTTTTAAAGAAGGTGAAAGAAAAATGAGCAATTCTGTCGCCGGGAATTCAACCACGGGCATCTGGAATACGCACCCAGCGTGCTGACCACTACACTACTAAGGCCTGCTAAGAAGGCGGGAGAAATACCTTATAACTTAACGGTCCAAAACTTCTGAACAGACTTCATTACGTTTGAAACTATCGTCATAAAATAATTATAAAACGAAGTGCAAAGCAAATAATAGTAAACAGATAAAAAAATCTGAATTTCTTTTATAAAATGCATAATAATTCAGATTTTTTAAAACACGTATGTGCAATAAAATAAAACTAAAAAGCGTATGTGCAATAAAATAAAAAGAAGAACAATATGTATATTTGTAACGAGTATTTATTGTACATTTGTAACGCTCTTAAAATAATTAATTACTTTTTCTAACCAGTTGATAATGGTGCAGAAAGTAATAGCAATAAAAGAATTTAATTTTCCCGTCACATTCCATTTATATAGCCTCATAAAACGTTTGTCGTTAAACGGCCAAGCATTTCATGGTTATCTGTCTGAGGGTTAGAACTACCTTTGTGAAAGACTTTCGGAGAGAAATTGATTTGTATTAACGTTACACATGAGAAAAAGTATGAAATATATTTTGTTGCTAGTCCGTTTGCTATAATTTTCACTATGTTCGAAATACCAATGTTAAGCAATTTTGTGACATAACCGCTGATGAGCACAAATTAAAAAGTGAAAAAAATTAAAAACATTAAATTATTAAGCAAACATATTGTTGCGTGCGTACGGGTTCGTTATGAAATGAATGCACAAGTCCGATGAAAAATGAACAAAAATTTATTATTATCACAACAAAAATGCTTAAATTTTCTCAAATTATCATGCAGTATTACAATATCTCACAGTAGTTATCTTTTAACTACTCAAATGTCCAATAGAACGTAATTCAAAACAGCTAAGGAACGCTAATCCGCGAATTCGCTACAATCAACAACAGTAGTTTTCTAAACAACAACAAACTAAGCAACTGCTACAAACTGAGATGTTTTCCTCCTTTTATAAGATTTTAAAATCACGCGCTAGAATTTTCCAGCACTTTCTCGAAATCAAAAAGAGATATTTATTTATTTAACGCACGCGCTCTTGTATTTTTAATTTTTCCGGCTTAGCTTTCTTTTAATATTCGTCACGCGCTGCACTGCGCGAGAAATAAAACCATTTAATTTATAATTGAACTAACATTAGCTTTTTAAATACCAAATTCGTAACACTGCCCCCTTCCCAAGGACTGCACGTCCCGGGCAGTACAATCCCTGGACAGGAAGCTAAACTTACAACTGTGGCATAAATGCAACTGAGGCATAAACATTACATTACAATATCAAACAATATAAACAATAAATGCAATAACTAACTTAAACAAATCAAATGCTATCAAATACTAAATACAAAACAAATACTAAATACAAATCAAATACTAAATACAAATCAAATACTAAATACAAATCAAATCAAATACACATTTATAAACAAAAAGGACCATGGTCTGATACTATTTACAATTATTTACATTACGTACTATGGCCATAGTAATGAGCTAACCTGTCGTAATGAACGACTTTAGGTTTAGAGTTCGGAAGACTTACGAATCCGAACCACGACGTCATTCAGTCTTTTTAGGACTGTATACGGGCCATCCCAAGGTGACTGTAATTTCGGACAAAGTCCTTTCCGTCGAGTCGGATTCCACAACCACACCTTGTCTCCTTCGTGGAACTGATGTTCAGTAGCTCTTGTGTCGTAGCGGGTCTTCATCTTCTCCGTCGCCAAGTTGACTCGCTCTCGTGCAAAGTTGTGCATTACTTCAAACCGGGCCTGGAGATCTTGAATATATTCCTCAGACGTTGAAGGAGCATCCGGAGGGCGGCCAAACAATAGATCACAAGGCAGACGAAGGTCACGACCGAAGAGCATCTGTGATGGAGAATAGCCGGTAGTCTCGTGGACAGCACTGCGGTAAGCCAGTAAAAAGAGTGGTAATTTCTTGTCCCAGTCCTGTTGGTTTCTGGAAACCACTAATGAGAGGTTATTAAGGATGGTTCGATTGTACCTCTCTACCATGCCGTCCGACTGGGGATGCAATGGCGTCGTTTGAGTTTTGTCAATGCCGAGTAGTTTGCATAGTTCTTTGATTACTGCCGAGGCAAAATTCCTTCCCTGATCGGAATGTAACTGAAGAGGCACTCCGAACCTGGAAATCCAGTGCTGTATCATTACCTCAGTTACTGTGACAGCCTCTTGATCAGGAATAGGATAAGCTTCAGGCCACTTGGTGAAGTAATCAATGACAACGAGTATGTATTTGTTGCCATCAGCAGTTCGTGGCAGAGGTCCCAGGATGTCAAAGGCGATACGTTCAAAAGGCGCCCCTACGTTGTAACGTTGCAGCTTGCCTCGGCTGCGTCTCCTCGGTCCTATCCGACCTGCACAGGCATCGCAAGACCGGCACCACTTTTGCACGTCATCCTTTGCATTATTCCAGTAAAAGCGCTCACGAACTCTCTGCAAGGTCTTCATTATTCCAAAGTGACCTCCAGTAGGGGTGCTATGTAACTCTTTAAGGACATCAGGAATGCGGGATCTTGGAAGTATAAGTTGCCATCGGAACGTCTTCCCATCATCCGATTCGAATTTCCGGTATAAGACGCCGTTTCGAATGTGAAGTGAATCCCAGAGTGCCCAATATTGTTTGGTTGTAGGACTACAGATAGAAATGTCCTGCCAGGTAGGTTTTCTGTTTGATGACTCCATTAAATCAATTATGGGTTTAATGTCGCGGTCTTCCAGCTGGTCTTTCCTGACTTCATCATCACTCCACGGTTCTCGATCAGCCGATGTTGATGCTGTAATTTGTCTTGCGACCGGAGTCAGCAGGTCGTATTTCGCTTCCACCCTGGAACAATATCGGCAGCTTTCTTGGCAAGGTCTTCTAGACAGGGCGTCGGCGTTTCCGTGTGATGATCCCTTACGATGACGGATAGTGATGTCATATTCTTGGAGTCTCTGTATCCACCTGGCTATTTGACCCTCAGGATTCTTGAAATTTAAAAGCCATGTCAATGATGCATGATCGGTGCGGAGCAGGAATTTTCTGCCGTATAGATAGTGATGGAACTGTTCTACAGCTTTGACTATGGCGAGCAACTCTTTCCTGGTGACACAATAATTCCTCTCCGGTTTAGACAGGCACTTGCTCCAGTATGCCACTACACGTTCTTGGCCTTCTATTTCTTGGGACAAAACAGCACCAACACTTTCATTACTCGCGTCGGTGTCGAGAATAAATGGTCGGTCAAGCTGAGGATACGTCAGGATTGGAGCAGATGTTAAAGCCTCCTTTAAGTTGTTAAATGCATCCTCGCATTCTTTTGTCCACAAGAACTTCTGGTTGCTCTCTGTCAGCTTGTGTAGGGGTCTTGCAATGGAAGAAAAGTCCTTCACGAATTTCCTATAGTAGGTGCAAAGCCCTAGGAAGCTTCTCAGCTGATGGACATTTTCGGGACGTTTCCAGGATTTAACGGCTGATACCTTTTCAGGATCCGTGCGCACACCTTCTGCAGAGATGACATGTCCCAGGTAAGTCACTTCCTTTCGGAACAATTTGCATTTAGCGGGACTCAGCTTCAGACTGGCTTCTTTCAGTTTCTGAAGCACCTTCCTAAGATTTTCTAAATGTTCTTCAAAACTCTTTCCGACGATGATGATGTCGTCCAGGTGTATGAGGCAGGCTTCGTAGGAAAGGCCTTTCAAAACAGTTTCCATAAGACGTTCGAATGTTGCCGGCGCATTACACAGTCCAAACGGCATCACCTTGAATTGCCAAAGTCCTTGTCCCGTAGTAAATGCCGTCTTTTCTCGGTCTTCAGGCTGTATTTCTACCTGCCAATACCCACTCTTTAAATCAAGTGTTGAGAACCACTTGCTTCCAGAAAGAGTGTCTAGAATGTCGTCAATTCTAGGAAGAGGGTAACTGTCTTTCTTCGTAACCTCATTCAACCGGCGATAGTCGACGCAAAATCTTGTTGAGCCGTCTTTCTTTCTAACTAGGACGATGGGAGATGCCCATGGACCCGCTGAAGGCTCGATGACATCGCCTTCTTCCATATCTTTTAACAGTGTTCGCACCTCTTCCTGTTTAGCAAACGGTAGACGTCTTGGATGTTGCTTGATCGGGGGATTATCGCCGGTATCTATTCTATGTTGTGTCAAACTAGTTCGACCCACGTCAGAAGACGAGCGGGAGAAAACAACTTGAAGATCTTTAATGACGCGATCGGCAGCATTCTTCTCTTCATCGTTCAATTGCGCATTCTGCAATAACTCCGATGTAATGCTCTCTGATGAGGACACGGATTCTGGGATATTGCTCTTTCTTTCAACGCTGGTTACTGGAGTACATGCTGCAACCACGTCGCCTTTCTTAATAACTTTCGCCTTCTCAGTTACATTGGAAACTCTCACCGGGATAACCATTCTCGATAGGTCGACGAGTGTTGAGGCTACTAGTACTCCTTTCGAGCTATTACAGTTATTGGGATATTCTATGATGCCGTAGCGGAAATCTCTGTTTTCGGCTATAGATCCAGGGAGTAAAATTTCTGTTCTTGCCGGTACTGTGATATTGTCTTGTGCTATGATTCTGTGGACAGATTTAACTTCTTCATTATTAATTCCAAATAACGTTATGTCCTCAGACGCAGAATGCAATTCGTTATTTTTAAAGTCCAAGGAAAAATTGTATTTCCTTAGAAAGTCCAATCCGAGTATGCAAGAATCAGTGATCTCTGCTACATATGCTGTGTGATGGTAAGTGGCACTTCCAAACGTGATGTTAACATTTACTTTTCCATTGATGTCGATCTTCTCACCGGACACAGCCTGTAGGGTAACGCAGGGTGGCGTCCAGATAAGTTTGCTTTCCAGTTGTTGAGCCAAATCTTTTCGGATGATGGTAACGTTGGCTCCTATGTCTATCGTCATATTGCAGGGAACTCCATTAATATGTCCTATTATGAAAAGTCCATTACTGCCGCCTCTCACTGCCGAAATCTGAAGCGCTTTAAACTGGGGCTTTTCATTATCTGGCAACCTCCGTCCCGCGAGATGGCCACTAATTAGTTTCTCTGCTGCTTGTTAGCAGCGGTCTTAACATCCGTACCCTGGGGTATTCCGCAGTTTCGTCGTATGTGTCCTTCAGCACCGCAGTTCCAGCTTTTAACGGTCGGTTTCTTCTCACCAATATTCCGTCTCAAGACGTTCAGTTGTCTAGTTAAATCGTCTAGACGAGCGGTGACTTCATCCCCTGGCTCCTGGACTTGAGCAGCTCTGACTGGGTGGCGGTCTCCACGAGTGGCTTGCTGGGCTGCCTCGAATTTCATGGCGTACACTAGAGCGTTTTTTAAATCTTTTACATCCGCCATTCGTAGAGCTTTCTGTATTTCAGTATCCCGGATGCCGTCGATAAAGTATTGCAAGGACAGGATTTCCCTTGTTTCTTTCGGACATTCCGAAAAGGCGAGATGGGACAGCCTTTCAACATCCGTGGCGAGCTCCTGAAGTGTTTCGGTAGGCTTCTGTTGACGAGATTTTAATTGGAGCCTGCTGTAGTCTTTTAAACACTTCTCCCCAAAGCGCAGCTCCAAGGCGCCGGACAGAGCTTCGAAATCTAACCTTTTGCTTTCGGGAAGAGTCTGAAGGATATCCGCTGCGTCGGCTCTTAAAGAAGCGGCGAGATGACGGGCCTTAGCTTGGGAATCCCATCCATTCGCATCCGCAACGATAGAAAACTGGGTCTTGTACACTTGCCAGGATGTCTTCCCATCATATGTGGATAGCTTCAGAGATGGACGAACAGGCATCGGTAAGAATTTAAAATCATCACTCTTGTTCCCTGCCGTCGCTACGAATTTCTTTAAAGTTTCCATTTCTTTGGCAACTGCAGAAACTCTCTCATCAATTTGTTGTTCGATTTGGTGTTGGACGGCACAAACTGTTCCTTCAATTCGTTCCTCCACAGCCGAAACTCTCCCTTCTATATGTTCTTTTACAGAAGAAACTCTTTTTTCTATTTCTTCTTTCACCGAAGAAACTCTTTCTTCAATTTTATCTTTTACGAAAGAAACTTTTTCTTCAATTTGTCCAACTTTATTTTCAACTGTGTGAATTCTGCCTTCCATAGCTTCAAATTTATTTTCTATTATGCAGGTAATTTCTCTTTTCATTTCTTCTTGACATGCTTCAATCTTTTCTTGACCAGCTTGAACGGCTTTCATTTCGTCCTTAACGGATTCCTGGCCCAATTTCATTTCCTCTTTAATTTCTTCTTTAAATGAGGCAAAGGCTGATATTAACTGCCTTAATCGCTCTTCCATCGCTCTTGTTATTGGCATTCAAACCCCACTCCTGACACCAAAAATTGTTGCGTGCGTACGGGTTCGTTATGAAATGAATGCACAAGTCCGATGAAAAATGAACAAAAATTTATTATTATCACAACAAAAATGCTTAAATTTTCTCAAATTATCATGCAGTATTACAATATCTCACAGTAGTTATCTTTTAACTACTCAAATGTCCAATAGAACGTAATTCAAAACAGCTAAAGAACGCTAATCCGCGAATTCACTACAATCAACAAGAGCAGTTTTCTAAACAACAACAAACTAAGCAACTACTACGAACTGAGATGTTTTCCTCCTTTTATGAGATTTTAAAATCACGCGCTAGAATTTTCCAGTACTTTCTCGAAATCAAAAAGAGATATTTATTTATTTAATGCACGCGCTCTTGTATTTTCAATTTTCCGGTTTAGCTTTCTTTTAATATTCGTCAGAAGACGAGCGGGAGAAAACAACTTGAAGATCTTTAACGACGCGATCGGCAGCATTCTTCTCTTCATCGTTTAATTGCGCATTCTGAAGTAACTCTGATGTAATGCTTTCTGAAGACACGGATTCTTGGATGTTACTCTTTCTTTCAACGGTGGTTACTGGAGTACATGTTGCAACCACTTCACCTTTCTTTATAACTCTCGCCTTCTTAGTTACATTGGCGACTCTCACCGGGATAACCGTTCTGGATAGGTCGACGAGTGTTGAAGCTACTAGTACTCCTTTTGGGCTATTACAGTTATTGGGATATTCTATGATGCCGTAGCGGAAATTTCTGTTTTCGGCTATGGATCCAGGAAGTAAAATTTCTGTTCTTGCCGGTATTGTGATATTGTCTTGTGCTATGATTTTATGGACAGATTTAACTTCATCATTGACTCCAAATAACGCTATGTCCTCAGATGTAGAATGCAATTTGTTATTTTTAAAGTCCAAGGAAAAATTGTATTTCCTTAGAAAGTCCACTCCGAGTATGCAAGAATCAGTGATCTCTGCTACATATGCCGTGTGATGGTAAGCGGCACTTCCAAACGTGATGTTAGCATTTACTTTTCCATCGATGTTGATCTTCTCACAGGACACAGTCTGTAGGGTAACGCAGGGCGGCGTCCAGATAAGTTTGCTTCCCAGTTGTTGAGCCAAATCTTTTCGGATGATGGTAACGTTGGCTCCTGTATCTATCGTCATATTGCAGGGAACTCCATCAATACGTCCTATTATGAAAAGTCCATTACTGCCGCCTCTCACTGCAGAAATCTGAAGCGCTTTAAACTGGGGCTTTTCATGATCTGGCAACCTCCGCCCCGCGAGATGGCCACTAATTAATTTCCCTGCTGTTTGTTAGGAGCGGTCTTAGCATCCGTGCCCTGGGGTGTTCTGCAGTTTCGTCGTATGTGTCCTTCAGCACCGCAGTTCCAGCACTTTACGGTCGGTTTCTTGTCACCAATATTCTGTCTCAAGGCGTTCAGTTGTCTAGTTAAATCGTCTAGACGAGCAGTGACTTGATCCCCTGGCTCCTGGACTTGAGCAGCTCTGACTGGATGGCGGTCTCGACGGGTGGCTTGCTGGGCTGCCTCAAATTTCATGGCATACACTAAAGCGCTTTTCAGATCTTTAACATCCGCCATTCGCA
Source organism: Stegodyphus dumicola (assembly GCF_044657685.1). NCBI lineage: Eukaryota > Metazoa > Arthropoda > Arachnida > Araneae > Eresidae > Stegodyphus > Stegodyphus dumicola. The sequence goes on along the minus strand of NC_140768.1, from coordinate 241,297,789 downwards.
GTGCTTTCTGTATTTCAGGGTCCCGGATGCCATCGATGAAATATTGCAGGGACAGGATTTCCCTTGTTTCTGTCGGGCACTCCGAAAAGGCGTGATGTGACAGCCTTTCAACATCCGTGGCGAGCTCCTGAAGCGTTTCGGTGAGCTTCTGTTGACGAGATTTTAATTGGAGCCTGCTGTTGTCTTTTAAACATTTCTCGCCGAAGCGCAGCTCCAAAGCGCGGGATAGAGCTTCGAAATCTAGCCTTTGATTTTCGGGAAGCGTCTGCAGGATATCCGCTGCGTCTGCTCTCAGAGAAGCGGCGAGATGACAGGCCTTAGCGTGGGAATCCCATCCATTCGCATCCGCAACGATAGAAAATTGTGTCCTATACACCTGCCAGGAGGTCTTCCCATCATATGTAGATAGTTTCAGAACGGAACGAGCAGGCATCGATAAAAATTTGAAACCTTCAGAATTGTTTCCTACCGTCGCTATGCACTTCTTTAGGCTGTCAACTTCTTTGGCGACGGCAGCAGAAACCCTATCATCAATTTGTTGTTCGACGGCAGAAACTCTTTCTTCAATTTGTTGTTGGAAGGCCGAAACTCTTCCTTCGACTCGTTGCTCCACAGCCGACACTCTATCTTCTATTTCATCTTTGACAGAAGAAACCTTTTCTTCAATTTGCCCGACTTTATTTTCGATAGCTCCTATTCTGTCTTCCATAGCCTCAAATTTACTTTCTATTACGCAGGTTATTTCTCTTTTCATTTCGACTTGACCTGCTTCAATCTTTTCTTGTATAGCTTTGATGTCTTCTTTAGAAGTTACTTGACCAGCTTCCAACTTTTCGTGAACGGCTTCCATTTCCTTTTTAACGGATCTCATCTCTCCTTTAACGGAATCTTGGCCCAATTTCATATCTTCCTTAACGGATTCCTGGCCCAATTTCATTTCTTCCTTAACGGATTCCTGGCCCAATTTCATTTCTTCCTTAACGGAGTTGACGGCCCCTTCCATCTTTTCTTGGAAAGCAGCAAATGCAGTCATCATTTGCCTGAATTGTTCTTTCATCGCTCTTGTTATTGGCATTCAAATCCCACTTCTGACACCAAAATTGTTGCGTGCGTACGGGTTCGTTATGAAATGAATTCACAAGTCCGATGAAAAATGAACAAAAATTTATTATTATCACAACAAAAATGCTTAAATTTTCTCAAATTATCATGCAGTATTACAATATCTCACAGTAGTTATCTTTTAACTACTCAAATGTCCAATAGAACGTAATTCAAAACAGCTAAGGAACGCTAATCCGCGAATTCGCTACAATCAACAACAGTAGTTTTCTAAACAACAACAAACTAAGCAACTGCTACAAACTGAGATGTTTCCCTCCTTTTATAAGATTTTAAAATCACGCGCTAGAATTTTCCAGCACTTTCTCGAAATCAAAAAGAGATATTTATTTATTTAACGCACGCGCTCTTGTATTTTTAATTTTTCCGGCTTAGCTTTCTTTTAATATTCGTCACGCGCTGCACTGCGCGAGAAATAAAACCATTTAATTTATAATTGAACTAACATTAGCTTTTTAAATACCAAATTCGTAACAATATTACTTCTTGTTTTAGATATAACTAGTATTTTCAATTATCAGCTCATATTGTTGCTCAAAATTAATTCATCAAAGCTCAGTCTTTTTTTCCCCCAAAATTTCTTTTTTTTAAATCTTAAAATATATAAAAATAAAATTATCAAAATTTAAAGACTTATATTACCATCAAGCAAAATTAAAAGTACAATATATTTAGAAAGAGAAGCTTGGAATCTGTATGTTACTATAAAACTTGATCATGTCCTAGATTCAAACAATCGGCCAGTTATGGGATGGCAATGTATTTAATGCTACCGCTAAATTGAGAAAGTCCTTAATGTGTACATTACCTAGCTAATCTGCAGATTAACTGACTTGTTCCATTAATGTGCGGAATCGAGCGTTTTCCGCATTTTACCTAGGTAATGTGCACAGTAACGGCTTCTGTATTGTCAAAGTTCAGAAGTTTGTTTCTTTCATTTCCTTTCCCACTCTCTCCATTTTGCACATTACCTACTAGGCACTCGCTAATCTGCACATTACTAGGCGCTCGTTAAACTGAAAGTAAGTTCAGCTGGAACAACAGCAACGTTTCTGTACATTTATTAAATTAACATAATGCTACTTATTTATTTTTCAATATCTAAAAATTCAAGTTAATACAATCAAAAAATCAACAAATTAGTTGATAGAATCATTCATCAATCAATTAAAAAACTATAATACAAAGAAATAAACGGTTTAAAGTATTATTACAGTTAACTGAATTTGCAAAATATATGATAAAATTATGCTCACTTATTAGACGCAGTCTAAAAATTGGTGATACTTTGAATTAAATAGCAACTGGATTTTATAATGGGTATACTTATTTGTGGTACATTTAGATTTGCAGTAACATTTTCTGAAACCCTGTCCGATGAACAATTTAAAAGCGCAAGTGGCGGCTGTTTTAAGCGTACAAGAAACGTTGCTGTTGTTCCAGCAAAGATCTTATTTTCACTTTAACAAGTACCTAGTAAGTAATGTGCAAATTATCTACGTAATTTTCAGATTACTTAGGTAATTTGAGGAATGAAACAATTTTCGCATTTTAACGGATCACTCTAGTTAATTCTGCAGATTAGCTAGATAATCTGAAAAATAACTGATTTCTGCACTTTAGCGGTAACATATACAGTGATACTTTACGACAACACATTGTTAAGAAGTGCAATAAACCAATTACAAAATGTTAATTCATTTATTAAACTCATTATTGCTGTTTGAAGTGGGTAGGCATATGCAACTTAACGGATTAATTGGAAAAAGCGATTATCAGTCAGATATTTAGCCGTCTCATCACTGAGAAAGTTGTTCATGGTGCATCACAGGAGAACACCAAATTACATCTCTGAGAAGTGGGACATTCTGTCCCAAATTTGATGGTAAACATCTCGAGATATGGATCTGAGAGCGTTCTTCCCCTCTTTCTCTACCATCAAACTTCTCTAGAGGACTTTCGAATATTTTCATGCTGCACAGACACTATATGCTTATAGATTTCCAAGTCTTTTCCGGGATTCGAACCTAGGTTTCACGATACGGCGGCTAGAATTACATACTATTACACCGATTAGGGCGGACAGGCATCATGGTATAGAACAAAATATTTTGTATATTAGTAAGAAGCCCAAGAAAATTTACTTTTCAAATGATAAACTTAAATTCTAAAGAGCACTGCGATTTTATATCTGAGATAAATGAAAAATCGTATCCATCATTTATTGGAAACTACTTATTTATTGAGATAGTAGATGTAAAAATAATAAAGAACATATTTTTTTCGGATGCCTTATATGAAATACATTTTTAACTAAATCGAAAGGAAAATAATTAGATTTTCTTTTAAATAACCTTAAATTTTTTATATTCCCATATACTTATAAAATCATTTCTATTCAATATAAGAATCATTTCTATTCAATATATTCAATATAAGAAATTCTAAATGTGACGTTTACCCTCTAAAACTAACTTAGTGCAGCACACCTGCCTAAAATGTACTGAAATCAAAGATGAAAGAAATAAAAATAAATAGAAAAAAATGATGCAGTTAAAACATGAACATGATGAAAAACGGATTTTGTATTCGTCTGTTAACTCTTTAGGACTACACAGTCACGGAACCAGACACATCGATTTGGACTGAAAACAATTTATTTCTCTTAGGAAATGGATTTCACTTTCTATTTGAGATAGATCCAAATGCAGCCAGGCGATCTCTATCGATTTTTTTATTCACCATGTTGAACAAATGTTATAAAACTGATAAGGGAAAGGAATATAATGTAATTTATATACATCGAATTCTTTTCTTATTTATTGTGAAGTCTTTTCTATTTCTTTTAAGGCAAAGAATACCAATTTCAAAAGCAAAATTAAATATTCATGCTGTTTTACAAATACGTTTCATTTAAAAAAAAATAATAAATTTCGCCACGGTATATTTCAAAAAGTGTTTGCGTATCTCAGATTTGAGTTGCCTTTATAATTCAAACGTAGGATTACAAAATTCACAACATAATACACGAAATAAATATTTACAAATGCAAAAAATGATCATTAATCAGATTTAGTAAAAATGGCGCCCCGGAATCGTGTGCATTAAATAAATCTATATATAAATAAAACAATACATAGCACATAAATTTCAATGAACTCAAAGCACAATCAAACAAATGGAAATTTTTACCTACATTTTGAACAATAATTTGGAAAGAATATTTTTTAATTTATGATATTTATTACTTTCTTTACTGCAGTTTAAATAACATAGAAAAATGGCCAAAATGGTTTAGCTCAAGGATGGGCAAACTCCGGCCCCGAGGATAGAATTTTAATTTGCCAGACCGAGGCAAATTAAAAGAAATATATATTTATATATTATAATTATATCCATCTCTTTTTCTACTTTGTTTAATAGTTCTTTTTTTCTTCCTTTTTTTCAAAGTACTAATTACAGATTTGAATCGGTAAAGTGTTAAAAGCGGAAGTTCTATGTTAGTTCTAACTGTAGATTGTCACCAACAAGTGTTATCGTTTTCTTTTGAAGCAGACATATGGGAATCCAATATAGGTGAATTAGACCTCACATGGGGCAGACTGCGCATTTTAAGCTCCAGCCAGCGGCTTTTTCTTTTTGCGCGAGTTCTAATATTATTGATAGTGTGTGGAAAGATTGCGGACATATAGCATCATTGTGAATAGAGGTGAAATTATTAAACGTATTGCGTGGCTAGTGCTTGTTTGGGTCGTAAAGTTGATTCGGATAGCCATGCTTTTAATGATGAATGGACTTGGAAATATATTTTTCCAGTTGTGAAAGATAAACCAGTGTGTCTCATTTGCAATGAAGCTGTAGCAGTCTTCAAAGAAAAAAAACATTTCCCGTTATTTCACATCTAAGCATAAGAATTCCAATTACAAAGCAATGTCCGAATATGAAAGAAACCAAAATGCAGAAAGTCTTTGTAAAAAGTTATCAGGCTGACAAAATTGTTTCAAGAAGGTAAACAGTATCCAAGAAGCAGCTACACATGTAAGTTACATTGTAACATACAGTATTGCTAAAAATAAATAAATCTCTCAGTGATGGGGAGTTCGTTAAACAATGCTCCAGGTTTGTGATGTTTTATGTCCAGACAAGAAAAGTAATTTTGAGACTATAAGCTTATCTCGAAAAACGGTGATTTCTAGAATCGAAGACATCGATAAATTTCACATCACAATTAGAGTCAAAGATTGGCCAATTTGAATTTTGCTCCATAGCTATGGATGAAAGCACTGATATAAATGATACTATTCAATTAGTATTATTTATAAGAGGCGTTGATGAGAACTTTGAAATTACCGAGGAACTGGCGTGCATGCGTTCTTTAAAGGGAACTATACGAAATGTGATATTTTTCGTGAATTCCAAGAAAGTCTTTTAACTTTGAAAGTGCCTATGACAAATATACGACCAATGGAGCACAAAATATGACAGGAAAAAAATCTGGATTTCTTGGACTCTTTAATGAAAACTATCCCGGGAACAGTGTTGTTTTTCTACATTGTGTTATACGTCAAGATGCTCTCTATAAATCTGCATTGAATAGGAAACCCGTGCTTGATGTAGTCGTGAAGCTTGTAAATACTATTCGATTTCGTGGGCTTACTCACAGGCAATTTCGAGATTTTCTTCAGTCTGTGCAATCTGAATAATTTAATGTACTGTATTACACGAAAGTAAGGTGTCTTAATGCAGGATGTGTTTTCGATCGAGTTTGGCAGCTGAAGGGCGACATTGTGTCGTTTATTCATGAGAAACAGTATTCTGCGGAGTGCGAAATGTTAGAAGATACAGAATGGCTTTCGAACTTTGCACTTTTCACAAATCTTCTTTGTCACATCAGCAACTTGAATGTCAAGATGCAAGGGTAAAATCAATTTATCAACGATATCTGGGCTCATCTCAAAGCTTTTAAACTAAAATTTAATTTGTTTGTCAACTAGCTAAGAACGACTTGTCTTGTTTCCCGAGGTTGAATTAAAGGAAGAGAAGCTTAAGAATTATGAAGATGGCTTGAAAAAACTGCATTTTGAGTTCGAACGCAGATTTCAAGATTTCAGTGCCATTCAGCAGAATTGGATATTTTTACCATTCCTTTCAACTTAAATTGTGAAGCAGTGCGATCAGATATGCAGGTTGAATTAATAGAGTTGCAATGTAACAATCATCTCAAGCAGTTGTTTCTAAATATGCTAAAGTTAGAGTTTTACCAATCATTATCGCAAGCAAGTTTCCCAAATTTAATATCTCACATCCAGGAAATCAGTGCTATGTATGCTTCCTCTTATATATATGAACAAGTGTTTTCAACTATGAACCTTAGAAATAATTATTTTAGAAGTAGACTGACAGATGAGCACATTTAGCGTCGTTCCTTAGAATCAGTACATCTCACTTCGAACCTCAATATAAGGAACTTTTAAAAATGAAATCGCGATTTCATTCATCTCATTAACATATTTAAATTGCAATACTTGTATATTGTTTTTAAAATTTTAGAAAAATTTATCTTGGCCGCCAGACTTTTTTTTCCCGATTTTGGCCCGCGACAGAAAAAGTTTGCCCATCCCTGGTTTAGCTATATGAATAAAAGAACGGTAACTAAATTAGCAATGATGTAGTAGTGATGTAAAGATTGAATCAATTTCTTAGGTTCTTCCCTCCCTTCATTCTGAATGTTGATTAAAAGCTTATCAGAAACCCTTCTTTCTAGTTATATTCTTTTCCATATGGCGTCTGCTTTTCATTCAGCTACCAGATGCCAAAACCCATAAAACATTTTCCATCAATTATTTTTTGACAGCGCGATAAATTTGTTATCTTACTTGAACACTTTTAGCAATAACGGTTGCTTAATTTTTTTACGCAAAGTAGTCATTCACTTTATAACTAACTAAGGAACTGGATACATATTTTAAAAATTTCTCATTGAATGGAAACTGTGTAAGCAAATTTGCTATTTTAATTTGAGATCAATAGCATATTATTCTAGCAAATCATTCTGTGATTATGGTGTAGAGAAATTAGTTTATTTTGAGGCCAGAGAGATGAAAAATTAGCAAAGCCTTCGCCGGGAATTGACCACGGACCTCTGAAATACTGGCTCAGTGTGCTGACCACTAAACTACGAAGGCATGGTAGGAAGGCGAGAGAAATACCTCACAATGGATGATTTAGAATTTGAATTTCTAGACTTTTCGTATTTGGGAAATTAATTCTTGAATTAAAAAAGTAACGGGCACACAAATATTCTTTAATTGCAAAAAGAATTTGTCTATTATAAACATTATATATTATTGCGAAATTCGCAGCTACGGTGAGATAGCTTCCCCGCAAAGCGGTATTAGGGTTGTCAGAAAGAGACAGGAAAAGCAGGCTTACCAGATTTGGCGTGAAATCGCCCATTTGGCGATATTTGGCGACAAAATTGACGATGTGCCATAAACGGAGCGAGAACATTCTAGAACGCATTCTTAGCGGATATGATAAAAATAGCTTTATAATAAGAAATTCATAGCAAAGTTACATCAATAATTTATAATAAGGAACTCATAACATCAATAACGTTTTATCAGTTACATCAATAATACTTTCCAATGTGTTTTTTGTACCATAAATCTTCATATTAAATTAAATAATATGATTTAATTCCGTATAGTTTTCCTTATTAGAAACTTTTGCCAGCAATTAATTATAAATTGAAAAACAAAATATCTTATGAATTTCTTTTAAGAGTTTACTTACCAGTTTACTACGTTCGGTATTTCTTATTCTACTATAACTTTCGTATTTTAGCAAAATTCCTCTTCTTTAGCATAGTTAATAGCATATTATAAAAGCTTGAATGGCGTATAAAAATATTTGGCATGTTATAAAGTAAGTGTATGAATTAAAGGTTAATATGGAGATAAGTTCAAACTTCTTGTGTCTCCAAAATCTTATAGTAGTTATGTTTGAGTAATACCAGCTACAACTCAACTTTGTTTAAGTTTTATGTTTTGAAAATAAGCTCCATCGTCTTTGTAAGAATAACTGCTTCTAAATTTTTTTAAATATCTGCAATTAAAGTGTTTTTTCGTATTAAATCCATAGTTATTTTCGAATCCTTTAAAATACTGGCGTCCGTGGCACAGAACTATGGATAATTTAAAACGGGAAAGAACACAATTACGGCGATATTTCACAACTTCTTTGAAAGAACTGGACACTGTTCTAAAAGATGAAGCAGTAAGTAAGAATGATTTGATATCTGTATTTAATATATTTGGCTAAATCGCAGAATAGGCTGCATCAGTCGATGCTGTGCTTAGTTCTCTTATACTTGGACACGCCTTTTTATGACGTAATATTGGTTACGCCTTTTCTTAAAAACAAGTTATAACTATGCTATAGTTTCGTATTTAAAGAAAATTTAAATTATATTTTAACTGAGTTGAAATGGTAGGTTTATAATGTTCTGCGCGAGATTTTTTTAAATTATAAATCTACTTTTGTGTGTTGTGTGGTAGTGTTAGCATTTAACGCAACGAATTATCTCTCACAAATGTATTATTAAGATACCAAACGATTGAAAACGATCATTAGCAAACGATTGAAAATATTGAATGCATGAATTAAAAATTATAACCGTGACTTCTGAAAATACAGAAAAGATTTCTTTTGCTTAAAGAATGTCTTGATTATTGATGAAGTGGGTCAAAATCGGTGCTTACTGCAGAATGGATGAGTATCTGAATCTGGTTTATTTTTTATCAGTTGGAGCGAAGAGGTAAAATGAGCGTTATTGAGTGGTGTATGGAGAAAAGTTGGATTGCAATATCGTATAAGTGCCCAATTTGTGGAACAAATCTGCAACTAGTAGAGCGAAAAAACCGTATAGGCGGTTTTGAGTGGATGTGTAGAGTTACTGGAGGCGAATGTAGGCATCGAATTTCAAGGTCTGTTCGAAAGAACTCCTGGTTTGTGAAGAGTAAATTCGATAACTCAAATCAATGGAGTTGGTTACGCGAGAGTTTCTGCAATTCTCTGATTTCTTTTTAAGTGAAAGCAGATTTCTGAGTTTATGAGCAATGGATAAATTATTCAATGCCTGTTTTTTTAAGTAAAAATAGATCGATGTGCACATGGGCAAAGTCAATGTGGTGCGCAATGCCGAGGTGGTCATAATAGTCATAATACAGGGAAGACCCAATCCTCCTAGACACACTGGACCATATGACCATAAAGGGTCGACCCCCCTCAAGACCACAAAAGGAAAGAAGAGAGAAAAAGAAGCTAATTAACTAAAAAAAAACTGGGGGTTAATGCCGAGGTGGTGCGCGATGCCGAGTTTTTGCAATTCTGGGATTTTTTTTAAGTGAAAATAGATCGAAGTGCACATGGGCAAAGTCAATGTGGTGCGCAATGCCGAGTTTGAGCAATTCTCTGATTTTTCTTTAAGTGAAAATAGATAGATGAGCACATGGACACCGAGTTTGTGGAATTCTTTGATGTTTTTAGAGCGAATACTGATCGTTGTGTAAAAGGGAAAACAAGGTTGTGTATGATGCCGAGCAGTAATGTAACTTTATTTATGTGCAATGTTTAACATAGCGTTTGTGTATTTTAAATTTGTATTGTTGTTTTAATTGTGAATTATATTTAAGACATCATTTTTAATTTAAATTGTATTTTTAATTTGTTGGTTTTGATATGTTTATAACGCTTTCCGACTTACGATATATATCGATACCCCGACGATCTACTCAACAGTAGAAAAACTGTAAACTTTAAACCTTTAAGTAACGTTTACCTCATATTTTAATATGTAGTGTTTGGTATCGTAATTGCACTTGATAATATGAGTTCATTGATAATATGTGTGTGCGTGCGTATGTGAAGTATTGCTTAGTGTTCCAAGTTTTTGTAGTATTTATTGTATTATATTATTTTCTTTCATTTTGAGAAATTAGATTTTTTTATTTATTAATTCGTAGAATTCTAGTAGTCCTACACAGAATATGGCGTGATTTAAGAATTTAGAAACTGATATGAAAGCTGTGTAATGATGTTCATATGCAATAAAAATATTCTTTTTTTTTATTAATGTAAAGTTTAAAATTTTTAGAAAATAATAAAAATTGTCTAATTATTGGTATGTCAGAAATTATGTCGTTACGTAGCAAGAAGGTAATTTGTAAAAATGATAAAATTGTAATGTTCCACAATATGAATTTAAGTTAAAAAAAATTATATGTATAAATGCTTTAATAAAAAACTTTGAAAATATTGAAGCTCTACAAGTATTAGGGACTGCGACGTTGTTTATCGTTTTAATAATTGGTAGAATTCGCTCACTGTATCATGGTAATTTTAAATATGAACAATTTATTATACTTACGCAACGCCTAAGCTTAAATGTTAAAAATTGTAAATTGAAAGTAAAGAATTTGATATTTTTTTACAATAATAAACAATTTATTATTGTTATTTTTAAGAGAAAATAGAAAGTACGCGTAGTGTAAATACGAGACTACATTGTGACGTCATAAGCTTAGTCCCACCCATTTATGGACGCCACACAGCTCCAGCTTCTGAACTTTGTTGATGCAGCCTATTCTGCGCTTTTACCATATATTTAATGATAAAGCTGACGGATTATTTCAGTTAGATGAAAAAGTTAAAGTAAAATGGCTAGAAATGGAAAATTTTAATGAAGATAAATTTTCTAATGATATGGATTTAACGGAAAGCTATCGAAATCAGTGGGTTGCTATGAAAACGAAAGTTGATTTAATGTTATCAACCACTGAAAGAAAGGGTGATATTTCCAGAGTAGTAAATGAAACTAAGCGAAATTTCCGTTTTCCTAAGTTAGAATTGAAGCGTTTGGATGGTAATATTAAAAACTGGCTAGGATTCTGGGGACAATTTAAAAAGATTCATGATGATGATGATTCATGATCATTGATGCAGATGACAAATTTCAGTATCGGTGAAAATGTGCTTTAGCTCCCTTCTTGGCGATTTTTTGAAAATCGCCAGTAAAATCTCAGAATACGTTGCATAAACAAAGTTGCGAAGGCGGAGCTATGTGACGTTCATAAATGGGTGGGACTAAGATTGTGACGTCACAATGTATTCTCTATAGATGTAGAAATAAGTATACTAAATTTTTTGTATTTCAAACTACTATAATACGGTAAGTGAATTGTAACATTTATTAAAACTGTAAACAACATCGCAGTCTCTCATACAGGGTGAATATTTTTAAGCTTTAGTATTTATAGAAATAAAAACAGATTTTTTTAAATTTTAATTTCATATTGCGGAACATTTTAACTTTATCATCTTTACAAAATTACCTTATTGCTACGTAACGACGCCATCTCTTACATACTAGTAAGTAAACAATCTTCATTATTTTCTAAAACTTTTTAAGCTTTACATTAATAAAAAAAAGAAAAATATTTATTATTGAATATCAACATCATACACAGCTTTCATTTTCTTGTTTCTTAAATTCCTAAACCTCGTTCTATACTCTCGTATTAGAATTCTACACATTAATAAATTTAAAAAATCTAATTTCTCACAATGAAAGAAAATAAGAAAATATTAAAAATAAGCAATTTTAAAAAGAAAAAAATATTTTCACTTACCCTTTTCAGGAAAATAAAAAGACTTTTTGAGGTGAATTTTTTTTTAAATTTATGTCGGAGGAAAACCTCCCTAAACCCCGTCTTTAAGAAAATTTATTCCGTTTTATCGGCCGTTTCCGGCGGATAAATCTTTATGATTGCCGCTAAAAAGGCACAATAATGTTCATCACTTAGTGAGTGGTTGTGCCATTTTCGCCGCATATATTCCGCTAAATATGAATCAAATTCCCCATCTACGTGGTTTGTATTTCGTCGTAAATGACGTTTGAGTCCAGACCAAGTACCCTCTATGGAATTAGTGTGTGCACCCGACTCGGGATCACGGAAGTACAGACTGTGGTTGACAGTCAGATGGCCATAAACTAAATTTTTTAGTCCACCATATGCCTTCCAGCAGTCTGAAACCACGGTTGATCCCGGCAACACCCATTCAACTATCACTCTCTCCAAACTCTCCTTTGATCTATTCTCAACCTCTCTAAATAAACATCTGTTCGTTCCTCTTTCTATAACACCAATTACCCAATGACCATCCACAGCTTTCCTGTTCCATACTTCATTTTCCCGAATTTGCTCTCATCCACTTCAACTATCACTCCTTCACCACCAATTGGAACACTATCATTTATCACAGTCGTCATACACACTTCTCTGCAAAACATAAACCAATCAACAACAGCATGTTCATGCACTTTCACTTTTATGAATCACAGATTCATTTCCCATTTTCAAAAACCAACACCTCTTAATTCTCAAAATATCACATATACTCAAATGGCTATGACTAAACCATTAACCTTTCCTTATACTCCTACAAACAACATGCGCATTCACTTTTCCTTGCTTTCTACATCGCCATTCAAATCCATCTATACTTTCCTTTCTCTCACAAAAACGCATATTTTCACCACATTTCGAACAAACAAAAAAAGTAGCAATCAAACCAACTTTCATACACCATTCAATGACGGCACGTTTCCCTTGCACTTCCAATAAAGTAATAAATTTACATGTACATTCACTCAACTCTCTCAGCATCACAGATAAATCCATAGCGACTGTTTATTTAACGAAATATATGCAGAAAAATGGCAAAAACACACAGGTAAAACCACTCGATTGATAACTACCACATAAGAACATTCAAACGGCAACTGAATTAACTGCTCAAATTACGAAGTAAAAATTCCAAAAGAAATCGTCTGCTTGGAAATTCTTTTTAACTGCAAGTACAGTGTCTCACAAAAGTGATGGGACACTTGTGCTTTACAAAAGGAAACTAACAAAATTAATTAAAAAAACATGTAAAAATTTTTTGTGGGTGTGATTCATACTTAAATTTAGTAACAATTTTGACATAACATACATTTTCTCAAAATATTAAAATAATAATTTAATAAAAATACAATTGTTTAGAACGGAGCAAAAAATGGCTCACATAAGTGATGGGACACCATTAGATACTACTACGTACTACAATAAAAATATTTTTTGGGGTTTTTATTTTTACTCAAAAGCAATTAGCAATAATTTATAAAATCATCTGCAGTCTTTCTCTCCAGTTTGTTTTGGAATTTTTGTGTTTTTTAGCTCTGTGCAGCCATGAATGCTAAACGAAAAGAAACTTTGCCTGAAATTCGAAAATTAGTTATTAATTTGCATATTGAATGTGGAAAATCTATTAGAGAAACTGCTGAAACAGTTAACATGAGTCATTCAACAGTTTTCAATATCATTAAACGATATAAAAAGAATCATATGATTCAGGATAAAAGAAGACCTGGCCGACCATCAAAGCTATCCGATGGAATAAAGCGAATTATTGTTCAAAATATTAAAAAAAATCCAAGAATGAGTGCTCCTAAAGTTGCTGCTGATTTACAAGCATTATATGGAGTAATTGTTAATGCTGAGACTATTAGAAGAGTAATTCGATCTGCTGGATATCACGGTAGAGTAGCCAGGAAAAAATTCTTCGTAAGTGAAAAGAATAGAAAACTCAGACTGGCTTTCGCAAAATCCAACATAAATAAGAACTCTGATTACTGGAATGAAGTTATAGTTGCTGATGAGAGTAAATTTAATATACTTGGTTCTGACGGTAGAATCTTGGTGTAGAGAAAACCCAGGAAAGAATTTCGCAAACAGAACTTGGTGCCAACAGTAAAACATGATGGAGGAGGAGTTATGGTATGGGGTGTATGTCGTCCACTAGAGTTGGTAATCTTGTTTTTATTGACAGTATAATGCATCAGTACAAGTATATTGACATTTTAAATCAAAATTTGAAATCATCAGTACGAAAATTGACCCTTAATAACGATTTTAAGTTCTACCAGGACAATGACCCCAAGCACACTGCTTTGAACGTTAGACTCTGGCTGCTGTATAACTGTCCTGAAATAATAAAAACACCACCACAATCTCCAGACTTAAATCCCATAGAGAATATTTGGCAAGAATTGGAATCAAGAATTCGCAAACACATCATTTCTTCAAAACAACAATTAAAATCATTGCTTCAAGAAGAGTGGGGTAAAATCACTCCAGAAATCACAAAAAAATTAGTCGAATCCATTCCAAGAAGATTAAATCACGTTTTAAAAGTAAAAGGAAATCCAGCAAAATATTAAAACATTTTAAGAAGTAAAATTTTTGGATAAATATTTGATGGAAAAGTAAGTGTCCCATCACTTATGTGAACCATTTTTTGCTCCGTACTAAACAATTGTATTTTTATTAAATTACTATTTTAATATTTTGAGAAAATGTATGTTATGTAATAATTGTTACTAAATTTAAGTATGAAATACACCCACAAAAAATTTTTACATGTTTTTTTAATTTACTTTACTACAGTTTCCTTTCGTAAAGCACAAGTGTCCCATCACTTTTGTGAGACAC